>NW_004955403.1:51610381-51685881 GCF_000276665.1 Chinchilla lanigera
TGTGTGTGTGTGTGATTTTTCATTTTTTTCCTGTTATATAGGGATTTTATTAAAAGAACTTGGACAGACCATAGGTCAAGTAGTATTTTCTGAAGATAACAGTTATGGATTTTAAAGCTCAACAAAAAGTCAATAGCTTCAAAAGCATTAGTGATACTCTCCAGTAATGGCATGGTAAAATAATTCAACAGTATGGCAATATAGAGTTCTAGGACTAGCTGGAAACTTGGAAATTATTTAGTCTACTACCTTCATCTTGTGAGAAAACCAGACTCAATGTTAAGTGATTTGCCCAAACTTATATACCTAATAGTAATAAAGCTAGACATGAAAACAAATTTTTCCTAAAATTAAATTTTATTAATGGTATTTCAACTGGCTTTCTATCAACTAAAAGTCTAGATTTTTCTCTAATGTCTCAGGCTATTGTGACATAGAAGAGTGATTAGGCACTACAGAAATAATTATTTTTAATTTTGAGGCAGGGTCTCATGTAGTTCCCCATGCGAGACTTGAACTTGCAATCTTTCCGCCTCAGCCTCCCAGAGTGCTGGGATTACAGCTCTGTGCCACTTCAGGCTTAGATTGTCAAGTCTTTGAGGCAGAAATTCTTTCTCACCTTTGCTCTCCACAGCATGTAAGCCAGGGCCTTGTGCAAAGTAGCCAGCTAATATCTGGTATTTGAAGTGGAACTGAGTTTGTGGGTAGAGCTGCAGTGAAAGGCAGGCGGAGGAATGGAAGAGGGAACATGAAAAGCGGAAAAGAAGGTGGACATGATTTCTGACTGTTCCAGGCTTGGGAACCCAGGAGTTACTCATGATGGGCTACTGATGACCTTTGATCAAGGAAGAACTTTCCTGATAGGTGAGCCATGATTTGTGCTAAACAAACAAATAAACATTTCCTAACATTCTGGAAAAGAAACACTTTCCTTCAGCCCTCAGTTGATGGAAAGATGTCTCCATTTCTTTTATTTTTTAAATTTTATTTTAAAGAGAACAAAATAAAACAGAGTTTCAAAACAGGTTAGTAGGAGAGTTTGGAAAAAGAAAAAAGATATCTCTGTGTCTAAGTCCTGTTTGTGGTAGCAAAAGTGAGGAACGGTTAGGGGTTGTCGGCTTTAGAGTTGAGTGCTATTCCTAATTCCCTTTCTCTTTTACTGTGACCGAGCATACACAACACAAAACGAGCCGTCTAAAATTGTACAACTCAGTGAGAACAACTCATCAAATACATTCACAACGTGATGCAGCCATTACCATTATCCCTTTCCAGGGCCACGTTCCCATCCCGAATAGACACCGTGCCCCCATTACTTGCTAAGTGCCATGTTGGCCGAGCTGCTGCTTGCTTCAGCTGTAAGTCGGGGTAATCGTACTATCTCCTCAACAGAGTATTGTCAGAAATCAATGACGTCATGCAGCAAAGCTGCTTAGTACAGCGCCCGGCACTAGACTTTGTTGCGTACACACTCAACACACTGTATTATGGGATGGAGCAGAGGAAAGACAATTCACAGCTCTGAGTGGGGTAGGGGATGCAGAATAGGTTCTCTCTCAGCTCGAAATGATTTGAACTCATGATTACAGGGTGCTGGTGTTAAACTATTAAAGGGGTTTGACAAGAACTATCATTGTTGACAAATAATCTTTCCAGGTTTGAAAAACTTTCCTTCCACCACCCGCACTACATCTGGCATGCTGTGAAAAAGCACACCTGAGACTCAGGAAGTAGGTACTTACTTTAGACCAAACAATCAGGGGTAAAGATGATTTCAGAAGCCAAACTTCGGAAGCACATTGTGTAATCTCAATATGACAGAACCCAGAAAAATAGGAGAGAAACCTGAGAACCCCCAAAGGCCCATGCACCGTCTAACTGAGAGTCAAGATGTGCAGACTTTCAATGCCGTCTTCTCTGCCCTGACTACACGTGGGATCCAGGATGGTGCAGATAATTGCTTTTCATGGAGGAGAGAATATTCTATTCCGTTTTAGAGGCACACTCATACTGCTGAGGGGATCATAGAAAATAACTCTTTGAAAATCATGATTCTTGGGGAGAAACTAGGACTTTTGAAAGACTCAAAATAGCCTGTGCTTTTTAACCTTCCCAGCCTCAACCTGCTGACGTGTCAGGTATGGGGAGCGGTGCTGCAGGAAGCTACTGTGAGCCCTGAGATAAAGAACGTCCTGGTGACTTGCCCTGTGTCTGGCATAGGGATGGCATTCAGCAGATATTTGTTCTGAGAAAACAGGGATGCTATTGATGGAGCCCTCTCTCTGACTCCAGCCATGGCCCCTTCAACTCTACTGTGAAGATTTGCAGGTGCCACATACACGGTGCAAAGTGACCCAGAGAACCACCTCTGGGGAGGATGTAGCCATTAAGACTGGAGCAATTTATGGCAAGCACACGCTGCTGCTTTGCTCTGCACCCCTGGTTGCAGTTAGTTCGTGCTGGCTTCCCATGTTTACTGCAGACATCAAGATTTGTCTTGGTGACATTCACACTGCAGCTGCAAGTTTCAGTCTCATGCCCAGAGATACAGGTCACTTGGGATAGAGGCAGTCACTGTCTACCCTTGTAGAGCCATAGGAAAAATCTTGTGCCAGGAACCAGGGTGCTGCACTCTAGACCTAGCTACAGTCTAGTTCCACAAACCCAGGGATCACTGAGATCTCTGCAGTCTCACCTCTTTGAACCTCAGATCTTTTTCTATGAAACAAGGGGCTTCTAATACATGATTTCTCTGGCCCCCCTCCAGCTGTAAAACACCATGTCCTATTTACTTATTCCATTTATTTATTGCACTCATGGCTTTGCAGTATTACTCCTGAGTGAAAATGTAAGTGTCCATACATGTGTTCAGTCACACACACACACACACCCCCGTCCCAGACCCAGCATCTTCACTGGGGAAAGCAGCACGCACACCAGAGGCCCCAGTGAATATAGATTTACTCACCACTTTCAGAGTGACATAGCCCAGCAGCCTCTGGACTACTTCCTCATCCTCCTTGTGACTCGGTGCTTCTGCTGCCAGATGAGGTCGAAATGGTGCAATCTGATTCCCACCCCCTAGAGCCTCTGCTGCGGCAGCTGCTGCAGCCGCCCCTGCCTTTCTACCATGGATGCTGCATCCGCACAGGAACGCTGAGCACAGCACATTTCTGAGCTTTGGGAGGCAGACGGGGTTGCTGCAGAGGAAAATGGGTTTCCATTCTTGACACGGCTATTTCCACCCATCGAGTATTCGTGTTGCGGGGAAATTGTCTTTGAAACATTGCCACCTGCAAAGGGATGGATTTGAGAAACCTTAGCATTTGCCAAGAGCAGACCCTCTTTGTGCAATCATATTTAATCATCTGGGATTGTGAGCTTGCTTCCTGTCTCAGACCTATCCACTAAGGTGACATTTGTTAAGTGTTTGTTGATGGTGAGGGTGACAGGGTCTTTAAAACATCTAAGGGCAAATGCCTGGCTTTCTCCTTCAGAAGTGATGTTTCTGTGGGCTTAACAGTTTTCAGGGCGAGATGGTTCAGCCTGACGGGGTGAGCTATGCTTTGTAGCACTGCTGGCTTTCCCAGCATAATCTGTTGGGAATAGAACAGGGCAGAGCCTAAGACTCATTTGCTATGGGAGTGAAGTTTGCTTTTTAATTTCCACAGATGTCACCTTGAATTGCTCACTTAGGTTGGGGGTGCCAGTTGCATTGGTGACCAGTCTTCACTTCCACATAATCTTATAGCGGATGGTCTCTGGGCAAATTTTTTGCCACCCTGAGTTCCAGTTTTCTCATCCATAAAATAATATCACTTGCACAGTGACTGTGAAGAATCATTTAGATGTCTATGACAGTGGTCTGTGCATCTTTTTGAATATGTTCTCCATCTACCAAACTTGGCACCATGCATATATGTTTATATATTTGTGAGTTTTATATGGTGCAAATATGCGATAAGCTAATATCTCAAGTCACAATATACACTTAGTGTCAGGTTTGTTATTAATGATGCTAAATAATATCTCAAGCAATGGTGGTAATTCCAAAACATTTTGACCAACTTTGCATTGGGAGTGAACGGGTCCTCATTTACTGAGTGAATGTGTCAGCTCTGCCTTCTCTAGCTGTGTTACTGCTATCCTCTTTCATTTGGAATTTCCTTGCAGAAAATTTGCAAGTGCAGTATCATTCCCTTCATGAGGCATTCCTTTAATTAAAACCAGATTGCATATTCTGGAAACCCACAAACGTGGAACTCTCAGTTTTTCCCTGGGAGGCTGGGAATCCTGTGAGTCTCCTGTGAGTGGCATGCATGGACAAAAACTTCATTTTGTCAACTCATGTCGTAAACATCCACAGAGCTTCACTTATTCTGGATATTTAAGATAATCTAAAGCCTCTGATATTTTCTTTCGTGTTCTTCATTGGATGGTTCTGTCAGTTCCCAGAGTAGCTGCATGCACACTTTTTTGGAAACACTGAGTTCGTAGACGTAAATGTGCCTTGTAAACTACAAACACCTGGTAAATCTAAGCATGGATGCTAATTCAGAGAATTTGCTCCCCTAAAGCTCAAAGGAAGTCTGAAAACTTTTTAAACAGGGATCTATCCCAGGGTGCTCTTAAGAACAGGTCTGATTCTTCCTAGTTTGTGATTGGAGTCCCAGGCAAGGGGCCACAGCCCTGCTCCAATTTGGTGGGTCCCGTGGTCATACCTAGACATTGTGGACTCCAGCAATGGCTCTGCATGACTGTTAGGAACATCTTGAGTGTAGATTCCAATTCCTCATTCTCTGGATTGGAGGCCCAAGAAGAATTCTTTGGGCTTGGAGCTGGGTAACATGTGCTCTTCTTCTATCCTGCTATTCTTTGTGAAGCCAAATTTACCCCAGAAAGAACCACCCTATGCAAGACAGTGGCTTTCTGAGTAGAAGTTTTTCTCACCTGCTCTGGGATAAATCCAGGAAACAATCAGAGAGACACTCAGGGACTATAGCTCTGTTCTAGAGAATGCTATGGATTGTAAATGGGAAGAATGAAAAATTCCTCAGCATTGCAGCCTCAGAAGGCTCTTTGAGTGGCAGAGACCAAAACTGTCAGGACAGTTGGAATACATAGAGTCCTCTGGACCCCCAAAACCTCAATTCTTCCACTGCAGTGAGATCATAGGGTTCTAATATGAAATAGGTGGGGTCCAGTGATTGGGTGCTGAGCCAGAAAAGATGTGCTTATGGCTTACGATCAGGCGACTTCGGGAAAGAGATGAAATATTCACAAGTTATATGACTTAAATCATAGTTCCTAGGGCAAGCCTGTGTAGCCCACCCTCACTGACACATGTAGGGTGGGTCAGATATGCCAAGCTACTGTGCCCTGCAGACTTCCTCAGGCAGGGAGAAACTCAAGGAGCCAGACTTTCCCCTGAACAGAACAAGAGTGCCTGAATAGCTCTTGGACAGTTTTCTGGGTGATTTTTTCTGGGGCAAATTTGGCTTCAGGGAGAGTAATAGAATAGAAAAGGTTCAAGGAGTTCATGTTATCCAGTTCTAAATGGAGACCCATAATGCCAAGAGACCATTTTAAACATTTATTCAGTGAAAAATAGACAGCAGGTAGGGCCTTCTTTCTTAGTACATTTTCCCAAGAAGGGTTGTGAACACAGAGCCCAGTTTCCCTGGCTGTGAAGTGTGGCCACGTCACTGGACCTTTCATGGAACCAAGCCACTTGTAGGTGCATTCATGAAGATACCATTGCTATGTGGCCTTCTCCTTTCCATGACATAATTCTGACATGATAAAGACCCAGCTTTGGACATGGAGATGACGATGAGTCTCTAAGAGATGGTGGGATAGTACTTGGGTTCGTGAATGATCCTGTGGAGCAGGGCTGTGGCCCCCGCCCCATCCAAACCCTGAACAACTATAGTGGGTGTTGTGGTGGGCTGCTTGGACCCTCCTGCAGTTCTGAACTTTCATTCTCCCAGCTGCTGGGAGCAGGGCTGTTGATGGCTTGCATTTGTGTTCTTTAGGAATTGCTCTTTCCCTAAGAGAGCTGACTCACCCCAAATCCTTCTCCTTCCTCCGGAGACACCACCAATAATTAGTTAATGCTGAGCAAAAAGGCCTGGATCCCTTGCCTCAATTTGGGACACTTCTAAAAGGACACTAGAGCTCCCTGTTCTGTAATTTCTGTTGCAACTGCAATGACCCTTTGTCCCACTGTTGCTTGAAAAGTACCTCTCAGATAATCTTTCCGTGCAAATCTCTTTATCCATCCATTTCCTGCAGAATCCAGGCCATGTGCCACTCATATTGTGGTGGCTACGTGAACATTAGGGTGAAAACTGTATTTATTTCTTAACTCTCTGCAGTGTAGTGCTTATTTGTTATAGTAGCTCTATGGAATAGTGAGAAACAACGCAGCCTGAGAATCAGGGGATTTGAATCTTAGTTCTGCTTCTTCTAGGGTTTAATTTTTTAGACTCTGAACTTCAGCTCTCTGGGCCCTCATCTTAGCTATAAAATGTCAATGGTGGACTAGCTCCTTTACAAGGTCTCATCCAACTTTCATAATCTGTTATCTTTGTTCTAAAAACTATCTATCTCTTTGTGAAGATATAGTGATCTCCAGTAGCAGTAGTATTAGTTGAAAATTTCCACCCAGGCAAAAGATTTGGAAAGTGACCCTGCCCGCTGACCTCTCTTTAGCTTCTCCTCATCCCACCTCTTTCCCTTCTGCCCCCACCACCTGTCCTCCATCTCTCTCGGATGCATCACATTCAGCAGCCAGAGAGGAGGTCCAGAAAACCTCAGTCATTTCTTTGAGCTCAGCTGCTGCTGTATGCCTCCAGCTGAAATTCCATCTGGAGCTAATGCTGTGGGCCAACTCCTCCTGTGAAACCGTCTTTTTTCCATTGCAGCTCTCAGCCTTGCACCCCAGGGGTGGCCTGTGCAGAATCGGCCACTGAGGACAAACATTGTATGTTTTCTTTCCCAAGTTGGAGCTTCTTTGGAATCAAAATGCCCTTACTACCCATGTCCAGGAAAATTATCCTGTGTACGATGCTATCTCCAGCTAGAAGGATCCAGCCCTGCCCTCATGGCACTTACATATGAGCCTAGGCATTGCCACTTGAACAGCCAGATTATGGTTAGTTTTTACTTAACGTTGCTTTGTAGTGTATGTGCATATGTGTTTGTTTTTCTAGTATCTCAGTTTATCCTGAAAGTAACTCAGCAAATCTGGTATTCTTATTATTTTCATTGTACAGATAAAGAGAAGATAAAATGACTATCTTAAGATCGCATCATACTGGGTAGAGTTAGAGTGGGAACCCTAGCCTTTAACCTCAAACCCTTCACTTTTGGCTGGGGTGTAACTCGGTGGTACAGTGCTTGCTTGACATGTGCCCTGGGTTTGACCACCGTGCCGTAAAACAAACACAGACAAATAAGACACTCTGCCATTTTTCTTTCCCTTTTTGTTAGCCTAATAAACTTTTAAAGACCCACATGTATATCTTCCAGGAAGTCTCTGGGCTCCCAGGAAACTTGGCTCAAATCTTAGGCTATACATGATTAGTTCCCTACACACCTCTCTTGCCTCCAACTAGATCAGGAAGACTTTGAGAATGGAGCCTGTGTATTGGGTATCCCTGTGGACATTAAGAAGCTGCCTGTGATTCCTGAGCCTGTGATTACTACTTTTTTGCCCCCCAAGTGCCCTCCTCCAATAGCAGTATAGCTTCCATTCCATGCATGTCAGGTTCCAAATGTCAGGTTCCAATTGGAGTCCCACACTGATCTCAATTCACTCTGCTTTTTGAAAGACCTCTTTTAGACCCTCTTGCAAGACTGGGTTTGGGGAGTGACTTGTGGAAGAGGATCAGTGTGGGAGAGCTGTGTTTGAGAAAAGGCAAGTAAGAGTCATCGGGAGGGAAACTAAGACATGAAAAGTGAGTCTTTGGGATATTAGTGGTAGCTTGGCTGATACATTTTTGAAGCTTCAAGGACTGCTTTCTTAGTCAGGCTTGGTGGTGCACACCTGTAATCCCAGCACTCAGGAGGCTGAGGCAGGAGGATTGCTGTGAGTTCGACACCAGCCTGAGGTACAAAGTGAGCTCAAGGCCAGCCTGAACTGCATAGCGAGACCCTGTCTCAAAAAGACAAAAAAAAAAAAAAAAAAAGAACTGCTTTCTTGTGCCTTTTTGGAGCTGGTGTGGGTGGTGGGAGTAAAGGTGGCGGTGGAATGTAAGGTGTTTTGCCCCAATTCTGAAACATAAGCAGCTGAGGTCCAGGATTGAGTATAGCCATGACCTTGAAGCTAAGTCAAAAGCAGGTAGGAAACAGCCTGGGCTTGTCCTTGCTGCCTGCGGGTCCCAGCATCCAGGCTGTGGTACTTCAGCACCGAAGACAGCGCCTGGGGATCCCCTCGGAGGCTGAGCTGGGAACTATGCTGGTGGTTGTCCTAACAGCAGATTTCTGTCCTTGACTGGCTGAGCTAAGGAAGGGAACATGGGGCCTTAAGAAAGGCTCAGCATTCCAGGAGTCTCACTCAGATTCCTAGGGATTTTCCTCCAGGCTCATGATCTCCTTTCCCTTTGAAACTTGTTTTCTCAGCTGATTGAAGCACTTGTCTACCTCTTTCTGCCCTACTCCAACAGAAAGAAGGTGAAATCTTGTGGTATCTCTTTCCACTCCCCAGAACTAATCTCATTCTTTAGGCCTAAGAGTATTCTCTCCATGGATGTAGTTCTCTGATTTCCACACAAGAGTTGGCTAAACAGCCTGGACTTTCAGGGAAAACATGGCTGGACTCTAAAATATAATTCTCAGAGAATTTGATTCCGGGAAATACGTACCCATCAGGGATATTTGGAGATGTGCTACCTTAGCTCAGTGGGATATTCCCACTCACTAGTGGGAATTTCAAGGTCAATTTTGGGCGAAGGTGGAATGTGATCTCCAAGAATCTCTAGGGCCTCAAGTATGACTCACATTCTTCAATAAAGACAAACTGATACTGTACCTCTATGAAAAGCCATCCTGCGTATAGTGTTAATTGTTCACCAGTTGTGTAACCCTGAGCAGTTCACTTAATTTGCTCAAGCCCCAATTTTCTAAATAATTAAAGGGGGCAACAACAAATATCACACTCTATAAATATTAATGGAATCATTTATGGGAAATTGTATTGTTGACTGTAGAGTAAGACACAAGAACTAAAAATATCAGTCCTTTTGTAGTAGTGGCTGATGAAGGAACTGGCATTTCTGGTTTCCTGATCGCCGTGGGCTATGAAAGTGTCATCTCACACCCATCATGGACTGTTCGGATAGTGACACCAGGCCAGTTCAAAGGGAAACTTGTCCTTCTGCTTTGAATCGGCTGTTGCCTGTGAAGTTGGCATTGGTCCCTTCTGTATCTGAAAAAAATAGGGTATGTTTTTCCATTTACTTAATAAACTCAGGATGCTCACATTGGCATCCTTGGTTTATCAGGCAGCCATACTGCTGCTGGAAACAGCTGGTGACACATGCGCCCCACCACTATTCTGCACTGGCAGTGAGACATCTCGATTGAAGGTTGCAGAAGCCTGTGGGTGTGTTGATGGTCATAATTGCCCACGTTTCCACCCCCCACGGCCTTCATGTCACTTTCACTCATTTGGCCATTGGTGGAGTGATTGACCTGCCTTTAGAGCTCATAGGAAAGACAGTTTTGCATGACCTCTAAGGGAGGGCAGGCCTGGCCGTCACTCAGTGTAGATGATGCAATTTCTACCTACAACTGGTGATCAAAGAATATGGTGAAAGGTTAAAGTTCAAAAATTCATTACATTAAAAGATATACTGTCTTTAATCTTCCTCAAAGTCCTTCCTCTTGCTTCAAACACACTTTCCCATGAAAGGGAAACATTTTGAATTGCTTCAGGACACTGAAGCAGCCAGGACAGCACAACTAAAGACACTCATGCAAGAGGACTTCCAGAACTGCTTCAGAAAGGGACAAGAACAATGGGATGTGTGTGTTCAAAGGGAGGGGCTATATTTTTGGGGAGGGTTAGTGGCAATGTGTCTTTTACAGCAATACACTTAAAAATTTAGACATTCACCACTGTGAATTCACTTCATACATGCCGATAGGCAGCAAGCCCCTTTACAGTCATCCATGATGTCTTGGAACAGTTTGTGTTATGACCAGCTGCCCCTTTCCTCTATCCTAATGGAAGCCAGTTTTGCTCATGCATCTTCCATTCCGCATGAAACCATGTGCCTGGAAGCTGCCCTGACCTCCAGCTCCAGAACACTTCTAATTGGGGACAAGGTAACGTCTCCCTTTTGCTTGTGGTTAGTGTTATAAAGTCTCCAGGAAAAACCTTCTCTACCCTAAGAGATAGTGAAGTATCTGAATGAGATGCTGTGAACTCCTGTCAGCCTAAGATTAGAGAGCCACATGGAGGATAACAGAGAGATGAAAAGAACTTGGGCCCTTAGTGATTCTTCCAAGTCATTGTGTCCGTCCATTCTGAAGCATGGGCTTCTTCTGGCCTTCTTGCTTTGTGAGATGACGAAGTTCTTTATTGACTGAACAGGGATTCCTACCACTTGCAGTGAAGAGCACTCTAACACACTCCATGGCTGTGATGGGACTAGGCCATTTGTCAATGACATGGCACAAACTTGACCTGTTTCTGAGCCCCACATGTAGTACCCCAAAATAATCTCTTGAGTTTCTTACATCAACACTGTATTCACCCACTCCCTCATGCTTAGCCACGTGTTTGAGATGAAGTTAGGTAGCAGTAGTCAGAAGATATAGTCTGCTTGTTCATGATTCTATTTTATTAGATATTCAGATTCATTCTTTTCTTTTTTTTGGTACAGGGTATCAAACTCAGGACCTTGAGCATGCCAGGCAGGTGCTTGTGCCACTGAGCTATATCCCTAGCTTGAGATTCATTCTTAAACAGAGCTTTATGTGACTATTTGTGTCATTTTGTTTTGGAAGGAATGATGTCCTATAGCAACATAGAATAATGGTCCTACCACAGAAAGAGATGTTTGTCAAGTAGGAAGAAACTTTTGTTCCTTGGATGCTAGTTTGGGGGCTCCAGATTCTATTTCAGAAGGGCTCCTTGGGGCGCATTGTTAATCTTCCTCTAAGGAGTACATTACGAGGCTGACAAATTCACCCTTCTGTCCAAGTCTTTCTAACTGGTGCTTGTCACCTGAAGCATTTGTTTCCTCTCTTCACTCTGTACAGGGCTAGAATGTGGAGGAATCATGGGTAAAGCTGTAGGATTCTTCACATTTATAGGTAGATGATTGATGTGCTAGGAGACGGAAATTAGAAAGAAAATGACAGATGGGGAGGTGCTGGGGATTTAGCTCAGCAGCACAGCGCCTGCCTGGCAAGTGCAAGGTTGTGAGTTTGATTCCCGGTACTGGAAAAAAAAAAAAAAAAGACAAATGGGGGACTAAAGCGAAAAAGAAGCTATAAGGAGGTCAGTTTCATTCTCCCAACAGATTCCATAACAAGACCTGGCCAAGACATCATATTGAGCAATTTCCAAGTATAAATGTTTGGAAAAGACCCCTGAGATACTTTGCCCATCCTTGGGATAGGAGGAGTTCACAGTCTAGTTGAAAGATGATGTAAACAAGCAAAAAGTGGCTTTTAGCTATAAACCTAGCAGAATAGAAGTTGTGAATGATTGTTTTGGACAACAATAGAAGAGTTTATCACAATAAAATAGGTCATTACTTTCTTAAGAATTTAAAGAATTTAAATTCACTTTATAGGTACAGTAGTAATATACAGAGGAGAAAGGACATTTGAGACTGCAATAGATTAAGGCTTATGTAGGATTTGGGGATAATTCCACTACCATCATGGTCATTGCTAATATTATTGAGCATCTACTATAATCATTGCTGGGCTCTTGGTTATAGTTGCTCAGTCTTCACAACATTGTGAAGTATTACTTCCCATTTTGTAATAAGCAGAGTGAAGGTGCCTAGGATCTTTTGTAATGCTTTTAATGAGATTTAACTCACACAGAATACAAGACACCCATTCAATGGAATTTTTATATTCTATTTTATATATTCTAAGTATATTCACTAAGCTATACAATCAACACCATAGTTAATTTTGCAATACTTCCATTGTCCCCAAATCCCAAGTTTGTTTATCTCCTTTCTCCTCATTTCCCTGAGACCTTTACATAAAGATTTTTGACTCAAACTTGTAGGGCTCTGAAGGATTTGTTAGGAGGGACACTTACAGCTCCTGAATTATTAGAATATCATTCATCTCTCCAATGTCTACTGACTTTGAGACTGATTTTAATGAGACAGTAAATAATATGGGGATGAATTCCTGGATGGACACGAGGGTCTAGTGTGCTTAATTTTTGAGTATATTGATTGGACTAGGAAGTTTGAGAATTGCACTCCTAGTGCAATTTCTCTCTTGCATGCTTATATGCTGCCCAGGGGCATTTCAAATAAAATTTCCTCTGCAGTTTGGGATGAGAACTTAGAGTACTGACTCATAGGTGACTAACCTCACCTCCAGACCTCACCTCCAGACCTCACCTCCAGACAGGACTTTGGGTACCAAAGGGCGCAAACCCCAGAGCCCTTTCCCCTTTCACTATAGAGTGGTTCAGGCAGGCTGGCAGTTATAGCCCTGTCAGAGATCTCTGACAGGTCCCTCTGTACTGAGAACTAGTCAATAGGACTCAAAATAAGTTCCTAAGTGCAAGAACTTGATAAATTTGAGATGTGGAGTTCAAAACTATATGTAAAAATATTCAAAATGCAACCACTAGATTACCAAAGCATAAAACATAAGAAGCATAAAGCATAAAAATCTGGTATCTTATTGTAAGCAAAAGTTCTGTCTTGATTACTTTTCTCTCATTGCTGAGACAAAATACCTGAGGCCCAAAATTAAGGAAGGAAAGGTTTGTTTAGCTTACAGTTTGTGGAGGTTTCGGTCCATACTGGGCTGGCTCCAAGGCAGAGTGGCACATGGCAAAGGGCAAGCATTCATTCTGAGGGGAACACAGCAAAAACAACAACAGCAAAAGGGAGGAATGGCAGCAAGCAGCCTCTTTCCCTCCCTTACACTGTATGCAAACTCCCTGCCCCAGGGTGGGTGTAGCACTCACACCCATACCCCAGCATGGGATCATAGATCAGTCACAAATCCTAAAAGCCTACCCCATGACTGCATGAGGATTTGGGGGGACATGCAGACACAACCCATAACAAGCTCTGAGATAGAGGTAACATTAAGGAACTTGCCTGAATCACACAGCTATCAGTGGAGGAAGAGCTGAGGTCCAAACTCAAGTCTGCCTGATTCCAAAGGGCAATTTTTTCCCATTCTGCCAGCTCTAGGGCAAGATGAGCCATGGCATGCCTTTGTCCATTTGGGCAGCTGGGACAAGATGACATAAACTAGGTAGCTTCTAGACAGCAAACAGATTTCTCATGGTTCTGCAGGCTGAGAAGTCCAAGATGTCAGCAGATTTCATGCATGGTCATGCTTCCTTGTTAGCAGATTCACTTTCTGGCACATAGATGGCACCTTCTTGCATGTCCTCCCATGGTGGCAGTGGGGGACACTAATCCATTCATGAGAGTTCCACTCTTGACCACATCACCTGCAAATGCTCTGCCTCCTAACGCCCTCATTTTGAGGGTTAGATTTTGGAGGGTCACAAACAGTTGATCGTAACATAGAAAAAAAATCAAAGACTCAACAAGGTGAGTGATACACAACTTCCCCTTTACACATCTCATGGGGGACGTGGAAAACGCTCTTACTGGTGTCAGGACAGGGGCTCCAATACTTAGGGGCAACTGTGAAAAAGAGTCACAAACTCTTTCCCTCTGATTTCTCCGGGCTTCTGTTTGCTCCTTGAGAGGGTGGCAGCTGGGCAGGGGACAGGGCTTAGAGCAGTAATGTCCTCTCAGTTGTAATAGTCCCCAAACTTCACAGCCTGTTTGTTTCTTAATCTTTTAAATTTGATGGGGCAAAGGAAGGCCTGCAGGAAAATTTCCACTTAGGTGTGACCATGCCAGTAATGTGACACCAGAGTTCAAACAGCTGGATGGGGCCACCAGCCTCACTCCCAATATTACTCCAGGGAGAATTGTCTCCACATCTCTGGTCTCCTGCAAAGATCCCCTGGAGAAGAATGAGGTCATGTCTGAAAAGCGAACTCAACTTCTTGGGGCAAGAAGCTAAATAATTCTGAGGCTTACAAGTGCCATTATCTGTCTCCAGTTTCTAATCCTGATTCAAGGGCCAGATTGAGTCTATCTTTTAAAAGAACTGGTCAGCTCTTGAATCAAAGAGCTGAATCCACTTATTTTCCTCTTCTGGGTTTTCAAATGGTGACAAGAGCCCCGAATGCCATAGCAACGGGAGCGGTGGAAATCTTAACCCTGAAATGTGGGGTAGAAAGGACCTCATGGAGTGGGCATCCTCAGAAGGAGAAGGTCATCTGCCTGAAGATTCTTTCTTTCTCCACCCTGATATTGCCTACTGTAGGCAGGATGTTAGGGCTCTGGCATTGAATGGTAGCTCTGATACCGACTGGCTGTGTGATATTTGGTAAGCTACGGAAACTATCTGAGCCCCTGTCACAGGTTTATTGTGTAGATTATACCGGAAGACAAACATCTAGAAGTGTTGGGCACATATAGATGCTCAACAAACAAAAGGCATTGTGACCTATTTTAAGCATTAGATTTTCTATCTCGTGATCCAAGTTCACCACCGACAACTTCTTTTAAGTGATGAGATTCATCCGTTTGGAAGAGTCCAAGGGAGAACAGCGTCCCTATCTCAGGCTGCCTTAGATCTGAGAAGACTCAGACAAAACCTCCTGAAACTTCCCTCCTGTGCAGCTCTTCTCAACTCAAGAGGCGGTGATGTGGCGGGAAGAGAGAACTTCAGGCAGAGAGTCAGGAACCAGAGATCCCGGATGCACACAGGCTGAACCCACAGGAAGACACAAGGCCAGTCATTTTTCTCCTCTAATTTTGGACTTCTGCTCTGCCCTGGGGGCTAAAAAGGTTGACAGCTCCTGGCAAAAAGCATGCAACAGACTTTGGACAAGGTTGACCTCCTCTGTCAAGTAGCTTTGTACCCAGCTCCCTGAGGAATGAAATCCCGTAGCTAGAGCTTGTCCCCAGGAGTCACCCAAAGAGGGGGCCAGTCTGCTGGGCATGCAATCACTGCATGGTAATTAAACTGGAAGGCTGGGAAGGAAGGACCTGTGCAGAGAAGAGAAGAAATTGGAAAACACAGGCTTGAAGGCCCTGGTACAGCTGCTACCTTCTGATACTTTACAACAGCTGGGCCACTGGCCACCTCCCCACGGACTCTGGGCCTCTGTAGAGTGACAGACACTCCCCAGGGGGTTCACTGTGGCCCATTGCGAAGGCAACACATAGTGTCTCCAAATATGACTCTCCAGAATAATACTGTTGGACTCTCTCCACCCTGATGCTGGGCCAGGGTGGGAGATGATGCCGGAGTACCAGTGGGGAGCAGCCAGGAGCATCAGGATGGGGTCTTTCAGGCCCACTCAGGGGAAAGGCAGAGCTGACGGCTGCACTCAGGTTCCACTGGCATCTTCTGCAAGCTCCCCGTGAAGGAAAGACTGGATGGAGAGAGATTTCTACAGGGAGCAGATGTGGTGTGGGGATGAGACGCCTCTCTTCTTCCGGTGTACTATTTTTTTTTTGATAACTATTTTTTCTCACCTACAGTGTTTCGGGTGCTCGTTCATATCAGTGTAAAAAACACACAAAATCCACATTGGAAAGTGTATGTTCCAGCGCAGGGAGGGGGATAATACAAGTAAACGTGAATAGCACGAGTTAATTATGAGGGGGTGAGGCCGCTGGGGGCCCGGCAGGGTTGTGACCGTGGGGTTCTAGTGGGAGAAGTGGCTGTAATTAAATTGGCGACTTTGGAAGCAGGGAAAGAAAGCCCTTTGCTGGCCAGGGAGAGAACCGAGCCCTTGTTTAGAATATAACTACACATTAATATTCACAAAATGCCCTTTAATGATGCTATTCATTAGTGCCACTTGTTTGTTAATAATTAATAAATGAACCATCCTCTGCTCATGTAGTTTTCTTCCCTTTCCTACCAGCACATGCACGTTTTGTGTCTCCTTGGCTTTTCAACTTTTTCTCTCTTCATCGTCCTCTTCGTGTGGATGTTCCTGTTTCTCTCATTTTTTTTTTTCACTGCCCTTTGATATTTTTTCCCTACGGCCCCAGCCCCTCCCCCACTACCTTCTCCCACTGCCTCTCCCCCAGCTCCCCTCCCCCCAGCTCCCTTCCCTGCGTCCTGCACCCCCATCCTGGCTCTGCTGCAGTTTTCCCGAGAGCCCTGTCAGTTTCAGTCCGCTACAGGCAAACCGTGCGGAACAGCAGCACCGCAGACCAGGGAGAAGTCGCGCGTCCTGCCTGTCCCAGCCCGGCCTGGCTTGGTCCCCAGCAACACGCGTCTTCAGCTCTACCTCCTGAAGTGGGCTGGGTGCCGAGGAAATGCTCCGAGTGGAGGCTGCAGGCTCACATCCGCTTTCTGACAAACCGGACAACCTCGAGGACAGTCACCCAGCTGCGTGCCTCTGCTTCTCATTAGGGATAAGAGCAATAATAATGTTAATCATGATAGCAGCTCAGGCTTCTTGTGAGAGTTGAATAAAGGTGTGTTTGGAAGTGCTTTGGACTGTGTCACAATAAAACTCAGGATATGATTCTGGATGCCGGGCGGGCGGTCCTCAGCTTGATTCTGAAGGCCCAACAGAGGCGCCCTGGGGCTGCAGGAATTTGTGCTTTCATTTGGGGAGGAGATCTAGGTATGCCAGGCACGTAGCCGCCTGCAGACTGTGATCAATCTCAGCTCTGTGCTGGCCTGAGGATTACTGACAACCCTTGCTCTGCACTGGGCTAGACTCATCTACATGTAACTGATCAGAATATGCAAATGTTCTTATTAAAGATTGGATGGGAAAGACACAATTCAAGGGCATGGGATGGGGCTTCAGTTTCCCATGTAGAATCGGGTGTCCTGACCTGCCAGGTAGCAGCAGCTGGCACCGGGGATGCTGAGCCCAGACGGATGAGGGTGGAAGGGCTGGGGTATGGCTAGGAGGCTTGTGGAGGTCTTTTCTGGCCTGACGCATACTTCATTGATAATCATTCCCGATATTGCTGCTTCTCCAGGCTCCTCAGTGAACAGGGCATATTTTTACCTTCTGTGGAGGCAGAAAATATTTTCCCCCAGCATATTTGTCATTTATATTTGTTTCTGTACTCATTCTCCACAGCTTTGTGAGTTCTTTTTTTAAAATTGATTTTTGGGCCCTTATTAGCTTACAAACAACACCTTTTAGTGACCTGCTAGAATAGTTTTTCTCATTTATGGTTTACTTTAACTTTGTGTATAATATATATTTTACAACTCTATTGGGCATAGTTGGTATACAATGGCTACATATTGAAGGTATCCAATTTTATGAGCTTTGGAGTATACACACCCACCAATGAGAACACCATCATGTTCAAATGATATACATGCTCACCTCCCTCCAAAGACTCTTTGAGCATCTTGGTAATCTTTCCCGCTTTCTGTCCTCATTCCCAGACAACCTGCATCTCCTTTCTACCATCATAGGTTAGCTTACATTTTCTAAAATTTTATAAATGGAATTAGACAGTGTGTGTGTGTTTCTTAAATCTGACCCCTCTCCCTGAGGAGAATGGTTTTTGTTGCACTTATCAACAGCGTGCTCTTTGTTACAGAGCAGAACTCCACCACATGGATTTGCCACAGCTTGTCCCTCTGCCCGTGGAGGGGCATTTGGGTTGTTTTCAGTTACTGGCTATGAAAGACTGAGCTGCTGTGAAACCCTTGGATATCAAGTAGAGTTCAGACAGAAATAAAAGCATGTTTCAGACAGAGGGAAAACATGGCCACAGAGAGGAAAAGACCAGGATCTAGGTGGCGAGCAGCGTTGTTGTGGATGAGTGGCTGGTAACAGGATAAGGGGAGAAGGGAGAGCAAGTTGGAGTCGGATCTCAGGAGGCTTTAGAGCTCATGCTTAGGACTTTGTTTTATTCAAGACCCAAGGAACAGCCATGACAATTTGCATTTAAGGTGAGAAAGACACAGCATTCCAGCCCTGTTCAGATTAATATTAATATCCCCTTAACCTGTATTTATTGAATGACCTGATCAGTATTTTTTTGTGGTACTGGGAATTGAACCTAGGGCTTCACACATGCTAAGCATGAGCTTTACCACTGAGCTACAGCCCCAGCCCATAAGTTTGCTTTTAACATTTGGATTGAGAAACACTTACCTAAGCTCAGTGCCAGAGTCCCAGTATTTTGGAGGGAGGAAGCTCTTCTGGGACTCACATTTTCTCCTGTTCATATAATAGCATAAACACGTATTATCACAAGCTATCCCTTGCCTCAGTATCCTTTATGAAGAGGAATTTCTGTATTCTAACAGGTTTGGAAAATGTGAAAATGGATTTCTAGTAAACAACCTCTCATTTCTCATTAACTTCCATTAAAGTTGGGGATGCGTTACTGTAGAAAAACATCACCTTATAAAAGCAAAATGGCACCTTATAAAAGTGGTCATGTGGTAATCTGCAGAGTCACAGGAAATTCACATTCCTGGGACAGGCTTGTGGGGTTGGGTAGTCAGCCTCCCTGTGTTGAGGGACACAGGTAGCTAGAGATAACCAGACAAAAAACATCACCATTACATCCTCATCTTTGCCATTGGTTGAACCCAACTAGATCCCGGAGATCATGGGAAGTCTCCATATGGTCCATACAAGCAGACAACGTGAGGCAGACAGGTGAGAATATATACCTGGGACATGTGAGACTCAAGGACTTCATTACATCTGCATCCTCTGCCATGGTGACCCATTCTGTCCTTCACCTTGCTTTGAGCTCATCCTTGATCTCTGGCTTCTGCTTGGATTTGACCAGCAAGAGGCACCACTAGGAGGATGGTAGGATATGTATTCTCCTGGCTCCCTCCTTGCTGGTTGCTGTAGCCTGTATGAAAAGACCAAAGGCCATGGTTCCTACTGGGGAGTGCTCCCCAGTCTACACCCCCACTCAGCTATTTCTCCATGTTCTGGCAACCAACACCTCCCCTTGTCCCTTTGTTCAAGGACTGTATTGATGTGGCCATTTCTTGTTAGTTTCTTCCAGTTCTGCTGATGGCCTTGTAAATAGTCTCGTGCTATTTCTCCTCAGTTACCTCGTTTGCATTCCTTGCCAGGACTCTGACTGTGGAGAGGCCGGATCCTTCCTTGTCAATAAGGCGGGTCAGGCCATATTTTAGAGTAGGATCTGTGGTTACAGTTTCTTCTAGCAGTGCACCTGCTAAAAGAAACATCAGTTGTATTGTGACTGCACTGACTAAAGATCATAGCATAGGAAAAGTGGGTCATTGGTTTCAGACTTGTTCTAATTTCTCCTTTAACAGGTGGCTCCATCTCTAATTCCCAGTCCACTTTCCTTAATTAGGCTGCTGAAATGTTCTTCGTTATAGAATTTTTGTTCTTTTCAGAGCCCATCAGCTCGTTCAACACCCCATTCGAGGTCGCCCCAGCATTCCTTGCCTGCGAAAGATGTTTTCTGGGGCTCCTGGTAGAAAAGTCTCCTGGTAAAGCTGCATAGCAAACAAAATTTCCTTGCGATTTCTGGACTTCTTCGATGGATGGGGGATTGGGAAAGGGCAGACACTGCATTAATATTAGGGGAGTTGTGTTTCCTTTGGAGGTCAGGCGCCTAAAGACACACCAAATACAACACTAATCATAAAAATGTCAAAGACATTTGAACATGAAAATGAGTGTAAGCCAGGAGTAAGTTTATTTATTCAAAAGATACTTACTGACTGCATACTAGGTGCTGGTTCTGTTCTAGATACCAGGGAAAGAACTGTGCCTGTGACCATTTCTAGCCTCATGATATTTGTATTGGGTTCATATTAACAGGTATAATTAGGCATTATTGGCTTATTAGTGTATTTGTAAATCTGCTAGCTAATTAACTAATTAACTACACTAATGACTGTTCAGCACACAGAGTGGAGATTTATTTGGTTTGGTGAGGTCCCTTGGAGACAGGTCACCCTAGAGCATCCTGAGGGCGAGATTAACACTGAGGAATGTTGGTCTGTTGGCAGAGACAATGTAGAGCTCTGTCGCATGTCGCTCCTGCAACATAGGTGCTCTCAGGCAAAGCGTGTCCCGTATGATGGTTACGAGGACAGGCTGCGCCGGAGAAGCTGGTCTGCGGAGCCCAGCTGTGGTACTCACTGTCTGTGATGTGGGGATGTACAAGACCCGCCCTGTGCCCTCGTTCATCGCTTGTCCAGTGGAATGTCTGGACCATCTACTTCACAGTTCAGCACTCCCTCCCCACGTGTTAGGTGTTCAGGTGCACAGCATCCCTGCGACTTAGTTGTTTTTGTACATTTTGCATTCTCTCCATCAGATGTGTGCACCCAGTGATTCCTGAGACAATTAGCATGAACCAAATGCTTACAGTATGTGAGGTGATGCTGTGCTGACCCTCAACATGGAAACTATTATCGAAGTTTTACAGGTGAGGGAATGGATGTGCAGAGATTGTTAAGGAAACTGAGTAAGTTGATGGAGATAACAGGAAGTGGAGTCAGGACTTGAAGCTCGGCGTCTGTCTGTAGAGCCCATGCGCTAATGACTGCACTGTTCTGACTCTCAGGAATGCACTGTGGCAATAACATCAGGATATGAGGTGGATAAAGAAGGCTACAGGTCCTCCTATTGTCGGAACTGGGGAGGGATGCAAACTCTTTATAGCACCAAGCCATTTCATTCATTTGGTTCCAAGCTTTGCTCCATGCCTGGTACATGCATTTTGAAGAAATCACTACTGACCCCTTAGGGTAGGAAATTTGCTTGTTCTTTTTCCTCCAACTGCGAAGATCTACCGAGGTTTCCCTCTTATGTTTCAAAAAACAAACTTTGAATTATACCACAGTGAACTGAACTAACGCACCCATCAGCTATGCTCTTGTACATTCCTGCTCCAACCCTAGGAGGCTACCGAAACCAAGAAGTAGCGGGCTAGGCCTCTGTGGGAAAGCCTCCCAGTCTGGAGCTCAGAAGTTTGGCCTTGGTCTCAGCTCTGTCTTTTAACCTCCCTGAGCTTCACTTTTCATTTGTACAAACAAAAAGCTCTTTCTCAGCTTGGCATTTCTGATTCATAAAATTTCTGTCTTACCAGCTCTACTTTATTGCACAAACATTTATTTGAGAACTGTTCTGTGCTAATTATACAGCTAACTACGAGGAAGACATAATCTTTGCCCTTAGGGAACTCTGGGGTTGGAGAATTGATATCCTGGGAGGCAGGTGAGCAGGCATCAGAATAACCTGAGGTTCTGGTGCTCACCTCCAACTTATAGAATTAGGTTCTCTGGGGTTTGTTTTATTTTATTTTTGATGCTGGTGATTGAACTCAGGGCCTTAAACATGCTGAGCATGTGCTGTCTTCAGCCCCAGATTCTCTGGTTCTTTTTTTTGTCTTTTTGAGACAGGGTCTCACTATGCAGTTCAGGCTGGCCTTGTGCTCACTTTGTAGCCCAGGCTGGCCTTGAACTCACAACAATCTTCCTGCCTCAGCCTCCTGAGTGCTGGGATTATACGCATGCGCTACCACACTCTGTGATTCTCTGGTTCATATGCACAATAAAGAAGTTTGTCAGGCTGTATTTGGATAGAACAGATAGAATACTCAGTGATGAGCCCCTGCCCCAGGGAGGATGCACACATTTCTGTACCTCCTCCATGATTTTTGCCACAATTGCTGTATTATTTACTTGGTACTTTTCTTTAAACACATACTCCTAAGGTCTGAGTTATTCTCTTAGTTACTTTCATCATCACTGGAATTAAAATACCCAACATTTACAACTCAAAGGCAGAGAGATTTAGTTTGGCTCACATTTCACTTGGAGCTGGCTAGCTCCGAGGTGGGACAGCACAGCAGACATGAAGGGAGGAGCCTGGAAGGAAGCTATAAGCTTCCCGTCACACACACAGTGACCCACCTCCCCCCACCCCCAGGCCCTACCTCCTAACAGCAATCAGCTATAATGCCCTATTAATCTAATGACCTTCCTAAGGGCCTGCCTATAATCACATAAGGTTTTAGGGGGACATTTAGATATAAAGCATAATAATTATGTGTATTTAAAGTGAAAACTCCCTGCCATAAATGTTGATGGTGAGCAAACCCTGCCTACCGCACTAGCAGGCAACTTCAGTGAACAGAATACAATGAGGGAGCATGTTATGCAATGCCAGCAAGGCACAGCTAAGAGCTTTGGCTACAGTTTCCTGGTGAGAATGGGAAATTTGCAAGTATGAGAGAGGTGGGAGCTTGTGTTTAGAATGAGGAAGCCCAGCTACTGGAAAGGAGGTCAGTTCAATAGTGTTGATCCCAAGCTCTTGAATACGGAACAAGATGAGAGAGTTTCAGATGTATTTTCTTAACTTCTCTTCAGAAAACATCTTACATAAACCAGGGTATAAAACAGATTAACAACAATACAAAAGCTAGATAGCTGCTCTGGAAAACAGGCAGGACAGGGACCCGTTCTCCACCATGTCCAGTCCCAAAGCACAAGACTGCACTTGGGGATCTCTGATTTTAGGGAGCAGGGGAGTTCCTGGGCCTTGGCAACTAGTGTGGGCACAATGACAGGTTCTCTTACCTTTAGCAGGGACCCTAGAAGTAACTAGATGACAGGTGAGGGAGTCACTAGAAGAGTGCGGCCACATTTGGGGGATTTTCATGAGATTTCCTGACCCAGGACTGAGGCTGTTTTATCTGATTTTGCTGGCTCCTTTCGGGGCCTGGAGCACATAGTGAGTTTGCCCCTTTGCTGTGGGAGGATAGCCCTACACAGGCATTGGAGATCGGGCCTGCACTTCAGACCTTTTGGAAAGAAATATTCAGGGACTTTAGGGTTAATGTGGTCTGGCTCCTGTCCCTGTGGCCCTGGTGAATCAGAGAGTGAACTGAGCCCAGAGGGACATCTTGTGATCATTTTTAAAGACTGACTGGCAACCTTAAACCAACACCCCCACTCCCATGCCGGGAATACTCCAAGTGACTTGGTACGCTCAATTTTGGGGAAAAACTAGAGTTAGGCTAAGTTGTCATTTAGCATGAGCAGTTTAACTAAGACGGTGCCAACTGAAGTGGGTACTGTGGTGTCCTTTCCAGGTCCTCTTTTGGGGAACAGAGCCCCCTCCCTACTTCCTGTGGAGGACTGGCTGTGAGTGGGGCAGAGCTGTCCTTGTTGGGACTGTCTCTTGACCGCAGGGATCTACCTCCTGCAAATCCCTCCCTCAAAGTGACTGGCTGATATAAGAATACAAAGCTTAGCCCCTTGACTTGCTGAAGGGTCATCCCAACCCCAGAAGGATTGGTTTGGTCTCAGTTGCATCTGTATCCTGGGCCAACACCCATATTCCTGTATTCTTGGTGACATCATGCTATGAAACCAGACAATGGAATTAAGCAATATTAAGTTTCCAGGAAAGTGAATTTCCCTGGAGGAATAAGGGTGCCTCCTTTATGGCCTGTTTTATACAGAGCTGCAAGAGCTGCAGAACCCCTCTTCTAACCTTCCACCCAGGGTGGCTCAGCTCGTATTCAGGGGACAAGCAATCAAGTCTGACTCAATCGATGTACATCCAAATGTATGCATTGCAATTCAAACATAAAAGCAGCAGCACAGGGAGTGGGTGTTTAGCTGTGTGTGCACCTATCCCAGGTGCAGCTTGGATCCTCCTGAATAGCTCAACCTCACCTAGCCTGCAGTTCCTCACTGTCTCACCCACCAAAGACCCAGCTGCTTCCTCTGCGGCCTGTCTTCTAACAAGGCCATCTGTCTCTGCCTTCCCTTGCTGAGGGCCAGGGTTTGTCAAGGTCCCTATGACATCTGCTGCTTCGCCAGCCACAGCAGCCACAGTGTCTACGGGTGACTTGACGCATGCCACAGGCATGGGACTTGGTTTCCCCAGTGGCCTCCTGGAAGGAGCTGGATGATGCAACCTAGAAATGTAGAGGATTATACTGTCCCATTGGATGAACTGTGCTGGTGAAACACAGGAGTCAGGAAAGAACTAACAAATCAGTGAGTCACTTGGTCCTCCACCCTTCCCCGGACCCTATGTAGTCTGTCTGTGTCAACCCAGGCTGCTATAACAAAACACCATAGGCTGAGTGACTGAAAAAGAGCAGACATTCCTTTCAGTACTGGCGCCTGAGGAGTCAGGCATCAAGGCGTTGGCAGATCTGGTGCTTGTGTGTGTGTGTGTGTGTGTGTGTGTGTTCCAGCTTCCTAGGTGGCTGCCTTCTTCCTGCATCCTCTCCTGGCAGAAGAGAATGATCCTTCTGTGACCTCCTTTACCAGAACACTGACTTCATTCACAAGGGCTCGACCCTCCTGGCCCCAACTGCCAATACCGTAGTGTTAAGGGTTAGGGTTTCAGTGCATGCGCTCTGGGGGGACACACACATTTAGACCACAGCACGATCTGAAGACTTTCTCATGAGTGAGCAACTGGTGGTGTTACTTTTTGAACCTGGGGGACATATCCCTTCTCTACATAGCCATACCCGGCTGTGCACCCGTGGTTACTTCCTTCTGGAACTCGAGACGGAGACAAAACCAATGAGCACTGAATACATTTTTTCCTGTAAGAAAGAATGTAATTAGCTCAGAACCTTCACATTTTACTGGGCTAATTTTAGCCTTTTACTGGGCGAACCTAAGCCTTTCAGGCTTAGTGGTATCACTTTTAATCTTTGTGTGGCCTGCAGTACAAGACAGCAAGCAGGGCGGTGCGAGGCATCTGCACTGCTCCAGAGCTGCCATGACACTGACGTCAGTACCAAGCACTGAGACATTATTTTCTCATCAAAATGTGACAAGTTCCTGGTTTGCTGAGTTCTGAAGCCCATGAGAACCAAGGTACGGCTGTATTTCCATCCCTTTCTCTCTGTGAGGTCCGGTGATTATATCACCAATAAATGCATCGGTGCCTAAGATTTGCTTCAGGCCCTATGTTCCCATATGAGAGCTCTTGTGTACATTTAAATGATAATTTGTAGGTGAGTGCTGTGTTTAGCATCCCAATGCATGAAATACCAACACACATATTGCCGTGGAACTGGAGCAATGTGTGTGAGAACACATAAAAAAATGTAGGAAACCTGGAGAGAGCTGGTCAGAGCTGTGGAGTTGATGCAATGTTAAAATAAATGCCTTAGCCAGGTGTGGAGGTGCACGCCTATAATCTCAGCACTCTGGGAGGCTGAGGCAGGAGGATGGCAAATTTGAGCATGGCTTGGGCAATTTAGCGACCTGGTGAAACTTTGTCTCAAAACAAAAAATAAAAAGGGCTGGGGATGTAGTTTAGTGCAAAGTCCTGGATTTAACCCCGGCACCACCAAAACAAAAACCAAGAATGAAACAAAAGAAACTCTCAAGCCCTTAAATAAACAAAATAAAACAAAATCAAAAGCACACAAAAAGAACAAAACAAAACAGATGCGTTTGTTCTCTATTGCTGCATTATAAACAACTACACAACACTGTGGAAGAAAACAGCGAACTCTTTCTTACTTTCCAGTTTCTAGGCGGGTCAGGAACCTGGGAGGAACTTTAATTTAGCTGTGATTCTGGCTCAGGAGGCTGTGGTCAGGGTAGGAGTCGGGTGGGGATGGGAGGAAGCTCAAGGCCCAGTTCGAGGGGCAGGTACTGCTTCTGGGATCGGTCTGCTGGTGTTGGCATGCACAGGCCGATGCAAAGCTGCCTCTTGACATGGTGGCAGAATTCCTCTAGGGACAGCAAGAGTGAGACCCAAAGGAAGCCGTAGCTTTTATGTAACTGAGTCTTGGAAATGTCATACTGTCATTTTTGCCACAATCTATCCTTTATTTTTGAAACAGAGTCTTGTTATGTAATTTAAGCTGGCTTTGAATTCACTAGGTAGCCCAGGCTGGACTTGAACTCAAGGCAATTCTCCTGCCTCAGCCTCCTCAGTGCTGGGATCACAGGCGTGCTCCACCATGCTGGGCATCACATTCTGTTCTTCAGAAGTGAGTCAGTAAATCCCACCTACGCTCGGGGGAGGTGATCACACAGGGTGTGAATGCAGGGGTTATTTTCGAGGCTGCCCACCCAGTTCCCACATGTGTTATCCCACAGTCCCCTTGCACCGATTCCAGCAATTACTCAGCTAACGCAGAACAATTTCTGCTATTTCTGTTTTTAGTGGTGCAGAATCTGAGCACCCTGGCTCTCCCAGCTTTGCTGGTGACAGGATTTTGCTTAGTGCTGGGACAAGTGTGGCATTCACATAGACACAGAGGTGGGTGGACTCTGGGAATAGCACGTGGACAGGCCACCCCGGAGCACCCTGAGGGTGAGGCTGTGGTCCAGGGAAATGAGCACTGGGTTTTCCAGGCTGCACAGACAACTCACCTTTGCAAAGAGGCAGAGGAGAACTTAGCACAGCACCGATCGCCACATGCAAAACTTACTATGTGTGAGGGATATCTGGGGTGTGGGCTGAGGGAGAGGGAGTCTCTGTCTTCCACCTGAAATTTATTCATAGGTGCTCACAGCTGAGGGAGGCACCAAGGCTACAAGATCACGTGTGCTCCAGAGCCACGAGTGAGAGCCCCACACCGGCATCAGACAGGGAGAAGGCAGGGCAGCCGTGTCCTATTTGGCCACCAGGCTGGGCTGGCTCTTGGGTGTAATCTTCATCTGGATCCTCCCACAGCCCCAGGCTCCCAGAGGCACTTGGGAGCAGTGTTGTTTGTTTAAATTAGACTTGATTATTTAGAGCAGTTTTGGAGTCATAGCAAAATTAAGTGGAGCAGACAGATTTCCTACATATCCCCACCCCGTTTCCTGTTTCTAATCCTACTTTTGTGTGTGTGTGTGTGTGTGTGTGTGTGTGTGTGTGTGTGGTCCTGGGCAGGGAGACTGAACCCAGGGCCTTCACCCTGTGCTGCATCCCCAGCCCTTTTTATTTCTTATTTCAAGACACTAAGTTGCTAGGTTGCCCAAGCTAGACTGGAGCTTGTGATCCTCCTGCCTCAGTGTCTCAGAGTGCTGGGATTATAGGGCTGGGCCACCATGACCCATTCATCAGCAGCTTTTAAAACATTTACTTTGGAGCAAAGCAGGAGTTTGGGGAAGGAGAGGTGGTGGCTTCTGGGGATCCTAGATGAGATTCTCAGTCTCACAAAGACCACACCAAAGGGGCTGGGGATTTGCCTGGCAAGTGCAAGGTCGTGAGTTCGGTTTCCGGTACCGGAGAAAAACCAAAAAAAAAAAAAAAAGACCACACCAAGTCCCACTGTCACGGGAGTGGAGCCCCGTGTCACGAGAGTGGAGCCCCCAGCTGCTGGTGGGCCAGGCCCAGGACTATGCAGCAGTAGCTTTGACCTTGCTTAATCTCACCCAGTCACTTTTCTGTTCCCTTTATTTATTTATTTGTTTTGGTTCATATGATTTTTTGAGACAGAGTCTCTTTATGTAATTCAGGCTGGCCTTGAACACACTATGTAGCCCAGACTGGTCTCAAACTCTTGGGGATCCTCTTACCTCAGTCTCCTGAGTGCTGAGATTACAGGTGTGCACCACGGTGCCTGTTCCATTTGTAGTGTGTGGAAATGTTTATCTGGTTTTGGAGTCAAAAAACTTAAATGCTATTTATTTATCTGTTTATTTATTTGTGTCTACATTGCCATAGTCAGCACTAAGTAGTATGTCCCTGACTGTGCCAACCTGACTACCAATAGATGTGAAAGAGCCTTGTAAACTGTCAAGAGCTTGTGAATTATAGTTGTCACTAAAGAAAGGTCATCAATGGGGAGGAGTTGCTTTGCATGGATGGGGCTGATGGAAACCACGTGGCTCACTCTAATTCACTAAAGCAAAGTGCAGCAAGCAGAAGATGCCTAGGTTTAAAAGATATGTATTTACCCCTCCTTCATCCCCACCCTCAGGCTCTGGTGCTATAACCAGATATGGACCTGAGACCATGCCAAAGTGAAGGGAAACATATCTGGCCAGTCTCACAACACACTATGAGCATCCTTTCATACTGGTCCAAGGATTTGGAGATCAGACCTCTAGGTAAATGACTGCAAACTTTCTGATTCAACTGTGAAGATAGTGAGGGGTTGTGTGGACCCTAACTAAAATATTAAGGCTCAGGCAGCAAATGGGGACCCTAACTGGGCTCGAAACTTGGGGTCCCCACCCAGCGCTAGGCTGAAGGTGGAAGCTGGAGAGTCTGAAACAGACAGAACTGTAAGGAGCTCATCCAGTTTCATTTTTTCCGGGCATTAGTCATGGAGCTCTTTCTGTCTGTCCCTGTCCTCTGACTTCCTAGCTCCGCTTTGCTGTCATGGTGATGGATGACATCTGAGGGGTGCCCCTGTCTTAATGCATCCGTTCTCCCTTCTCCAGGGAGCTGCTTTTCCTTGCACTTCCCCCTGGATGGCTCCATTTGGGTCAAGGCACAGACCCACACCACCCTGGGGGCTCTCAGCTCCTCAAGAGTCCCACCAACCACTTCCTTTTTGCAGAATCACTTTATGGACCGAGATCTGAAGCAGGCTCAGATGTCCCCAAAGCAGGAAGAAACTCAGGAAGCAAGCTGGCATCATTAGGGGAAGAACGAGAGAGGAGGGGGAAATGAAGAGAGCTCTCGCTTGCATGTTATCCATAATTCATGCAAAATACCCAGAACAGTGCCAGCTACGCAGCAAACACTCAAGATACATCAGCCGTCATGGTAATTATTATCGTCAATGTCATCTGAGTTTCTCATGGCAATATGTTACTTTTCCCTTTGTGATAGTGATCTCTTAAATCTAACGGGTAACACTGGGCTTCCATGGCATTGAAATGAATGGGGTTCCTCCATGGCATTGAAATGAAGTTGGTGCTCAGTTAAACTTTTCTTCTATAGCTTTCTCTTCTAGGTTTCTCCAACTCTCCTGTCTGCCTAGCAGAAAGTTGATGTGGACTCAGTTTGTGGACTGAGGGAGGAAGGATCGTTTCCTTGGACATCCCAGTGAACACATTATTCAGAAGAGATTCTCAGGTAAGAGCACTTGTTTGCCTAGGAAACAGCAGCCTGGCCACTTGTGGAAGCACATGGCAGGCAGTGAGGGACCATGTGTTTGCAAAGACAGCTGTCATTTTCTTATCCCCAGGAAGTCAAGGGCTGAGCAAGCCCACCTGGATGTTCCCACAAATGTTGATAACTGCACTCTGATTACATCTGCATTCCCATATGGGCCCTGTGTTTCCCTGGAGACCTTATGGTGGATGGATAACATGCTGATGCCTCTTTCTGAACCTCTCAGATCTGTGTCCTCCCTAAGGACTTGAGCCCCATGATTTTTTAAAAAATTTACATGACTTTTATATTGTGCACCTTTCCAGCTCAGAAAGTTCTTCATAGACGTCAGCACCACATTGTTACCCAGAGTTTGTCTGTTTATCTCCTGCACTGACTGTCACCTACCTAGTGCTTGTCCTGGGATCTGATGAGCCTCTATGTCTTGTGAGCAGTGTGCCACATAGTGTCACATCATCCCTGTGAAATACATGATAGAATAAGTCCATTCTATAGATGAGGAAGTGGCCTCATAGGGGCTATATTTCTGTTGATAGCAGGCACATTGGGTATTTATGTTAACTCTCTTTTTCCCCCTTTAATGATGAAGACTGGAAAAGCTAAACACCTTCTTTCCTTCCTTCCTTCCTTCCTTCCTTCCTTCCTTCCTTCTTTCCTTCCTTCCTTCCTTCCTTCCATCCTCCCTTCCTTCTTTCCTTCTTTGCAGCTAGAAGTGGTCATCTGACTGTACTGCCTAATGGAATCTAATTGGAAATCTCTGGCTGTTTCAAGAAGACCCCCCATTTTCCTAATAAAATGGCCAGATGATGCTGGAGTGACTTTCCTTATATTTCTCTTGACTGTGGATTAATATCTGGGGCAGGGGCAGCCAACCTGAGACCACTGGATTATAAAACCCAACAAGCTAACGATGGCAGAATGGAAAAAAGGACACTCATGGAATTTCTTGTGTCATTTATTTGTTTACATATTTAATCTTTGTATTTTAGGAACAGGATCTCACTAGGTACGCTTGGCTGGTCTTGAACTAGCTAGGTAGCCCAGAATGGCCTCAATCAAACTCATGATCTTCCTGCTTCAGCCTCTTCCTCTTGAATGCTGCAATTACAGGCTCACCAGGCTTGGAGCGATTGGAACGAATCTGAAAAATCTCCCTGAGGTGAGCTGTCCGCCATGGTGGTGCTGATCTGCACGTTTTACTGCCCTGCGGTGAGCAACCAGGGCGCCATCCCCACCATAACCACAGCTCATTCCTGTGGCCGACTCCACAGCAGCAGCAAGGAGAGGCCAGGAGGTGTGCGTGGCGCACGTGTGCACGCATGAGTGTGCATGTGTGTGGGAGTGCGTGGGTATGCATGCAAGCAATGTGTGTCTGTGACTCTCAGTCACAAGTCGCAAGGTGACTTTATTATTCCAGTGGGAGTCATCCCCACAACTGGGCAAGCTCACCGGCTTTGGTCTTTCAAAATAATCTTTACCAGAAGGAACAGCTGTCTGGAAGTGATGGGGGCTGGAGTTTTTGTAGGAGTCTGGAGTCAAGGGGCAAAAGAGCCCGAAGTAATTTCCCAGCCCTTTTCGTCCTAAGGGAGCACTCACCCAGGAACTGTGGGATAAAAAACGGGGGTCTGTGGAGACCAACTGCCTGCGTTAGTGCTTCCTTTCAGACAGAGCAGGAATCAGACCTACCATTGCTCTTTTCCTGAAGCATCTCAAGGTCGTGTCCCACCAGCGGTCTTGGTCTGGGACACACGCTTCTGAGGGCACTTCCGGATCCCAGGCACGGCCTCCAAACCCTGATTTGTTTTCTGAGCATCCAAAGATCAGAACTTTCACCTTTTTTTGCTGTCTGGTCTCATCACAACCTTGCCAGACAGGATGTAGCCCATTTCTGTTCCTTATTTCCCATTTCTCAGTAAGTGCATAGTCCTAAGCAATTTTTTTTTTTTTTCCTGGTAGTAACTACTGAGAAACTGCCAGGGTAAAAACAAAAACAAAAAACAAACATAGGCCAGTTGCTAAGTTACATGAACTCTTAAAAGCTTTTGAGAAATAGCTGGTACTGATCTTGGTTGCAATCTAAATGGAGCTTTTTTTTTTTAAACTCAATTTAACCCCTTTCTGATCCTTTCACTGGCCCATCTATTGGATTCTTTTTCATCCCTTGATTTCTTTTCTGATTCCCTGACCTGGGCCTTCTGTATCTCCCACCCTTCTAAGACCCCCAGGCTCTCTTCCATGGGAACTGGCAGGGGAGATGCAGCAGTCGCATGGTGCAGGTGACAGGCCAGACTAAGGAGAGTCCAGCTACCTTGCAAGGGGTCCTGTCCCCACGCCTCACATTTCTTGAAAGTTCCCTTTGGAAATGCCTCTATTTCCATAACCTTGAAAGGAGCCCATTGCAGTGTTTGATAGCCCTGGATCCAATATATTATTTTATAATGTTCAACTTATTTCATTTGAGCCTTGCTTCCTTACACTTAGATTATCTTTGACCCTGCAGCACTATTTCTTAGCATTTCTGCTTATCTTTCCATTCCACGAAAACCCCTTATAAAGACAAAGGAGCAATTCACAAGCTCCCACTGCAACATTATTAGGGACTCAGTAAATACTTGTTGAACAAACCAACACTTTCCTTCTTATTCAGCCTTGGGCTATAGGAAGAGTACATCCTGTTCTCTAGAAAGTGAAGTCACAGAGGAGGACACGGAGATCCTAGATGGCTGTTGGGAAGTAGAAATTGCTTGTCCCTTTCTTAGAGTCTTAGAAATTGCATGGGACCCTTTCTTAGAGTCTCCACACCAGGCTCTGGCTGGACAGATCTTTTTATTTTAGAGTCCATGACTTGTGCTTAGAGACAGAGAGATAGATTCCTTTAAGTTGCTATGTTTCTGGATTTAGCTCCAATCACCCTGTCCTACCCTCCTTTCCAGATTACCTAGCTTTCCCCATCTTTCCCCCTTTACTGTCCACCTTTTCTGTGAAGGCATCTCAAGAAATTGAGCACAGAAGTCTGTTTCTTTTTGGCACTAGAGTCAAGATATGCCATATCATTTGATTAACACTAAATTACTTTATCTTCCATTGTTACCAGCCAGCCAGTTAAGAACTAAAAGATGCCCTACAGGTAATTGAATTAACAGTATTGAGGAACATTCTGGATATCAGCACTGGAAATCCTGAACCTTAAAATGACGGAAGAAGGACTTAGTGATGTAAGTACAAATTCCCACCTTCTGTGGTCACTTACCCTGTCTTCTGTCCACCTCCTGGGTACTGCCTATTAACCCATCAGCTGTCTCTGTATGAGTTCCACCTGCTTTGATTGGCCCCTGGGTCCTTTTCTCTGTTTTGCCTACCCACCTTTCCCAAGAGCAGGACTCTACTAAGGATGGGGGCTGGAGTTTTTGTAGGAGTCTGGTTAGGGAGACCACTAACCACTGGGCCCAGTTCTCTGGCACACAGACAAGTTGCACTTTGCCAGATATCTTCGGGGTGATCTTCCCAGCACAGTCGGTTTGGAAACTTCAGCTTTGTATCTAGATTTAACAAAAGCTTCATTAGTGGGTGATTATCCACTCTACAAAGGATTCCTTTAAATAGCAAATTCCCAGAATGGGCTTAAAATAGGTTTAATTTAACCCAAGTCCAATTTGTACACCCTGTTCAATAACACACTGATTGTTAAAGATGAGGTACACTTGTGCTTATTTATAGACTAATTGCCAGTGTGTCCTTTTAAACCCCCACTTCTTACCTAGTAGACCACACTCTGTCTTTCAGATTCTTCCATACTCACTTCAGGGAGATTGTTATTTATTTCCCAATGAAAAGGAGCACGTCTCGGCTGCTCCCCCCATCGGTACCACCCAAGCTGAGAGGGGATTCCTGTCCAGCACAGACCATCCCAAGATACACAGCCTCTTCCATTCCATCTCTCTCCTATGATCTCTCCCCTCCTCCATGCAATCAGCAATTGCAAAATCCATACATCATCATAGTTGAGTCTCTCGGTCCCTGCACCAACGTGGTGTTCATGCTAGTCATGGTTTTTAATATAATAGAGGGAAAGACCATGGTCTCATGGCTGATATCTATCATCAAAACCAGCAAAGGGCCCTCTCCTCTTTTTAGCTGAACCTATACCTGCAGTTCCACAGTAGATATTGTGTTAGTCTTGTTTTCTGTTGCCAGAACAGAATAACCAAGGCTGGGTACTTTGTGGAGAAAGAGGCTTATTTAGTTCACTGTCTGGGAGGTGGAATGTCCACACAGCATTTCACTGGTTCTTGTGAAGCCCCCTGGTGGTATCACATCAGGTTAATGGCCTGTGCTGGGGCACTGAGTGTGACAGGTCATGTGGTGAGACAGGAGACTGGGAAGGGGTCACGCTTACTCTTTAAAAACAATCTTTTCACAAGAACTATAGTACCTTCTTCTGAGAGCAGGGCTCACAACCACATCCTACTAAACATCATCTCTTAAAGGGCTGCCACCACCTCTCACATCATCATGTTGGAAACTGCTTCTAACACCTGAACCCGTGAGGGACACACTCAGAACATATCCAAACCAGAAGAGGTGTCACCATATATTTTAGTGCACGTGGTCCTCATGCTATGGTCATGTCAATAAGATTCTGACCAATGTGGTAGAAAATGAAGGCAACATAAAGAGAAAATTCACTCACCTTACAGCGTTGGGTGAATGTTGCTCTTACGGATGGGATCTTTGGAGAACAGTCCATTTTTTTTTTTTCTAAATTTTTTTATTTTAAAGAGTAAAAGAAGGATAACATAATAACAGGGGGGGGGTCTTACCAAATTACAGACAAAGTGGTAGGAAATTATCAATGGTTGTTGTTTTGCATATTGTTATCTACAAGATAGTTTCTCAGGAAAACAAATGGACAAATAATAGTGAGTTACAGACAAAAGGGGTAGGAGATTATCAATAGTTGTTGTACTATGCTTTGGTATCTTCAAAGTGGCTTCTAAAGAAAATAAATAGAGCTATACATGAGTGACCAATTGAATAATCATTAACTATTCTCAATGATTATTGTAGGAAACACATAATAGTAAACATACATCCATTTACAAATTAGCATAGGAACAATACGAACATTACACAGTTATGGACAGATTAGTAGGAAAATATCAGTGGCTGCTGTAATACATGGTGGTATCTTCAAAGTGGTTCCTCAGGAAGACAGAGATATGCAAGAAGGATCTAACAAGTAGTTACAGCCTAAGGGTTGTCAGAAATAGCGTATTACCTCCTTACCAGTGACTCCTGTCACTGAGGTGTGATGGCTGGAAGGAAGGCCAGGATTGCAAAGAAGGACAGAGAGACTTGCACCTGTGTCTAGCAACAGGCTGTTTTCTTGTTCCTCCATAGTCATGATTACCCAGGACTCCTCGATGGAGATGACGGTCTGGCCAGAGGGAGAAGGCAGGCCATGCCCCAAGCCCTCTCATTCCTGTTGGACTAACTGGTAGCATGGGTCTGAGCTCTGGGGCCTCCACCTCAGAGGGCAGACCGATCTCCAGTGGTCACCTTTGCATTCAGGGCATGGCCCAGGGGGCCTCTTAGGGCAGTCCCTCTTGAGGTGGCTGAACAGTCTGTTTTTGGAGCCAGTTCTCCAGAGGTGATTATTAAAGTGCTGTTTGAAGAGATGGTTTATCAATTTATTCCTGCCATTTCATAATTGGTTTTTCTAAAGTGTCATCCCTTCCTCATAAAACTTTCTCCACTTGAACTGTATGCCTCAAACTTTAATGTGGGTGCTTGTTAAAGTATAGATTTTGATTTAGTAGGTTTGGAATGGGACCTAAGATTTTTAAAATTTCCAGCAAACTCCTGAATGATGCTAACAAGGCAGTGGACCACACTTTGAGTAGCAAGGTCCCACAAATTGTAGCACGATCATTCTAAATGTGGCTGTGATCATGCCATGCCCCTACTTGAGACCCCCAGTAATTCCCACTGCCTCCAAGGTTAAATCCAGCATCGTTAGACGCATAAAAGGGTCTTTATAACCAGCCTCCTGCCTGTCTCTCCATTGTCTCCTGTAAGTCGTCACTTCCCGGAACTGAGCATGCTCTTCCTTCCCTTTGCCCGAGTCTTAGTCCTCACTGACCCAGGGGACTCCCTCCCAAGCTTCTAGACTGGACTTCTATGTTGCCTTTTCCAGGAATCCTCACCTGTCATCCTGAGGCTTCTTGCCTCTTCCTTGGCTTCCCCAAATACCTGCTGTGTGCCTCAATCACATATTGCCTGGCTGGAAAGTTCTGCCTGTCTTTCCTCATTTGATGTCAGTTCCTGGGGGACATTGATCACCGTCTCTGAATCTCAGAATCTCTGGCTTTCAGCACAGTACCTGGCACACTTCATAAGTACTTGAATGGATGTGGAAATGAGCTTGCAGTTTCGTCTTTTTGCTCCTTATACGGTGCTTGCTCAGCTGAGGTCAGCCTTTCTGACTGTCACTTGCTAAGCCCTCCTTTGCGGAAATCCATGTTCAAGCTTCTGTCTGGGGAGATGAATCCGATGTACAGGAGTCGTGTCTAATTCCATGGCCTGAACATTAGCAGCAGTTAATTCATTGCTGTTGTTTGGAAAATGTTAATTAATCAACACGATTCTTCTGGTGCTCAAGGGAAAAAGTCAAATTGCTTTAAAAGCAGCATTTACCTCTTCAGGTGGTGAAGCTCTGTTAACGAAGGCGGCGATTTAACCCAAGCTGCCCATTAGACCCATTTGGGGATCTTTTGAAAAATCCTGATGCTCAGGCCCTATCCCCAGGAATTCTCTCAAATTGGTGCGGATGTAGGGTCTGGCATCCATAGTTTAAAGAACCACTGAGAAGATTCTTAAGACTCACAGCACCAAGTTAAGCACCATAACTAGCAATCATAACTCTTTCCTAATAATCAGCTGCCACGTATCTGATGATGGATTAGTCAACTATTGTTCCTCTTTGGAAAATCTTGATTTAAATTTCTTCTTGACATAATTAACATAATTCTTGCTAAATTTCTTCTTTGTATTCACTAGCTCTCACTTACTGCTTCTATACGGTCTGTAATTTTACTATGAGTTCTTTTGAATTGAAGCCTGGGTGCATCAACCCCAAGCGGGGGTGAACCAGAGAGAGGGCAAGTCCACTTTGAACTTCTTTTCATCAACCCTGGGTGTGTCCACTTAGCTCTAGAATGAACTCAGGAGTGGAGTTCAGATGAGGTCAGTGGTGCAATCTTTTAGCTTTCCTTGCATCAGTTCCATTGGAGTAATTTCTTTGAAGCATTGTAGAATCTTAGATCCCTGGATATGACTTGTGGATTCATGATTACTTTGAAATCAAGTTGCTGCTGATATCTCTTCCTGGACCCAGAGAATAATACTTATAAAACCTTACTCCTCAGAACCTGAAAAAAATCAGGGTGGTTTCACTGTGGGCCAATTTCCTCCTCAGCTGGGATGGGAGTTCAAAGGCCTGAGACTGTGAAGGGTCCCTAGTTCCCTCTTCCTTTGTGATTATAGGGCAAAGGGGTCCTGGGAGCCACCATCCCATGGAGGAGAATTTTAAGTGACTCACTTGAGCTATAATGCTTTCTGGCACCAAACCTAGGTACAAACAGGGAGAAACAGGCTGGCCAACTTCTGGTCAACTGATAGTTTACTCACTCATAGCTTCCAATATGGTTCAGAGGAGAGCTGCTTTTTGTTGATACACATTTCCAGTAGATTCTCCACCTCTAACTTGTAAAGATGTTTCCTGGATAAGATCATGGACTCCAAAGTGGTTTTCATTTAGGCTAGCAAGGCCTTGATGACCGTAGAAAAATCTGAGAATTACTTTTTCTCTGGTAGATTTATAGGAAAACTTTAAAAACAACCCCACTAGATCTAATTCCCTTGACTATAGGTGCTGTTCTGTTGAATTCGGCTTTTTTCCCCACTAACCTTTCCCACCTTACCTTGCATGTTGTAAATACTCATAAATGACAGTAAATAAAGATAGCTAAATATTTTGAGTGCTTATTAGACCCAAGTACTTTATGTACAATCTCTTGTTAAATCTTCCCAGTCACTCTGAGTGCTAATATGACTGCCTAGTTTTGCGGCTGAGACTATAGTAAATCACTGATTTCAGGTTATAGAGCTAGTAAATACAAATATACAATTCAGTCAAGGTTTGTGTGATTATAAACTCTTTGGTTTGAATTCATTTGGTTATCTTAACATAGCCCTAGAATACCTCAAGGAGAATTGCAAGGTGAGGGATGCAGTTTTAGCTACTTTCTTTGTCACTGAGATGATACTTGGCACTCACAATTTGGATGGTATGACAGGCAGGCACGGCGGAAGAGAGATGCTCACCACATGGTGGACAGGAAGCAGAGAATCAAGGGACAAGCCAGGAGGGGAGATAAAACCTTCCGGGTCACATGCACAGTGACCCGCCTCTTCCACCACATCCCCCTTTCTCACAGCAAGTCAGCCATACGCCCCCATAATCCAGTTACCTCCCAAATGTCCCATCGATGTTCAGATGATGCTTTGAGGGGGCATCCAGATGCAAACCACAAAAGATGAGGTTTATAGAAGTGCAGATTTCTGGGCTTTACTGTCAAGATATCTTGACTCAGTTGGTTTGGCCCCAGGAATCTGCAGCCTTTCAGGCTCTTCCCGGCAGCAGCCTCAGCCAACCACACATCCAGCAGATTCTCGACTAGGGCAAACACACACTTCACTGCAGCCTCTTCTGAAGCAAGTAACTTCACCAGTTTGCTGGAGTGGGCCCCATATTACTCTCACTAGGATTAACATAAAAATCACATACAGCAAAAGCTCTCTGAAGTAAGCAAGAAGTTCCTTAATACCCTTCGCCACTGTAAATTATGCTCTTATATATTCTTTCAGGTGTGGCACTTCTGTCAGTCTTAAATATTAATTCTTCGGTGCTATACAGAAGTGTTGGTTCAAATCCTCAGGTGATACGGGGTTCACCTAAAAAAGAGACTTACGGAAGAACCTTAGACTCTGGACAGTAGAAGGAAACTGAGGTCTTTCTACCTCCCACCTGCCCTGTGGCTGATGGAAGAGACTGTACTTGTCTTCTGCTTTATGGGGCACGCATGTTTCCAGGGACCACGGATGCCACCGGCAGCTCTAGATGCTCCTTTGAAGAAAAAAATTTAAAATTGTGAAATATATCCTACACATAAAAGAGTGTGCAAAATGTGTGTATACAGTTGAAAAATAAAAGCAGAGTGCACGGCTATCGGACTCCGGGCGGGGCCCGGCACAGAGCATACCTGGACCTTGGAAGCTTGGTGAGTGTACCCACGTACGTTCACAGGCCTTGCCTTTCTCCCCTGCTCCAGTGCCTCCCTCTCCAGTTTTGCTTTTAGTCATTCTTTGATTTTTTTCAAATATTTTACCACTTACATAAGAATCAAATTGTTTATATTTTATTCATGGCAAAGGTTAGTCCCAGGGCTTAGAAGCTGAGCTCTCTAGATTCTACCTTAGCCTCATGACTGACCAGTTGTTCAATAGTGGGAAAGTACTTTAGCTTCTCTGTGCCTCAGTTCCCACACCTGTGAAATGGGAGCAGTGGCAGTTCCTACCTTTCAGAGTTTCTGTTGCAAGCCTCTCTAACAGGCCCTGGCACATAATAAACACCAAGAAAATGGCAGTTATTGTCATTTACATTAAGCTGAAGTCTGCCTTCCTGCAGATCAATGTTCTCAAATGTCTGGTGAAGGGCTTTCAGAAAACATTTCCCATCCATTGTGGTCTGATACTTTGGTAAAATTGAATAACATTGAATAATTTAAAAAATGAAATAAAACACACAGATATTCACAATTCAAATCTTAAGTTTTTATCGTTAAAGTCAAAAGAAATAAAACTACGATGTCAGAGTTGCTAGAAATAGCAATGATTTTTAAAAAACACATTTAATAAGTGCTAGTTATCAACAGAGACCACAGGTTTTTGTTTTTTTGTTTTTTTTTTGTGTATGTGTGTGTGTTTTTATTAAGAAATAATTTCTGGGATGGATGTGGTAGCACACGCCTGTAATCCCAGCACTCGGGAGGCTGAGGCAGGAGGATTGTGTTTGAGGCCAGCCTGGGCTACAAAGTAAGCTCAAGCCCAGCCTGAACTGTATAGTGAGACCCTGTCACAAAAAGCCAAAAAAAAAAAAAAAAAAAAAAAAAAAAGAAGTAATTTCTGGTGTTAAGGAAGCTTCTCGGTTAAGACAAGCAGCCGTGGAGAAATGCAGATCTGCGTTCTGATTTTTATGGCTCAGGATTAAGGTAAGCGTGAACTTCTAGTTTTCCAAGTCCAGAAGTGGACATGGGCTCTTTGAAGGTTTACATCTCCTGCCCCTCTCCTCTCCAGCAGAGCCTTGTGTCCTGTAGATGCTCAAAGGGAGACATGGATGGTAGGAGATGAACCTGTGACCTTACCAACATGTCACCCCTTTTGATGGTGACAAAAGGAATTTTATAGGACCTAATCAACTATTTCGGCTTTTAGGTTGGACCTGTTTTATCTGAAGCTGCGTTAGCCTCTCCCTGTGGATGTGTTGAGCAATCCTCCAGGGAATGGAGCCCTTCTATCTTTAGTATCTCACAGAAGCTCAAGTGCTGGCGGGGAAAGATGGCCCGGGGTGTCCTCTCGGCTCTGCATCCTGGCTTTTCAGAGTTGCTACTGAAAGCCCTGGCCAAGGGATATGTCCTCCCTCCACAGGAAACTGGATAAACCTGGCTGAATATAACTGCAGGTTGAAGTCAGGACGCCTGGGGTCCTTGCCCAGGCCCCATGGTGATTGTGCACCATTTGGGTTTCTGACTGCATTTCTACAGGGACCCAAGTGTATTCACACTTGACTAAGATCACAGTCTAAATCGGAGTAGTTCAGAGCTTCTTCTGAGCTGCAAAATCTCTTCATTTTACTATTTATTTTTAAACTATTAACATTCATACGAAACTAGGGGTCAGAGGCTCTGTTCACCTGATGAGAAAATTGCTATTTTTAATTCTAACAACTGTGGGGCAACTGGAATTTTAGTCAAAAATAGTCAATCAAGTGACCCTGGTTTAGCGTGTGTGTTTCCCAGAAACCCAAAAGAAATGAATTTTTATAGTTTTTCTTTCTGAAAGAAGGAGCATGTCAGCTTCTGCCTGCCTGAAATCTGCCTGACAAGATGCATGCCACCAGTCCTCGACCTAAGGGACAGGCTGCCAGTAGCTGTCACAGGTTACTGACTCTTTGTTCTGAGCTGTGGGCTTGAGAGAGGAGGAGTGTGGTCTCTCAAAGGTAAAGTGTGTCTTTTTTATCCTTTCCTCTACCTGTGTCTTCTGTGTCCCCTTCTTATGTGCTATGATGGGCTGAATTGTGCCCTTTCTCTCAAATCCATATGTTGGGGTCCCAACCCACCATGTCTCTGAATGTGAATTTGGAAGCAAGGACTTTCAAGAGGTGAAGAGGTAATGACAGGACAGCCAAGAGAGGCTTCTGAGGAAGCCAAACCGTGGCTACTTTGATCTCACATTTCCAGTTCTCAGAACTACAAGACATTTCTGCTGTTTAAACCACCCTGTCTGTGGCATTTTGTTATGGTAGCACAAGCAGACTAATATGCATACAAGGCTGATCAAAAGTATGGTATGTAACCAATCTGAAGATAACAATATGTAATACAACAACCATTGTTAATTTCTTATCACCTTGTTTGAACTTCTGTATTGTTTTTCTTGTTTTTGTATTGTTATGTTTGTGTCTTTGTTTATGTTATTTTGTTTTTGTTCTTTTCTCTTTAAAATTAAAGAAAAAAGAAAATATAGTACGTGTTTAAAGAAGAAAAATTTGGCCAGGCATGGTGGCTTCAAGGACTGCTTTCTTAGTCAGGCTTGGTGGAGCACACCTGTAATCCCTCAGGAGGCTGAAGCAGGCAGATTGTTGTGAGTTTGAGGACAGCTTGGGCTACAAAGTGAGCTCAAGGCCAGCCTGAACTGTGAGATCCTGTCTCAAGAAGACCAAAAAGAAAAAAAAAAAAAAAAAAGAGAAAAATTTATTACAATAAAAGACACATGGCCATTATCCCTCTCAAAATAGTCCTCCTTGCTTTGAACACACTTATCCTATTGCTCTGGCCACTTTCTGAAGCAGTCTTGGAAGTCCCTTTGTGTGAGTGTCATTATGAGTTATGATAAAAAGTGCAGTGAGTTTTGCTGTTGGGTACCATCCAACAGAAAGGCAGGATCGTAAAACTATCAAGATGTGTCCTTCTCTACCTTATTCCCTGGATCTGGCACTATGTGACTTCTGGTTCTTCCCCAAAATAAAAATGACCATAAAAAAATCAATATTTTGAATCAGTTCGAGACACCGAGGCAGCCACGACAGTGCAGCTAAAGACACTCATGAAAGAAGACCCCAGAACTGCTTCAGAAAGTGGCAAGAATGATGAGACATGTGTGTTTGAAGCAAGGTGGGGGGATTTTGAGTAGGATTCATGGGACTGTGTCTTTTACTGTAATAATTAAAAAAAATTCACCATGATTTTTGTTTACACCTCAGACACACATGCAAAGATATGTGCACATGGCCACGTCATAGAGATGCACACACCCAAATGCAGACAAAGAGATCACAAAACAGCAACACGGACAGCACAAGCCACCCTTTCGCCACATGGATTACCACACGTCTTGCTGCTAGGCAGAAGGGAGCATGCATAGAAACTGTTCACCTCAGCTCAGACCAATCCATGGACAGTATCTCAAAAGGGAAAAGGATTAGGAAAGCAAGTACAAAAATTGTACAAATCAGAAAATTGGCAAGAGAGACAAATTGGGGAGGCAGAACAAGCAGGAGCTGAAGTCCAAGACTAGGAAACTACCCAGGGCAGTGGGTGTGGGAGTGGCGAGCACTAAGTGCTTTGGTCTGGGCAGCAAAAGGTCTCAAAGGGTCTCAAAGCAGCTGTGTGGCTTTGGTAGTAGCACTTTACCTTTCTGGGTCTGTTTTTCTATTTGTAAAATGAGAAACGTTGGAATAGCACAGTGGTTCTAGAAGGTGGGTCTGCAACAGAATCATCTAGAAGGCTTAGTAAAGCACATTGCTCCCCACCACCAAGCTTTTGACTCAGTCTACCTGGGGTGGAGCTTGGGAATCTGCGTTTCTAACAAGTTCTGAAGTAATGTTGCTGGTGCTGCCCTGGGGACGACATTTAAAGAACTCTGGACCGGAGGAGCTCTCTAATATTTATTGGGTCTGAAATCCAGTAACTGTGGACAGACATCAAGATGAAATATAACTCTGTTATTACGGTTCTCAACCAGGGAAATGTTCCCCTGCAGGGGCCATTTGGCACTGTTTGTAGACATGTTTGATTGTCACAATTTGGGGGAGATGCTACTGGCATCTAGTGGGTAGATCCAAGGATGCTGCTAACCTTCCTACAAACACACAGAACAATCCCTATGGCAAAGAGTGATCTGGTTTGAAACATCAGTAGTTCCAAGGTTGAGAAACCCTGCTCCAAGTGATTCAATTCCTAAGAGGTGAGGTGGACGCTGAGCTTTCATTTCTCTAGAGGGAAATGTCCACAAAGACTGCCCAAGATTCTGTGAGCAGACTCCTCCTTCAGGAATTCTGCATCCTTGCCCACAGCCGAACAGGGCGATTGTGTCTCCTGGGGAACCGGCAGATCTCAGAAGGGGAAGGCTCCCTGCAAAGCACCTGGGCGGCTCCCAGCAGGGCGCATTCCCACAGCAACTTCCACCAGGACCAGCAGGCTGGGCTCTGGATTAGGCCAAGCTGGGTGTTGCTTGCGTTGTTTCATGTTCTGATTTCACAGACTAGGAAATGAGGGCAGCCCTTTTGGGTTCTGATTCGAAGCTTCACAGATCAAGTCCTTAAAATTTGAAGAATATTGTGAGCCAGAAAAAAAGTGTATGTGTGTGTGTGTGTGTAACAGAGAGAAAGGGAGAGAGAGAAGAGGGAGAGAGGAGAGATTGTGTGCATGTTGAAAACCACATATTCAAACCATTCTCCATTTCTGCACCTCGCCCTGCCAATTACAATCTGCTTGGTGGTGTGAAACTGACAGCCGGCAGCAGTGATGGAGACAGGAGGAACGGTGAACAAGGGCTTTGTGCATTCTCAGCTTCAGAGAGAATGTTCAGTGGGGCGGACAGGCATGTAACTGGCAGGTTTAGGAATCAGTAAAAATCAAGAACTGGAAGTCCTAATTTATCGTCTGTTTCAATACAAGGCTAGACACAGGCTATTTAATATAATGCATTGTTTACAAGTGGAGGAGAGTGGAAGTTATTGATGCATTACAAATGCAGGCAAATGCATCTCATAAGCCAAGGGGTAGGTAATAACAATTGCACAAGACTAAATTTGACTTTAATCCCCTGAAGAATGGCATGCATACAGCTTAAAATGATAAAAGCGCGAGGGGGTGGGGAGAGGGGAAGATGGGAGGGAGAGAAGGAGACCCAGGGAGGCAGAGGGGGGCAGAGGGAGACTGAGGGGAAGACAGACAGACAGAAAGAGAAGGAAGAGAAATGAGAGCTGATTTTCTCCTGGGATTATGCATTTCTTGATTAGGAAATAGAATGGAAATGGAAAGAGAAGATTTTCCCCCGCAAAACCTTGTTTTGATAAACAGCATCCTGCTTGGCAGGGCGTTTTCGGGAGCAGAGCTGGCGTTGTGCGTGGTCAAGCAAGCAGCTTGGAGCGGTTTAAAGACCTGCCAATCCCTTAGATAATCCCAAAGGCAGAAATAGAAAACAAGCCCTTGTTTGAAGAGAGCCTGCAGCCTGGTCTGTGTCCTCCTCCTGGCTCCTTCAGAGCCATGGTCTCAGTGGCTGGGTGTACACAAGCCCTCGTCTTTGAGCTTAAACCTACCCAGCATGTGACACTTAGAGCGGGATGCTTTGAACATAGTAGGTGCTCCATGAATGCTGGTAGACTGGCCACAGGATCATGCAGATGTCCATGACTTTGGTGTAGCTGGGCTCCCCATTTCAGTCTCAGTAGCGAAGATGGCTGTAGAGTAAGCAAAATAGAGCCCACTTCCTAGCTGCACTGAAGCCTATGTGTTATTGACAAGTGTCCGAGTTCTGGGTGAAAATTTATGTGACAGGGAATCTCTTGAGAAGTGGGGTGGCCACTTCCTCACAGAATGGGATCAAATGTCAGTCAACATTTACTGGGCAGGTAGCAGCCACTGTGCTGAAATCTCTCTGCGGCTTATATCCAGTTTAGGCAGGATTCATCATTATTTACTTTTGAAAGCTGTGGAAACTGAGGCACAGGGGTGTCCTGCAGCAGGTGGCTGGCATAGGAGGGCTGCATACCAGGCAGAAAGAAAGGAGGGGGGCTGGGGATTTAGCTCAGCGGCAAAAGCGCCTGCCTGGCAAGCGCAAGGTTGTGAGTTTGGTTCCCGGTACTGGAGAAAAACCAAAAAAAAGAAAGGAGGGAAGCTGTAGGCTGCACTCGCTTGCTGAGGATGTCCCTCCCAGAGCTGAGCTGGAGTTTGCCTCCCCTTCCCTCCACGGTCTCCCTGCCGTAGCAATCCCAGAGATGCCTTGCCCACTCTCAGATTTCCATTATCAACACGGTTCACATTTGCCTGGTTTATGGATGTTTGCAGTGTACCATCTGCCTTCTTGGGTGATCCAGTAGCAAACAGAGGGAGAGAGAAGATTGGCATTGGGAGAACTTTCTGCGGCAGCTTTCTAGCTGTGACAGCCAAGTGCATCAAGCCGGGGTCACGGAGCACTGAGCCCCTGGCCGTAACTGCATGAAGTCACTGTCTGTGGAGCTCTACAAGATAAACACATGAACTCGCTGGAGAACCAGCGGCATTTGTATGACCCCCATCTGTGTGCTTCAGCTAATCCTGGGGGGAGCCAGTCATTTCTCCTCTCTAGGCTTGCCCAACATAGTAGGCCCTCAGTAAACATCTGCCAACGATCTGATCCGACAGCACCTAGCCTGATAGCAATGCTGCCAGCTCGCGTCCTTCCCAGGGCTGAGCCTGCAGAAAGCAAGCCATTTTTATTTGGAAGAATGAGCTTGACCATTTGTCTATGCCTTTTAGGTAAGTAGATCTCACAGCCTAGAGTCTAATAGCCTTGCAACTGGGGTGTATTTTTGTACTTTGTGTCTCCTGGGTGTTTGCCTGTGAGGCTTGAGAGGGTCAAGCATGCTCCTGATTTCCTGCGGGGAGCTGTGGGAAGTCACCTCCTTCCTCTGGGATAGGAAAGTGGTCCCAGGGTGCTTCAAAGACAGAAGCTAAACTAGTCCCAACAAAACACGTGGCACATCCCAAATCAAATGGATGATTTCCTTCTCTTTCTGAGAGCCGTTTCTACTAATGGCAAACACTCTCCTCCCTCTCACGAGTTTGAAAGATCAGAAGTACCTTTGTCCTCTCTTGAGACTCATGCAATCAGTCTCAGTGACTTTGTGGCTGAAGTGTCTGCTGGACTAGTTCAGGTCTTCTTATTTGTCGTTTGAGCAAGTACAGGGAGCTCCTTGCTGGAGAGCTTGTCCCCAGCTGGGCATGCACTTTGGTGACTTGTGCCTGGGCCAAGAAAGAGCTTCTAGACGCAGCAGTTTCCAAGATGTGCCCCAGAGCCCTGGCCATCCAGACCCCAGTTAAGACCTTGGCAACAACCAAGGGACCGAAGTCTGTAGGAGTCTTTTGGGCCCTTATTGCAATTCAACCAGTTCTAACTTCTCACTTAAAATATTTTTAGAGCCCTGAAAAAATAAAGAAGATTTTAACAACCATAGGAGAATGGCTTTTTATCTGTCTTAGTACTTTTGTGTGTGAGATCTCACTTGAGTCTGTTGCTCATGGTGAACCTGGAGGACACTGTGTTAAGTGAAATAAGCCAGGCCAAGAGACAAATGTTGTATGTTCTTGTTTGCAGGCGGGAGCTGAAAAAGTAGATCTGAGAAGTGGACAGTGGAGTAGTGGTCACTGAGCTGGGAAAGGTGGGGAGGGGTGGTGAATGGGTGGAGAGGTCCAGTTACACAAGGGGACTAACTTCATGTGTCCTAGAGCACAGGAGGAGAGCCATGGTTGATACTAAATATTTCCAAATAGCTAGTAGAAAGGATTTTGAGGATTCTCAACACAAAGAAATGATAAATGCTTGAGGGGATGGATGTGCCAATTACCCTGATCTGGTCATTATTACACATTGAATACATGAACTGAAATATCACGCTGTAACCTACAAATACGTACGATAATAATTTATCCATTAAAATATGTATAAAAGACATCTGCTCCTCAGAGTTTTGAAAACTTTTGTCTAAAACATAAGAGCCCCACAGGGCTATGAGGAGGGGATCTGGGTATAGAGCTGAAGGTTCTCCAGGTAGGCCATGAAGGGCACTTACTCAGTCTAATGTGACCATGGTTCCTGAAGGCTAGCGGGTTCTGGGACATTTGGGTTACTGACAAACCAAGGGCAACAGGTGGTGGGAAGAGAGAATGGAGGGAAAGTTCAGCCAAGTTGAGTCCATTGCTTGAAGGCTTGTTGTCGAGTCTTCATAAAGGTAAAACTGGAAATGATTTGTGCTGAGGCTGAACCATAATGGGGAATCATCTAGAGTCCCCCCTGCACATCAGCGAAAGGCCTTTCTTTTTTTTGACCATTGGCAGGGTGATGTGCTGCTTTGGAAGCCCACAGAGGGATCTGATTCTACACAATTCTTGTCCCATTTGTGTTTTAAAAGCAAAACCACAGATGATAAAAGCTCAGCTCAAATTAGAACATGAGAAGTGAGGCCTCTGTCGTCTGACTTCTTGGTACCTCATATGGAGGAAGCGAGGTATCCCAAAGTTGGGTCAGGTGTGCTCTGCTTCCACCTTGGCTGGGGCATCGCTTCTGCAAAAAGAGGGGAAACTGAGCCTGGGAAGGGGATGACCTCTGTTCAGGAGTCTTTACTGGCTTTGGTGGTCATGCACATGACCAACACTCGACCTGGGGCGAGAACAGAGGGCTTGGTGGAAAGCAACCTAAGTTACACAACATGGGTCCTCTGAAGCAGGCCAGTCTGATGGCAAAGCCCACACTCTTGCCACTAAAACACAGCAGTGAGGTCATTTATTTGTAACTTTTTTCAGGGCTAGGGACAAAACCCAGGGACTTGCACATGGTAAACAGGTGTGCTACCACTGAGCTATGCTCCATCCCTGTAGACACTGTAAATTGCTATCTAGGTGTTATTATTCTCTTGGTGTTTGAGGGAGGATGAAGCTACGAGTATTAGGAATGAAGCTGTATTTTAAAAATAAATTTACTATGCCTTCTCCAAAAGAGATTTAAATTGGCTCCGAATAAATGACAGAGCTAATAATACTCCAAATCATGAGCCCAAGAGTGAGATGACAAGAATGGATTAATGAAAGGGAGCTAGGAAGTACTTATTATAAATCAGGAAATGCAGCTAGATAGCCCCTGTCTTCACTCCTAAGAGCCGGTTGGGGATCTTTTCCAAACTCTGTGTTCAGCAATACCATGTTGGAAGCAGTAATATCATGTGGGAAGCAGTAAATAGGGCACTATTTACACCACAGAAATTGGCAAATGCTTCAAACTTGAAATTTTTCTCTCCCAGGAAAGTTGGTTGTTAGAAATTTACCAGCATATGACAAGGCTAACAAATGTTGTTACAAGGTATATGCCATTTGGATCTATTCTCCAAGGGGTGTGGGTGCCCAATACCCTGGATTCATGGTCTCTGTTGGGACTTCTGGGGGTGATGGCAATGGCATCACCCAGGGGGTGGTGGGTTGAGAAGCTGTCTTGGTTACTTTTCTCTCATTGCTGGGACAAAATACCTGATGCCCCAAATTAAGGTTTATTTGGCTTATAGTTCATGGAGAATTAAGGTTTATTTAGCTTACAGTTCATGGAGTTTTCAGTCCACACTGGACTGGCTCCAAGGCAGAGGGGCACATGGTAGAGGGCAACTGATCATGGCAGCAGAAGACAGCAAAAGTAACAAGAGAAAAAGGGAGGCAAAGTGGCAAGCAGCTTCTTTTCCTCCCTCAATTGTATGCAAACTATCCTCCCCAAGGCTGGTGTAGCTCTCACACCCATAATCCCAGCATTGGACCATGAACCAATCATAAACTCTAGAAGCCCACCCCATGACTGCATGAGGCTTTAGGGGGACATGTAGACACAAACCATAACAGAAGCATTGCCTCATGGACCTTTTGTTTTTAAGAAACACAACCTATTTGACTCAGACTGCTGTGCGCTGCTATAACAGACTACTCAAAACTGGGTTGTTTATAAAAAATAGAGATTTACTTCTTATTGTTCAGGAGGCTACAAAGTCTAGGGTCAGAGAGCCACATCTGGTGAAGGCCTTCTTGCTGTTCCATGCTATGGTGGAAAGCAGAAGGTGCAGATGAGAGAGGTGGAAGTGACTGAACTCATCCTTTCATCAGGGACCCACTTCTGCCATAAGTAGCCAACTGCTGAAAGTGGGAAGGCAGAATGAGGAAGGCAAAGCCCTCCTCATCTGATCACTTCTTTTTTTTTTAAACGTTTTTTTACTTTAAAAATTAAAATAACTGACAAAACAACAATGCAGACAAAATCAAAATAACACAAAAATAACAAAAATGATACATAACCTCAAGACAAAATGATAGAAATTTACAATGGTTGATAAATTACATACTGTTATCTTCAGTGAAGTTGCTCAGTCCATTAGACATAAGAATGTAAGACTGATCAAACAATCAAAGGCAACAACAAGTAAAAAAATAATAAAAATAATTTAAAAAATCATTGGAAATGATGCAGAGCTTCACCATACAAAATGGTAGGAGTTCAACAATGGTTCTTATACTGCATATTGTTTTCAGATCAGTCATTCTAGTTACCAAATTCAAGCGTGAAAGTCCCAACTCTCAACTTTGTTGCACTGGGGCTAAGTTTCCAACACAAGAACTTTGGGGCCCAAGTCAAACCCCCCACATTTAAAATGGTTTAACAAAGGAAAGCCATCAGAAGGATACAAGTGTTTCTTCAAAACCCAAGGAAAGAGCAGCACTCCTGCCTCTCATGAAGGGCTAGAATCAGCAACTGGAACACCCTCAGGGAGGAAGGCTTTCTGTTTCTGTTTTCCTGCTTCTCCCCCAACTCCTCTCTGTCTCCCTCCCTCCTTCCTTCTTCCTTTGATATGGGAAAGAAAACTAAACCAACGTCATTTTGTGTTCTAGTGCCATTTCAAAACTTAAGTTTCTGTTTCCTTAAGTTTTTTTTGGTCTTTTTGAGACAGGGTTTCATTATGCAGGTCAGGCTGGCCTTGAGCTCATTTTGTAGCCCTGGCTGGCCTCCAACTCACAACAATCCTCCTGCCTCAGCCTCCTGACTGCTGTGATTACAGGTGTGTGCCACCACACCCAGCTCTTGAATTTGTTTTTTTTTTTTTGGTTTTTCTCTAGTACCAGGAACCGAACTCACAACCTTGCACTTGCCAGGCAGGCGCTTTGCCGCTGAGCTAAATCCCCAGCCCCTTAAATTTGTTTCTTGTAAATGTTGTCATAGCTACCTAACCTGATACCATCCTATGCTCTGTTATAAGACAGCTTCACTTGTCCCCTATGTAAAATGTCAAACACCTTTATTCCTTTGTCACAAGCTAAACCCAGGCTTTGTAATATTTCTGTAGCTGCACTAAATCATATCAGCACAACCCCCTTAGACCCAGAACTAGAACTGTATAACTATTCTTCCCTCCTGCCCTTAGGGGTTGGTGCTCGGTCGTGTACTGTGTGCCTCCTGCCAGCACCCAATAAACTTGCTTGTCTCTGCATCCGACCTCGGCCGGTGACTCAATTAAATAAGCTCATTTTCCATAACACTTTCTCTGTCCCTCTTACGCATATTGTCATTCTGCTTCTCCTGGGTATCTGTGCAGCCTGCATTTCTAGGTCTTGCTTTCATGTGGGCCCAATATAATCTACCCAGTCTTCCCGTGTTGAAGTTTAAGCACTCAAAGAAGGCAAGCTAGAATTTCTGTATTTCAGTGATTACTCCTTATAAGAGAGATTCAGATTGGCCCAGCTTACACCAGGGGGTTATCCTTGGTCCAGTAACCTGTGGTTGAGTGAATGAAGTCACTTGTCACTGGGACGCAGGAGGAACATTGCAATGGGATACTCTGAGAAAGGGCATGTGGCCAGGTAGGAAGACAATGGCTAAGGTCTCTTATGAGTGTGCATTGGTGTCCCTTGTGTTTGAGCCCATACCCAGGGACAGTGATGCCAAGCTTGAACATTGGCCCATACTGTCTGTGTTAAATTCCCTCTGAAAATATAAATGTATCTCCTATGTCAAAAATGACTCATATTAAAGAAAAGCTTAATTTATTCTTAATCTTTTATGTTTGCATCTCAGATAATATATTCTACATGAAAAGAAGGAGAATACTGGAAAATGGGTAGGAGAAGAGAACCGTAGCAGTGAGGAAAAAATATTTGAGAGCCTTGTTTTAGCCAAGAACAAATATTGCTTGTTGACTCCTACAGGCAACTGTTTTAAGTTTGCATATGGGACTTTATTATATTTTTATATAACAATGCTGTGCTACAGATCCAGAGCCCAAACATTCCATATAGAATTGTCAGGTTGACCATATTTACATATTATATCTAGATCTAAACCAAGTCAAGGGCAAAATAGTCTGTTGGCATAGATTCTTAACCAATCCCTAGAAAGTAAAAGGTGCATTAGTAAAAGTAAAAGGTGCACAAGCATATGATTCATGATCTAGGATTATATATATATATCATTGAAATATTTGTGGTCTTAGCTTAGTGTTTGATGCAGTTTCATGGTTTTACCAGGGTCCAGTGGAGGGAGAGCTCGTTAGGAGCAGGGGTCAACCTGGCAAGTGTGTTCTAACACAACAGAGAAGGTGTAAAAGTCCAATAATCAGAGCCAGGGCCACTGCAGGCAGTCAGGACGCGTCCAAGGGTGCCAGATATCACGGTCTTTGCGGTGGTGGGAAAGGGAAACAATTTCTGTTTGGATTAGAAAATCGTGCTACTTGTCCAAAAGAGCACGTGTATACATTTCTAATCTTCTTTTAGGAATTCTGGGCAGTGCAGAGACCGCAGGCAGAGGTGCTCAGTCACTGTCACGAAGGAGAAATAGCCAGTCCTGCCTCCAGTCCTGAGGTGATGTATGCCTGGCAGCCAGGCATCAGACAGAGTGTGCAGGCAGAAGAGCCGGGATGTTTTGTTCGTTTGTTTTAAACTACACCAGATGCAGACTCTTAAAAATCAGAGACCAAGAGGCAGATATTTTGTAAAATTAATAACAATGGCAGTGACATCAGGCAGTACCCGTTCTGGCACAGAATGCCATGGACCAAGGACAGCCTGGGACACAAAAAAGGCCTTAGCTGGGATGATGCAAAAGGCATAAAGCCCTGCAGGACCAGACAAAAGCAACACTTCATTATCTCTGACTAAGGGCTTTTGCAGTTCCTTAGCGGGGGGAGATTGGAAGTTAGTATCAGAACCTTGTAGTATATTTTCTAACGCTGTTGTTTGTATAATTATGGTTAAGATAATTCTATGTAGTCCTCACCCCATGGTAGTGCTTCTTTATCCATGGGGACATGACCCCCTTCTCCGCCATGGATGCATGAAACTCAGTAGCACAGTACCCTGGGTCTACTATGCTTGCCCCTGAACATACAGAGGGTGAGCAGAATAAACAGTGAATATTTAACTTTTAAAAAGACACATTATCATTAATCCCCTGCAAAATACTCCCACTTGCTTTGAACACACATATCCCATCCTTCTGGCCACTTTCTGAAGCAGTTCTGAGTGTTCTTTTCCGTGTCTTTACAAGGTATGATAAAAAGTACAGTGAGTGCCAGCCAATACAAAGGCAGGCTGCTAAAAACATCACAGTGCATCCTCACCCACCTTATTCACCAGCCCCAGCACCGTGCAGCTTCTGTTTCTTCCCCAAAGTCACACTAACCACGAAAGGTCAATGTTTTGAATCGATTCAGGACACTGAGGCAGCCATGGCAGTGCAGCTAAAGACACTCGTGGAAGGGGACTCCAGAGCTTCTTCAGATGGTGGTAAGAACAATGGGATAAGTGTGTTTTAAGCAAAGGGAAGATTTTGAGGGGGTTGTACGGTGATGTGTTTTTTACCACAATAACTTTTAAAATTGAACCATTCACTGTATTACTCAATCACATTTCATATGTATCTATGATAAAGTTTAATTTATAGATTAAGCACAGCAAAAGGTGAACAGCAATAACTAATAATGAGTTAGAATAATTATAAGAATATACTGTAATAAAATTTCCAGAATCACTGCTTTTGCACTTTGGGGACACTACTGAATAAGATGAGGGTGACTTGAATGCAGTACTTGATAAGGAGACAGCTGATCTGATTACTGCCTTGGCTACTAAGTGACTAATGAGAGAGCAGTGCATACAGAATGGATACTCTGGACAAAGGCATAATTCATGTCCCAGACACAGCAGAGTGAGACAGCTGGAGAGTTTATCATGTTACTCAGTGTGGAGTACAATTTAAAACTGATAAATTGTTTATTTCTGCAATTTTCCATTTGATAATTTTGGACAGGCTTGATCATCGGTAACTGAAATTGGAGAAAGCAAAGCTGCAGATGGAGTGGGGGCTACTGACTACAGTGTATGTGTGGTTCTCGATCCACAGTGCACAATCACTGAATGCAACCAGTCTCTTTGTTGTCTTTCTAATGCCCTGATTCAGAGAGCCTCTTCAGGGGGTCCTGCAGATCTGCGAGCCAGATGGGATCTTCTGCAGGCAACATTCAGGTCCTGAGCATTGCTCTTAAAGAGGATGGACTCAGCCTGGGGTATTTATCTGTCTATGTATGCTGCATATTACACAGTTATTGTTCATGGAGTTTATAACTGAGCATCAGGGTACTGCCTCAATATATTTCTGTGTCCTAACATCCTCTTATCTTTCCTCCAGCTCTTTCTTGATGCCCCTAAAGAGTTCTGGGACTACCAGACAGGAATGGGGAGACATACACTGTCCTGAGAACAGAGTTCCTCCAGTGGTTTATCTTTGAATGGCAAGAGAAGGAAAGGAAGAGAGAAGGCAGTCAAACATGTTTGGGCACTAGACTAGTTATCACCAGGCCACCGTGGGGATGGGCAAGAGACCACTTGCGACAGGCTTCCTTGCGTGCGGATACTTTACTTTTAATTAATTAATTAATTAATTTTTGGTGGGGGAGGAGGGACGCAGATGGGAATATGGGTAAGAGCCTAGGCTGCTTTTCTATGGAGTTAGAGCTAATCACCTTTTATTTTGTAATCAGTGGCTTCTGGGACACAGAATAGTTCCAGTTCATGAAGTCCAGAGTCTGTGGACTCTGGCTTCTGGCACCATTTCTGAAAGGCCTTTTCTTTTGCCTCTGTCTTAACATCTGTGAATTGGAAAATTCCAGGTCATTCCCTTGTGTATATATCACAGGGATATAGAACAACCAACAAGGTTATGCTTTATAAAATTTTTAAAAAGTATTTTCAGGAAAGCAATCTAGATTCAATTTTCTGTGACATTTTTGTAGATACAAAAGGCAACTCAAGAGCATTTCTACTTCTGCACTCTGCTACCTGGACAGCACTGCAATCTAGAACCGTGTCTCCCTGGCCTTCCTAGCACACTCCATTATTTCTGTGTTGTTTTTATTTAACATATCTTGTCAAGTCTGAAATCTCAGATCCTTAGGCTCACGTGCACAATGTTCAAAAATGCAGATTGGGATGTAATTAAACTTGCTGTTCCTTAGCAATGTGGTAAGATTGACATTTTAACACCATAAGTCGCCCCTCGTCAGATTATTTTCTTTATTCAGATAAACCCCCTGTTGTATTTTGAGTGCTGGAAGGATGGAGTTTTTTTTTTTTTTTTCATTTGGAATTTGAGGCAATTAGACCTACAAATTAATTTCTCACATTAAAAGGAATGTTTTGTATTCCAATCTGCACCTGCTCAGTCCCATTTCCAGTCATTTGGAGACTGCTGTACTAAAGAGGAAATACTTAGGCAGGGACAGAGGGAATCACTAATGGCTAATCAATAACTGGGGAGCATTTCAGAGCTCTAAAGAGGCAGCATGGGGTGTGAAAAACAGAGGGCTTCTTAGTTGTGGTTCCACTTGTGTGGGGTTACGGGAAAGATCCATAGCTGACCTCAACCATCTCCACTTACATGTGTTTTAGTTACTTCAGACCCAGTGACACACTTGTGTGCTCATCCTCTCTGTGGCCACCCCCCAATTCACTTCTCCTGTACTCTGGTCTTCCCTATGGGAATGGGTGTCCATTTGGAAATGGAAGAGCTAGATAGGTGGGGGTCACCCTGAGGGGGATTTGTGTCTGTGAACACCGTTAGTTCTTCTCTCCCTCAAGTCCTTGTGGTATTCTATCTGACCGTGTTCTCCGGGGTGGTTCTAGAATGCCCTTTTCCTACCTTGTCCTTCTACCACATCCCAACTTGTCCCAGTCATTTCTGGCACTGACTCTTGCATTGTTTTTCTGTCCTAATGGAGTGAACCCTCTCACAGCCAGGCCGCTGGTTTTCCATCCTTGTAGCCTCAGCCATGCTGGGCATGCAGTGGGCCCAGTCACTGCTTAAGTGCCCTGTTTTTTTGTTTTGTTTTGTTTTTTTTTGTTTTTGTTTGTTTGCTTTGGAGAGTCTCTTTTTTAAAATTGGTACATTTTAGATATGCCGAATGATCACATTCATCACAGGGAATTTGCACCTGTGCATGGTATACTTTGCTTCTTTTTCTCCCATGCCCCTCTTTTCCCTTCAACCCTTCTTCCCTCTCCTTATTTAAAAAAGCTTTGTTTCCATTTTTTCCTTCTATTCTCCCTTTTTCTTGTCCTTCCTTTCATTTCCCTCTCCCTCCTCCCTTGTTCCTCTCCCCATTTGAACAGTTTCTTCCCGTCTTCCAATATCTATCATACATTTCGGTCTTTATTTACATTAAGTGCACTGTTAGTCAATGACAGACATGAATGAATGGAGTCACATGGAATAAAGGCTGTGCAGGTGCTTTGTAAAGCAGCATGCACCAAAGATACAAAACAATATCACCACCGGTTACTACAACTGATGCCAGGTGTGGTGGCTCATACCTGAAATCCCAGCACTCTGGGAGACTGAGGCAGGAGTATGGAAAGTTTGAGCCCAGCCTGGGTAGTCTAGTGACTTAATAAGAACTTTCCTTAAAAAAAAAAGAACAAGAAAAAAAAAAAAAAAAAAAAAGGAAAAGAAGGCATGGGGATTTAGCTCAGTGGCACAGCGCCTGCTTGGCAAGCACTAGGTCATGAGTTTGATTTCCGGTACCAGAAAACAAACAAACAAAAAAAAAGGACAAGAGATGTAGCTCAGTGTGAAGGCCTTGGGTCCAATCTCCAGTACTGAAAAGCCAAAATAAAACCAAAAACAAACCACAACAAAAAAGTGAAACATGTTAAAAGACTTCAAATTTTACTTACCCCTGAGTGTTTATCTTGCTTCTTCTGCAGACAGAATCAATGGCTACTTTCTTGGAACTCCCTCAGAATGCTGCATTAGGCATTTTTTCAGGGTGATTTATGCACGCTGCTGGTTCTGTCTTATGGCCTTGTCTCCCTCTGTAGACAGAAGGGTCCTTGAGGTCAGGGTAGGGAAGCTTTAGCCTGGGCCCCTTCTCAGAACTCACCTCAAGGCTTTTGACACTGGTATCAGCTGACTTCCTGCCCTCATTCCTCCTGGGGCAAACCTTCTACCTCCTCTCCATCCCCAGCCTCAGAGCAGAGCTCCTCGGTCCCATTTGCCCTGAGGAGGGTGAGGAGCATCTTTTAATCCCAGGCAGCTGACACAGCTGTGCAATGGGAGAATGCACAAGGTCTCTGCTCCTTGACAAGGGGCATTCATGCCCAGGTGCTCTGGGCAAAGAGGATGGAGAGAAAGTGGACAGCCGAGTTGGGAGGAGTGGGACAGAGGAGAGAAAGTGGGCCAAAAGCAGGCCTGGGAGCTGAAGCAGATTTGCCGGTGTCTGTGCCAGGCCAGGAAGGTCCTTGAGTGGAACGGGATGGCCCAGGTTGGGTGAATTCAGTGGGATTGTGCAACACTTCCTGTGAGTAACCACAGAGCTGACCTCTGCACCCTCCTGGGAATGAGGTTTGCCTCAGTGGGACAGAAATCACGTGACCGTGTGCACTGACCTGGCTACTCTACTAAGCAACCTGTGGGAGGGCTGAGAGCTGGTGACCAGCCAGGGAGGAGGAGGGGGAGGGAAGAATGGGATAACCATGCCCCCAAGGTTTCTGCCACCATGAAGCCCAAAGCTTCAGGATGGCAGAGAAAGTGTTACTGGGGTTCTGGGAGTGCTGTGGACCTCTAGAGAGTCTCTCTGGGTTCTTGTTGTCCTGAACAAAGAATTGGTGCAAAAGGTGGTGAGGTTTTACATTTATTAATGGTATTAAAGGTAGCAAAATAAGTATGCTCTGCAGAGTGCAGACTGAGCCACCGAAAAAGTTTATAGTAGCCATGAAGTTAATGGCCACTGTCTTTTGTATCCCCTGTTCCTCAGGCTGATGACAGACCTAGGTCGTCCTATCAAAATTCTCCTTGATTTCTTGAGAAAAGAACTGAAGCTAGCACTTCCTGTTCATCCCACGTGCAGGGCTTTGGGAGCTGTTTTTCTACGCATGCGTCCTGGATCTCCTTGACTAACAACAGGTCACACCCACTTGCCCAACTGGATGGCCATGCCTTAATCTCTTGCCTCAGTAGGGGCTGGGTAGACATGCACAGCGAGGCACTCCGGGATTCTGGGCAGGAAGGAATCACGGAGGTCAGACAGCCCATTGATGGATGAGGAGACTGAGAGATGAGGTTGGAGGAATTAAGTGGTGTACCCAAAGTTACACCACTGAGCCTGGAGAAGAGCCCGGTCCCACTGCTCACAGGTTCTGGTCTGTCCATGGTACCAGTCCCTGGATCTGTGCAGACACAGGGCTGCCTGGAGGTCAAACCAAAAGCAGCCTGCCATCCTTGGGGGCAGAGACTCCATGCGTTGGTCAGAGGAAAATATGGCTTGACCAAGAAGATACTGAAATGAGACAGAATGGGGGATGATATCTCTTCATGGTTCTTTGCTCCTGTGCCTAGATGTTATCATACCCAGGGGTTTATTAGCTCAGTTCTGTTACTATGTGCTAATTGCCTATGTATGACAAACAGGCTGATTCCATCTTTTCCCCTGCCTGTGCCTCCCTCTCTCTTTCCTCCCTCCTGCATCACACACAAGATCTGCCTGTGTCGGCACCTTGATCTTGGACTTACATATTTCAGACCAGTAGAAATAAATGTTTTTCAAGATAGGGGAACAGAGACAGAAAGCAAACTGACAGTGAAACATGCAATATAGCATGTCAATTCTCTGAAAGTTTAATGTATGTTGGCCTCAATATTTCAAGGAATTTGTAAGTACCAGGTGAGCAAAGTGCCTGCCATTTTGGGAGTCTCGTAATGCCCAGTAGGAGTCTCAAGGTAAATTGCAGATAAATGCTTAGTGGTTTATTGCTTGAGGTCGTCTGACTTTTGATGACAAAGCAGAGGGATACAAAAACTGGGCCTTGATTATATAATTCGCAATGCTATGGCTAATTTTCTTTTCACTGGATCAGGAGTAATATCTCTAAGGTCCTTTCTAGCGCCAAGAATGATACTTTTTCTCCCCTTCTTAAGCACCATGATTATTTAAAAAATAAAATGGTACAAATATAGGTGGAACATATATAACATTAATTTCATTATGACTTGGCTAAGGGACAATAGAAAAAGGAAAGAGGAGGAATTTTATTAAAATCTTTATAAGCACCATCCAAAGTGTACTGTGGTAGAATGTGGATTACTCTATACCCTCCCCTTTAAAATGGATTTCCTCCTTACAAATTTGCGTAAATTTTACTTTATAGCCATTTGCTGTGTGTATCTATATATCATTAAAATTTTATTGCTTTGATACAAAATTGAATGCTCCTTTGGATTACAATGGGGCAAATGCATGCGCATATGTAGACAACAGCCAGAACACAGGGTGAATAAAGGAAGGTGGTCATTGTGTGAGGGTGGGAACAAAGGGTCTTTCTTCCTCTCCTTGAGAGGGTCCTTTAATGTTATTATTTAACACGTATGTGGGACAATACTATAATGGATTATTGATTAGGTTTTAAAAAATAACAAAAATTCCTTTGACCAAAAAGAGTTCCAAACCCAACAGAATGACCTAGAGAACCCTGATCCTTGCCAGGAGGCTACTGCCTCACTAGGGTGGTTCAATTGGGTCCCTGAACATGCTCTATACACTCAGAAGACACGGAAAGGATGTGCCAGCCCCAGCTGTCTCAGCCTCCTGGATCCAAGATCTTAGCCTCAGCAGGGCCTCAGAACCCGCTCAAACTGGCCACACTCAGGAAAGCCTTGGCTGGAGGCCCCTGGGGTGATGTTGTGTCAGACCCTGTCCTCCAGGGTAGCTTTCTGTCTCTGTGCTTCTCCTTTCACTCTGCATGCTTGAAGTTACCATTTTGGTGGTATGTCCCTTTCTCCTCTGAAAGAGGTAACACAAAGAACAAGTGGCCATGAGCCTGGGCCAGTCCTGATTCTGCCACTAACCCTCAGTGTGTCCTCTGAACAAACTGCCTACCTTCAGAGTCCTAGTTTCTCACAGGCAGAGGTAGGGACAGGATCCATGACCCTTGTATCCTTGATGGTCCACAGCTCCATGTTTGCAAGGGTGGAAAATGACAGCTGTGCACTTTTCTCTTCTGGTATAGGCTCTGGGGCATACATTAACAATGCTCTTGGTGGCAAATCCAGAAACCCAACTTATACACTCAATCTGTTCTCTTCAAACCTACAGCATCTATTTATTTACTTATTTATTTAGAGACAGGGTTTTGCTAAATTGCCCAGGTTGGCCTTGAACTTGTGACCTTCATACCTCAGCCTGGTAAGTGCTAGAATTACAGATGTGCACGACTGGCTTAGGGGCTCTCTTTAAACACTCATGTCCTTCTCTCGTATTATTTCCTTGATAATTTTTCCCTTTACTTTCTTTGTTATCTCTTTCCAGAAAACTTATGTTGGACTTTGTGGATTTATCTCTTGCTCTTAAAAATTCTCTCATATTTTTCAAACCGTATTTTTATATCCTGAGAGATAACGCTCAAATTTATATTTCGGTCCTTCCATTACACTTTTAAAATTTCTGCATTTGTGCAGCCAGATTTTTGAATTCTGAGAGTTCTTTCTCATTCCCTCATGGCTCATTTATTCAAAGAATATAATTCTTGGTTTTGCGATTTCATTTCTTTCCTTGTCTTTCTAGTTCTCTTCTGTGCCCTAAATTGTCTTTATTCTCTGGGTGGGAGGGTCATTTTCTTCTTTTCTGCTTGATTTTAAAATTCACATTGCAAGTGTTAGGTGCTTTTCCCCCGATCTTTAATACCAAAGCAAAAAAGAGAGCGAATTTGGAGCTCCATGTGCAGAACGGGGGTGGGTGATTGCCCAGCTTTGAAGGGTCGGTGGTGAGCAGGTGTAACACTGGGACACCTCCACCTGGAGCCAAGTGAAACTTTGGCTCTAGGCTGGTTCCGTTTACTTGGCCTCATTTTTCCCCACATGGCTTTTGAAGTTGAAACAACTTAAATTTCTTTTAGTTCTATTTTTATTGTTAAAATTAAGAACAAGTCCCCTCCACTCATTAGGATGCATGCCATTAAAAAATAGAAAATAATAAGTGGAGGTGAGGATGTGAGAAGTTGGAACCATTGTGCATGGCTGGTGGGAATGCAAAGTGGTATAGTCCCTTGTGGTGACTGGTATGGCAGACTCCAATACATTGAAAAGAGAATTACATGTAATCTAACAAGTCTACTGGGTGGGTACCCATTGAAATCAGTGTCTTGAAGAGACGTTTGTGCATATGTGTTCACAGTAGCATTATTCACCACAGCTTAAACATAGAAGCAGTCCACAGGTTCATTAATAGATGGATAGCTAAGCAAAATGGGGTGTATACAGATGTTCCTTGGTTTATAATGGAGCCATCCCTCAGTAAGCCCACTGTCAACTAAAAATATCAGAAGTCAAAACCGCATTTGGTACGTCAAACTTCCCAAACACTGTAGCTTAGCAACACAGCACACTGTAGAATATCAGTTGTTCACCCTTGTGATTGCCTGGCTGGCTGGGAACTACAGCTCGCTGCCCAGCGTGGTAAGAGAATATTGGATTCCATGTCACTGTTCTGGGGAAAAATATTAACGTTCAAAACCTAATTCCAAAAAGTTTCTATTCAATGTGTCTCACTTTCACATCATGGTAAAGTAAAAAAATTCTAAGTCAAGGACCATGTATGTGTACACACAATGGAATATCACTGTGACTTAAAAAAGAAGAGAATCTGGCTACAGGGTTCAACACGGATGGGCTTGGAGGAGATAACCCCATGTGAAATAAGTTAACCACAAAAGACATGTACTATATGATTCCCTTATGAGATGCTCAGTCAAAATCACAGAGAGAAAGTAGAAAAGTGGAGGCCGGGTCCTCAGGGAGGGAGCAGTAGGGAGCTTTTGCTTAAAAAGCACAGAGTTTTGATTTCACAAGACAAAAGGAGGTATGAAGAAGGATTGGGTGATGGTTGCATAATACTATGAATGTATTTAAATATACTGACGGCATACTTAAAATGGCTAAGATGGTAAATGTTTATGTTAGGAACATTTTAACATAATAAAAAAAAACTAAAAGCAAGCAAGCAAGGCCTCTCCTCAGTTTTTGGTGGGGGTAAGTACCTGGTTGCAACAGATATGCTCACTGTGGTAGGGAAGAGCCAGGATTTGAAGGCTACAGATCCACTGTACAGACCTGTTTCCTGCTCGCCTTCTCAGAACTACTTCTCATGCCTGGGCTCTCAGGGTCCAGACTAGGAAGTCGTCAGGGCCCTGCAGACCTCTTTATTCTTCACTGTCCAGCTGGGTTGTATTTTCAAGTTATTTGTGAAAAAAAATCTCCATTTGCTGTTGGCATGCCTCCTATTTTCTTTTTTTGGTTTTTTTTTTTTTTTTTTTTGGTTTTTCTCCGGTACCGGGAACTGAACTCACGACCTTGCACTTGCCAGGCAGGCGCTTTGCCGCTGAGCTAAATCCCCAGCCCCTATTTTCTTGGCTTTTGTGTTTATACCTTTTAAATTCTTCTTACCATAGTTCCCAGGAGATTTAAAAAATTTAAATTTTATTTATTTGCTTACATATTGCAGTACTTGGGGACTGATCCCAGGGGTGTCCTGCCAGTGAGCCGCAATCTCCAGCTCCTTCTTAGTTTTAATTTCGAGATGAATTTCAGTAAGTTGCCCAGGCTGAGCTCAAACTTTCACTTTTCCTGCCTCAGCCTCTCAAGTAGCTGTGATTACTGGTGAATGCTCCTTTGCCTGGCTCCATGGTTCTGAGAGGAGAGGGGATACCCACTGTACTTGGCACTTTTCACCCAATTGTCCAACCAGCATAAGTGTTAATTTTGTGTGGAGATGACACTTCAGATTTTCAATTGACTATCAGTGTGAAAATACTTTGAGTTTACTTTGAAACCATCTAGTTTAGGGCTGGAAGGAATCTTTGACTTTCAGATAAATCCTCATATTTTACTTCAGGGCTGGATAGAAATGTGGACTTTAATGTGTAAATCCCACTCTCACTTCTGTCAGTCATGTTTAACCAAAGAGGCCTACCTGCCAGTGTGTATGTCTACTTATTATAGAAATTTGGTCTTGCACAATGGTGGATGGAGATTAAAAAGTCTCTCTATGGTTGTTGTTCTTTATATCTGATCTTGGGATTTGGATTTTTCAAAGTGGGAAGGGTAGATAAATGTAAAGCCCAGAACCCAGAGGCATGAGCGGGTGCCCATGAGGATGGACAGGGCTTCGGTCACATCTCATTGTTCGGGACCTTGAGTTATGGATGTCTGCCAGGAGAAGCCACTCCCTTCACCACAGAACTAAACACACCACTAGTCCAGGACTTGGAAAAGCCCAATGAGGATCTGAGGAAAGGCAGGGCAGCTTCAGCACTGACAGCAGCCACTGGGTGAGGTGAGTGATACTGAGTGTAACCTGACTGGTCCCCTGCACCAACATGCTGAGCATAAGAGCAGGAGTGTGGCTTTACCTCCACCACCCCCATCTTGGACCAGCTCCAGCCAGGGACTTGCAAGAAAAGAATTCTAGCATTCAGTTCAGTCTGGTTAGGTTGGCATATTACAAAGCTACCACACTTCCAGAATAGGAAAAATAATGTTTAGAGAGGTGACATAAGTTATGCAAAGCTTGATGATTCTTTTGGTGGTAGAACTTGGACTAGAAGCAGGACTCTTGATTACCAATTCAAATATTTTTTTAAAAGCTTATCCTTTTTCTATAGATATAGCCCATTTATATTAATGAAGATTTCAACAATATGGAGAAATTAAGATAAAACAATATCCATAATTCTGTCTGTAAACTCAATCATTGTTAAAATTTTAGTGTATTTCCTTTCATTCTTTCTCAATACATATCTATAGTTATATAATTGTACTGCACATGCATTCAAATGTTTTCTTATGCATTAAATCTTTATAAGAATCAATAATAATTTATTTAATAATTTGTTTAAAGTTATTTCTAATTTTTTGAATTTGAGAAAAACAGAATGATGAGTATCCTAGTATATATATTTTATATCTCACTTTACCCTATGTTAGACTCTTAAAATTGGAAGTATATATTCAAAATTGCTTTCACCAAAGACTATATCTATTTACCAGAACTGTGTGAGAGTATCTGTTTTCCTAAAACAGATACTTGACAGCACTGGATGTTATCTTTTAAATATCTGTCTTATCAATTTTTATCTTGTTATTGTTTCCATTTGTATTGCTTTAATTACTTGAGGAGGTGCAAATTTCACCTGAGTTTGTTACTCATTTATATTTCATTCTGGTGACTGTTTGTTTATCCACTTATCAATCTGGTGTCTTAATTTTTTAATGTCATCTTTCACTCTATTAAATATATCAACTTCTTATCATTTTGTTACAAACTTATTTTTTTTTCCTTGAGCAATTCAGTGCTCTGAGTCATAGCCATAGAACAATGGGCTCTTGGAAACAGAAGTGACAGCCATGTGAAGGGTGAGGACAAGCCGACATTTAGAAATGTTCTGGTCAAGAGTTCTAATTGTATTTGTTGAAGATGCTGATGTGAAGCACAGCTGAGTCATGAGGGCTAACTGGTAATCCATGAGCAGATGACCAAGGCCAGGTGAGTACTGAGAGAAGACAAAGAACTGTGGTGGTGGTGGTGGGGCGCTCCTTGGAGTCTAGAAAGAGGCTGGTAAAGTGGATTGATGGGAACGGTTAGGGAAAGTGACTGGCATTTCAGTTTATAGGCAAGACTGTCCTCAGATTTTGGGAAAGCTTATTTGAAAAAAATCAGGTAACTGATGGATGCAATTCCATTCCCTAAAGGAAGCTATTCAGAAACATAATTTTGACAAATGCATGTAAGAGGATACTAAAGATTTGAACTTGGAGGAAGCAGCCAAACATTTTGCTTTTCAATATGTAGGATGCAATGTATATGGGGAAATATATTTGGATATGGATTTCATTCTTGAAGAACCAATAATACTGTGCATATTGAATAGGAATTTATATTCTCACCCGTATAGCTCATGCATATATATCATATCATCTCTATATAACAAATATATAAGTTGGGACATAATTAAGAAAGGTGGGAGAGATCCCATCTCTTACCTGAGGGTTTTATTTATTTTGGAAGAGACTGTTGAGAAGAGGGCCTCTAATCACATTTGGACATGACAGAATTAAATAGGCTAAGAAAGGGACTTTATTAGGAGTTGCTATAGACTACATAGATTTTCTTTAATGTTCTAAGAAATATAAGTAATGGTATCCTCTCTTATTTTCTATTGTCTGTTGAATTACACCTTTTGGTAAAGAGTCCCAAGATTGTCTCTGATTGATATAGGTTGCATCTTGTTCAAGACTTACCTTTTTTAAAAGGAAAGAAAAGCAAGTTCCAAATGCTTTCATTATGTATAATAAATATGATTAGAAAGAAAAATCACTATTTTAAAAACCATAGATATTAATCTGAATTTGATCTTCAACTTTGGTACAGAGAAAAGTAAGATATGATAGTATACATCTTTGTATTCTCAAATGCCTTAGTGTGTTTGTGTCTCATTGCACTCCATAAAGGGTTTGAGCTTTCCTGGCTTTGCCGTGCTACCTCTTTTCCTGGGAACAATTCCCTTTCTTCTCTTCCCCACTTGATGAGCTTCAGTGCACACTCCAAGAGTCAACTTGATTATCACCTGCTTTATGAAACCTTCCCTACCTCACCCAGGTGAAATGAACTCTGCTCTGCCTAATGATTGTATGGTCATCACATTTGAATTGTCACTAGTTTCCACTAGATTATACATTCCATGAGGTCTCATTTACCCCTCTGTTCCCAGCATGTGTCCCTGAGCTTGCCAAGGAGACACGTGGGACCAGAGCACGAAGCCCAGACAGTCCGCTGTGTGCCAGGACCTTTAGTTTCTCCCTCGGTGTTTCCGTGCGGGAGAGATTCAGGGTAACACTTCCGACCTGGCACTTCCGTTTGCTCAGGCTTAGGTGGGAGAAGGAATGGCTATTGGGATAAGCTTGGGTTCCTTGGTTAGCATGTCTTCAGCGTGAACGTAGTCACCTTGACTGGGTGGACAAGGTTAATTCCCGGGCGAAGCATGAGGGAATTAACCGTGCCCTGCATCCGAGCCAACTGTTATCTGCAATAAGTCTGACTGTCACTCTCCGGCTGGCTGGCTCCTGATTCTGTCTCTCAATTGGTTCCTGACTCAGGAATGGAAGAGATGCATTATCTATTGCTCCCCTGCCAAGCCCCCAACATCTGATATTTGCACAGTGTTTTCAGTTTATAAAGCACTTCCACATCCATTATTTCAAGGGCAGTAAATAAAGTAACATAGTGATGTGGGAGTTCTGGAGCCAGTGATTAATTTCTGTTGGGGAAGCTACCAAATACTCTTGTGTGTGGGCCCTGTTCAGCACATGCCTTAGCTGGACAGTCTCTTGATTCTGCCTCTTCCAAGTCCTCATAAAAGGAGCAGAACCCAAAGAAGACATTGACCAAAATCTAACATTTGCCTCATTGGCCGTCTTGCCTGCTTTTCTGACCTACAGGGCATTAAGTGCATCTTCTCTGATTTCTGCAGTCTATTCGTTATACACTAGCATTCCTAATCCTTAGATCCTGGCTTTGTTCGCCTGCTCGAACATACTGCTGTGACTCGGGGGTCCTCTATGGGTCAGGACTCCATAGCTACTCCCTGAGCTCCTGCTCTTTGACCACTGCTGCTTTCTTGGATCTTGCCACCACCAAATCAGCTGACACAGATCACAGCTTTGAGCTTCCATAATCTGTGATTTTTGAACTGCTGGACCTTAGACACAGTTGGTCTCTTTGCTCAGTCCAAGCAAAGGCTTCATGACATCAGAGGTACTGTCACACCAGAGGCACAAACAGGGTGTCTTTATAGTCAACATCAATTTTCTAGATGTGGGTCCACCCAGAGACATTTCATTAATATAAATGTGCTAAAAGGCATTTTAGAACAAACAGCTTCCATAAAAGTGCCAAATTCTAATTGACATTGTTTTTCAGAGTGTTAGAATATACATTGAATTTCAAGGCAAAGGGGAAAAAAAAATAGAATTGGAAGAAAGTGAATTGACATGCAGAAATGAAACGAGTCAATCTAATTTCAAAGCTTGTCCTGAACCAAGGGTAAAATAACAAACTAGGTTTGTGAAAAAAGAAAATCTAATATTTATAAGGGGTTCAACATCTAAAGGATGATAAATTGCACTTGAGAGGAAATGCTACATTAGATAAATTTTATCTTGACATTGAGCCCTTTAAAATGCCTGTAGAGCTTGTCTTGTACATCTGTTGTAGCCCACGTACCAGTCTGTCCCTGGTAGTAACTGAAGGGTTATTTTGCTAAGAAAAATCTGTTTGACTTAGAAGCTGGAAGAAAGGAAAGGGAAGCTCAGAGATTGGAATTTAAATGAGTAATAAAAAATTTCAAATGCCATCATGGCAGGGAAAATATGAAGTCAAGTCTATAATAATTGATGTTTCTTACATTCAGTTCTATTCTATATGATCTCCAAACATACTCTCAGCCTAGTCTAACATCATTTAAGTGTGTTTGGAGTCACAATGGAGAATGTGATGAAGGAAATCGAGGCAGTGATGTGCATTGCTGGGTAAAATTACCTGTGGATAAGGGATTGGGTGGTCCTGATTTGCTGTGGGCCCTAAGCACCTGGTAACACATGCTGATGAGGTGGCATGGACAGTGTTCCAGGTTGAGCGTGTATGGCTCTGGGCAGGTGGGGAGTACAATGGCTAATTTTATGCATCAACGTTACTGGCCCAAGGGCTACACAGGTGCTGGTGACATATTATTACCAGATAGCTGGCAACATATTATTTCTGGGATGTCTGAGGAGGTTTTTCTGGGAGATATTATCCACAATCATGTTTCTGAAAGACATTATCATTTGGTAGATTGAACAGAGAAGATCAACTCTCACGAGTGTGGGTGGGCATCCTCCAGGGTTTTTTTCTGGAGCCTGGGTGTCAACTTCTCCTGCCTCAGACATTGGTGCTCCTGATTCTCTGGTTTTTAGCTTCAGACTGAAACTTATCCCAGCAGATTCCTTGGTTCTCAGCTTGAGGGTATGAGTCTGAATTATACTATGGACTTTCTTGGACTTCCACTTTATAGATAGCAGATTGTGGGACTTCTTGGCCTCCATAAATCTGGGAGCCAATTCTTCATGGTAAATTTTTCTATGTATATATTATATCCTGTTGGTTCTATTTCTCTGAAGAAGCTTCACTAAAACAGGAAATAAGGGAGTAAGTTCAATCACAGGTGGAGCATATGTGTGCATGTGCACACACATACATATATATATGTTTACGTGCATGCATATGTGTTCACATGTGCCTGTAGGGTGAAGCTAGGGAACCAATGGGTGGGGCAAACACATGAAGTCAGTTGAGGTTCTGGCCAGGAGTTTCTGCTGCAGCTCCTCCTCTCTTGGCTCCATGGTTCAGCTTAGTTAGTTGGTGATTCAGCTCCTTCATCCAAACCCCCAAGAGGACATTTGTTAGTCAATGCATTTAATGTAATCCTAGTGATGATTTTATGATAATCCAGGCAAAAGGTAGACATTAGTCATTTGGTTAATATCAGATGTAATGTATTTTATATAAATGTATTTTAATTTTACATATAAATAATGGGATGATTTTGGTATTTTGATACCAAATAAATATTTAGCGATGAGTGTTTGATTTGGCACTACAAATATTGAGTAGTTCTGGATATAAACCCAGTTTTTACCACTTACCATAGGAGCTTTGAATTCTTTAAGCCAAGTTTCATGATTTGGGAAATGAGAATTAAACCCACTTTGAAGGTTTGTTTTGAAGATTAAATAAGAAAATTTGTAAAGGACCCGGATGACATTAGATACTCATTAAGTTTCTCCCTTTCTTCCTATATTCTGGATAAATTTTACTTTCCTTGCTCAGTACTAGGCCCAGGACTTTTGCACTGAGTTACATCCCCTGCCCTTTAAAATTTTTTAAAATTTTGAAACAGGTCTTGCTAAGTTGCCCAGTTTGGGCTTGAACTTGTGACCCCCCGGCCTCAGCCTCCCAGATTTACTATTTTTTAAAAAGAAAAATATGTTATTGTAGATTTTTACTTCAAAAAGTAATTGAAAACAAGAAAAAAAATTGATTTTTCAACCTTAAATATTTGACCTAGGTGCAGATTCTCAAATTTTAAAAATAAAAGAGACCACAAATAGCATATCATTTTTTTGAAACTTTATTTGGAAGTAACCAAAAATTTATAGAGAAGTGAGGAATAATACAAAGAGAATCTGAGTATATTCTGTCAGATTTACCCGTAGCTAACATTTTACCTCACTGGCTTTCTCTTTTTTTCTCCCTGTCTTCTTCCCTCCCTCCCTCTTTCTTTCTCTCTAAATATATATGTGTATATAATTTTTTCTGAATCAATTAAGAATGAGTGACATACAGTCCAGCCCTTATCCTTTAATATTTCATAATATTTTAATAAGTTCTCTTGCTTTAACATAATAGTCATCAAATTGAGCTAATTGAACATTGATAGAATATTTTTATGTAATCTACCATTCTTATTACAGTTTTGTCAATCAGCAGAATAATGTCCTTCACAAAACATTTCTTTTTCTGCAAGTACAGGATCCAGTGTAGGATTGGGTATTACATTCAGCTGCCATGTATTCTTTAATCTGAATTAATAGAAACTATATTTTACCATTTAAGAAAATTATTGATAAGTGATATATCTATACATGGTTAGTTATGTATTTAAAATTCATTTAAGAGGACAATAAAATAACGAATTACTACTATTTGTCTGGATGTTCTGATTGTAACTGAGAGGTTAAAATAGATTTATAAAAATTAGATTTTTTATAAAAATATAAGCTATCTCTCTAGGTCCCTTATGCTGAGAGTAGAACCCCCTCCAACCCTCCAGTGGGCCAGCCTGTCTAAATTTGCATATGTATATTTCCTGGCTTTTGTTCTACTCATTCTATAAATTAGAGTATTTTTGTGCTGTCCAAGGGGGAAGTCATTTTTCCATTTTAATGGCCTTCTCTTGCACTGTTGATGGTGGGCAAATGAATCCAGATAGACCCCACATTTCAGGCCTTTGACTGAGCTCACCAGCAACATGATCGCTTGTAACTGTCCATATCAAGAATTATAAACTTATGTGCTTAGATTTCCAGTCCTCCGTAGTATACTCTACGGTGGCTAATTTTTCTTGCCTGGCCATGAGATGCCCAGCTATCTGCTGAAACATCACTTCTGTGTGTGTTTGTAAAAGTGTTTCCAGGAGAGAGCTACCATTTGCCTTGGTGGCCTGAGCAAAACTGAGGACCTTTTCCAGTGTGAGTGGCTTCTTCCATGCTGTTGAAGGCTTGAATAGACAGAAAAGCTGTCTTACTCTGTGCTGGATTGCTTGAGATGGAACACCCATCTGTCCCTACCTTTGGTAGTCATAGTTCTTAGGCCTTCAGACTTAAACTGGAACCTACATCCTTAGTTCCCTGCCTGTCAGGCCTTCAAGCTGCTTCACCAGCTCCTGGGTGTCCAGCTTGCAGTTGGCAGATTGCAGACTTTTCAGCCTCCACAATTGTGTGAACACAAACCTTATAATAAATCTCTTTCTCTGAGATAGATATTTATATTTATATCTATATATATATATATGTGTACTTATATATCCTGTTCTATCTCTCTGGAGAACCCTGACTAATACATTCTCTCACTTAGATTATCTGTACTACTCCTCCCATGGAGATAACAACTTGTAGGAAAAAAATAAGCTTGGTGCAGGCAGCTGGGGGTGTGAATTATAGTTCTACTGCTTGTTGGCTGCAGGGCCTTTAGCAAGTTTCTTTTTTTTGCAGTGCTGGCGTGAAACCCTTGTGCACGCTAGGCAAATGTTCACCCTTTGCTACACCCCCAGCCTCACAAGTTTCTTAACTTCTAACTCCTTGCAAATAAATTTGTAGCCACTCAATAAATAATTACAGAACAGAAAAACACATCCCCTTTATAGGCTTGTTGGGAGGACTTTGTGTAGAGATCTGCGTAAATGAGTGCATACCGGTGTTTGGCACATGGCGGGTTCTCCAAATCATCCTTCTTCCTTTGCCTTCCTTCTTGCCAGAATCAGGTTGTTAGTGTCCTTGAACAACGCAGTGCTGCTTTCATTCCTACCTCCTCAGCTTTGCTCCTGGAGACTCTACTTCTGCCTCACCCTTGCTTTTTCTTGCTGCATGGATACTTAAGATTTGGCTCTAGTTTTTCATATCCTTCGTGAAGCCCTCATTGATCTCATTACTCTCTGGACCTTCTAAATTACTACGCTACTGTGTAGTCATCGAAGGTTTAGTAAATGCTGAATGAACAAAAATCCCAGAACACTCAAATTTGTGGGCTCCAATAAGGCCATCAACGTAGGCCACTTAGGGAAGAGCATTCATAGTTACTGGGTCCCACTCAGTGCCCTGCGTTTTCTTTATGCTACTATGTCAACCCCTAGAACAACCCCACAGGTAGGTCTTCGTAGATCTGTTTTGCAGATGGGGAACTCATCATAAAAGGCAGAGAAAATGGCAGAGCTGGAATTTGAACTCAGGTTTGGTTCCACATTTCCTTTTAGATTAGATGAGGTTGGGAGAGTTCAGGGTGGTATGGCCATAGACTCCTTTTACATTAGATTTCTACCCAAGTTGAAATTTATATTTAAAAATACTTTCATTCCTACATGAAGGTACACATTAAAGCTTAGGAAAGTTAGAATGGTAGCAGGTCTGGGTGCATTCAATCTCTTGCTCAACAGGTACATACTTTGCTCCCCCTGCCCCCCAGCACCAACGTAGCATTGATGGGCCAGTGGCTGACTCAGTGTGACTCAAAATGGCAGTTTTATGTGCTTTGAAAGGAAAACTGGTTGACTAATAGCCAGCTCGAAAACCTTTTACAACAAAAGGCTCAATAATTTCCCATTTTTAAAGTGTCAGCTGCAGTCATCAGTTAACAACCGGCAATGGCTGCTCACAAGTAGGCGTTTATGATGAGTGCTCTAGTGTGAGAAGTTGGACAAAATGACCTCTCAGGGCCTTCCCAGTGGACTGAATCAGTCTAATCAACCTTTACACTGAGTCTGGGCCGGGAGAGGAGCACTTCTCCCCCGTTTGAACTGTGTTACCACTGCTTTGGGCACACATATCTTCTTTCCCTAACTGGTAGGTTCTGTGAGGTCAGAGATGTTTCATGCTTTTCATTAGTCTCCTACAGCTCTGGGCACACAGTTGAGCACATAGTAGGTACTCGGCAAACACTGACTGGTTGATAATTCAAGATCCTGTAACTCCAGGTGCTTATAATACAAGGACACTTAAGGTGGGATCAGATCACAAAGAACTCTATATAATGACCCTTAAGCACCATTAGAAAAGGGGATTGTGTGGACTCTTCAGGGCAGCTCCACTGGCAACACTTACTGCTCACTTTTGCTGATGCTGTTATTAAGGATAGACCTATGTAATCGAATAGATCTCCTTTCCCAGCTTTGATTCTAGTCTGGTCTTAAACCTGAAAAATGTATGGTAGAAGAGTGTGCCTGTCCCCAGGGGAATTTCATGGGTTTGAAGCCCTAATCACTGTTAGCATGTTCTAAAAATTTATGACCCCGCATCAAAATGCTAATATTAGGATTATGGGAGAGAAATAGGAAAGAGGGCTCAGTGAAATGGATCACAGAATTGTCCTCCAGCAATATCTAATGAAATGAACAACATCAAAAATTAAAAACAAAACAGTTAAAATTATTAGCAGCACTAAGGCAAGAGAAAGGATACCACCCAATACCTCAAGTGTCAAAACACTGCCGCTAAGGAAAAGGATTCTGGCATAGTACCTAATCCTGGTCCTGTATACATCCTCCTGAAGGTGGTGCTATAAATTGAAATATGCCCAGATCTGGAGACAATCAAATTGAGGGGATGCCTTTATCCTTTCTCTCTATTACTGGGATAAGGGAAATTAAGACAGGAAGAAGTGAGCATTTAGGGCTGACTCTGTTGAAAGTGACGCCTCAGTGTCTCTTTCACGTCCCTAATTAGGTAGAGGAAGAATTACAGTCAGGTTTACCTCAGAAAGTCTTTATTCAGAATCAGCTGAGCCTTGACAGTCCACCTCTCTCACCTGCAGTCAGTAGAAGTGTAAATAGGGGAAAATAGAAATATATACCAGAGAGATACTGGGAAAGGACTCAGAAGTGCTCTGTAGAGAAAGTAGATTTGGAGAGGTCTGTGTTAAGCACGAAAAAGATAAGAAATGACACTAATGCCATCTAAACATGAGTGAGAAAGAGAATGTAGCATGAGAAAATGTAGCTGAAGAAAATGTAACCAACAAAACCCACAAAACAGAAACAAATTTATGAAGAAAGCTTCACATAGTAGAAGAATTTAAGGATATGACTTCAATAAAAGCAGAGCTCAAAGGAAGATGAAAACAGAAAATGAAAAGGGATTACAGAAACTGAGAAAATAGATTATTAAGTAAGACAGAATCATAAACAAACAAAAATCTACAGAGAGCAGAAAGTTACTAAAAGTTGAAATAACTGATATAAAGCATACTGCAATCACAGTGCATATGGAAGAAGAAGTCAGAAATCAAGGCAATTAGAGGGAAGGTAATTAGAGGACAAAGATTCTTCCAATCAGTGTATTTGGTGACTTCAAAAAATGGAACGGAAAAATTACTGAAAGATATAATATAAGAGAAACTTAAATCTATGGCTAATTTTGACTATTTTTGAACTTTTTTTAAAAAAGGAAAGTACTGTTTCTTTGTGTGACTGCTATGACATGCACACGTTCCCAAAGTTCATGTGTTGGAAACTGATGTTCACTGTAGCTGTGTTGGGTGGCGGAGGTTCATGGGAGATGTTTGGGCCACAGGGGTGGTACCTTCATGAATGAACCAATGGTGAGGAAGTGGTTTCCTCTTAAATGAATGAATTTGGCCTGCTCTTGATTTTTCTCTCATTTGCTCTTTGCTCTTCCTCTATGGGATGCAGTGAATGGGCACTTGAAGCATTGGTCAGCAAAGTGGGGAGAGATAAAGGCATGAAGGGCTAACTTGCACGCTTTCACTGTGTCAGTGTTATGGTTTGTGTCTAGATGTCCCCCTCAAAGCCTCACGCAATTATGGGGTGGGCTTCTAGAGTTTGTGATTAATCCATGGTCCAATGTTTGGATTATGGGTGTGAGTGCTACACCTACCCTGTATGCAATCTAAGGGAGAGAAAGAGGCTGCTTGCTGCTCCTTCCTTTTTACTCTTGTTGTTTTTGCTATTTTCCTCCACCATGAGCTGTTGACCTCTGCCATGTGCCACTCTGCCTTGGAGCCAGCTGAGTATGGACTGAAACCTCCACAAACTGTGAGCTAAATAAACTTTTCCTTCCTTAGTTTTAGGCATTGGGTATTTTGTCTCAGCAACAAAAGAAAAGTAACCAAGAAAGAATTTGGTACCAGAGAAGTGGAGTCATTGCTGTGACTATACCTGACCATGTGGTTCAAGAGTCTTTGGAAATGGCTTGTGGGAAGAGTTTGGAAAGGTTTCGAGATGTCACCTGAAAGAGAAGCGCTGGATCTCCTTAGGCTGTTGGGAGATGGTAGAAGCTGTAAGAAGCTGTCGGTTCTTTTGGAGGACTTTGTCATGCTGGCTTTCCTGATGAACTCAACTGTTTTCACCCTCCTACAAGCTCGGGACCTTGTTGGCCCTGAGAACAGTTTCGGTTCACTTTGGGGGAGCTCTGGTCCTCATGTTGAGCATCACTTCCTGGCTACAGAGGAAAAGATGGTGCACTGCTCAGTCTCCTGGAGAAACTTGCTGCGTTGACTTTCCTGATGGAAACTCAGTTGCTTTCATCATCAGAGGAGCTTGGGGCCTCATTGCTGCCAAGGGTGGCCAAGGTACTTTTCAGGGGAGCTTTGGTTCTTATTTTGAGCATTGCTTCCTGACTCCAGTGTAGATCCCTCAGCCTGCTAGCCTGCTAGCTTCACCCCACTGGCACAGACTTTCCAGAATCCATCACTGACCTTTGGACCTTCCCACCACAGATTCGTGAAATAGGCCCACATGAGACGTTGTTATGGGCTCTAGGTCTTCAGCTGGGCTCATGTGGACATTATCATGGGATCCAGGCCCTCAGCTGTATTCTTTGGTCTTTAGTGTCTGGACAGGTTTCCTGCATTCTGTTGTATATGATTCTTTGGGTGACTATTATAAATAATCTTATAAAATATGTGTCCCGTATTGTATTGTTCTCCTTTGCAAAATCCCATACCACAATGGTCAAGTCTGGAACATAAAGAGCATCCCTGTGGAGTATTCCTTTCTCTCTGGTGGCTGTGGGGAAGAAGAGTGCAGAAGGATACTGATATGACTATGCAGTTCTTGCCAAGAAAGGAGTATAATGACCGTAATTTTTTTTCTGATATCATCTTTTTTCCCCTTGTGTGATGCAGTGGCCATAGGTCCACAACTGCAACAAAAAGTATGGGAAGTAGGCATAATTCCTAAGCATGAAACTGAATGATTTTAAACCTCTGGTCAGAATTCCCAAGGGCTGGATGAAGGGTAGGTTGTGCCTCTTCCCACTCTGGAGAAACTGGGATTCATAGTGACTGCAGCTGTGTTGCCTGGTGGCAAATATAGGCCATGAGTTCTGTGCTTACGTCACTTTACTCTGTCTGAAGGCATGACAGGGGAGGCACCTGCTCGAATACTGTTTCTTTTTGTAACCCAGATGGGCACAGTAGCCAAACCTAATGTCTCTTCTTGAGGTGGAAACACTTGAGTGTAAATAAAATAATAGTGGAGGGCAAGGGAATGACCAAGTAGGTTGTGAATGAGCTAGCGGGCAGTCCAGTGTTACAGTAACATCTTGAAAGAGGTGCAGAGCAAGAGCTGACTGACGCCAAATGCCCAGAAGGGTGTAATTGGACCTTTGCTGAGACCACTCCTGCCTTTGCCAAGGTCCAGTGGGAGGCTACGAACCTGAGTGACCTCATTTTGGGAAATAGTTTTGTTCAATATGAGGATGGACTGTGCTCATCGCTAATTACAGGATGGGACATTATACCAGTGTCTTCTGAGTTGTGCCTCCTTTTTTTTTTTTTTTTTTGGTTTTTCTCCTGTACCGGGAACCGAACTCACGACCTTGCACTTGCCAGGCAGGCGCTTTTGCCGCTGAGCTAAAT
>NW_004955403.1:51687051-51758413 GCF_000276665.1 Chinchilla lanigera
ATTCTCCTGCCTCAACCTCCCAAGTGCTGGGATTACAGGCGTGTGCCACCACGCCTGGCAATGTCTCATTTTTTAGAAAAAATTTGAAAATATTATTTCAGTCCATTCTTGACAGATAGTCCTTCTTTCTCTTTCTTTCATTCTTGTTTTCTTGTTTTTGTTTTTGCTTTTGTTTTTTGTTTTTTCAAGACAATGTCTTGTTTTGTAGTTCAGCTGGCCTTGAATTAACTATGTAGCCCAGGCTGGATTCCAACTTGGGGTGATCCTCCTGCCTTAGCCTCCAGAGGGCTGGGAATACAGGTGAGTGCCACCATGCCTGCTAAGAAAGTTTTGTAGGTATCTAGTTCTAAGTTGACAATCATTTTTCTGCACTTTTAAGATATCAATCATGTCCAACTTTGAATATGTCGTGATTCCAGTTTTCTAAATGCTGTATAGAAACATATTAGAAGTAAACATCCCAGCAGTTGTGAACCTACCACCATGCAACTCAACTGCATGATCTATCATTTACCTTATAGCCTCAAACAGAGGACAGTTTCTTGACTCGTGTGTGTAGCATTATTTGGTTCTTAAAAGTTTTACCACCTAAGTTTGCTTCTTCGAATGATAAGCTTAAACATAAAATGATAAACAAGAAACTATAAGAATTAGGATGATACAAAAGAGTGTAAATATTATCACATATACTTTGGATAAAAGAATATAGCTTTAAAAAATAAGAAACTAAAAGGAAATAAGAGTACTCATTTATTTCATTGTAGGAAGCTTTTTTTTTTTTTTTTTGTACTGGGAATCAAACTCAGGACCTTGCACTTGGTAGGCAGGTGCTTGTGCCACTGAGCTATATCTCTGACCCTCATGATAGGCAGTATTGATATTGTCTAAGATTTTAAAACATATACAGATGTTTGTTTGTTTGTTTATTTATTTATTTATTTATCAGAGACAGGGTCTTGCTATGCCATGTAGGCTGGCCTTGAACTCGATACGTACCTGAGGCTGGCTTCAAACTCTCAGAGATCCTTTTGCCTCAGCTTTTTGGGAGCTGGATTACAGACCTGTGCCATCACACCTTGCCCTCAAATATGTACAGATCTTAAACAAAATGCCTTCAACCTTTCCTTTAACCTTGGAGGGATATTTTATGACATAGTATCTCTAGTGGTGAAAAAAAATTATCTAGACTCCAGCAATCTCCGTAGTTTCACTTTATTTTCTATTCCTTCTGTTAAATTAAAATAAAATTAAATGTAATACTTTTTAATAAAAACAGAAGTTCTATTATAATCCTATTTTTATAAAAGTATTTATCTATGCATGGAGAACTGCCTGGAATGATGTGTACTTTAATATTAATAGTGATTTATTTCGTGTTCAAATTTTAACTTCATTTTGTATTTTCTATATTACTTGAATTCTTTATTATATGTATGTAGTATTAAAAAGTCAATATATTTCTTGAGTGCAGTGTCAGCAACTTCGTAAGGCATTGCAGATGGGAAAACTTGCTCCTTCTCATCGGCTGCCCCCCACTGTCACAGCCGTCAGTTTTGTCTGATCGTCCTCCGGAGAGCAGTCAATCACCATCTACTCGGCTGTAGTTAGCTGTGGAATTTCTTTTCCTCAGAGTTTGGCCCTAGGAAGCTCAGTCTGCCCTGGGTGACCTTTAGTCACATTTTCCTAAAGTTGTACTTTTGGTACAAAAGGACAAGAGGAATCAGGCCAACTTATCAAAGTGCCCTCTAATCAAATAGATGATTTAATCTTATCGAATCATTAAACATTAATCTTTAATGTTTCTGCTAAAGGTAGCAGTTTTATCCTGCCACGACAGCTCTTTTATATAAATCTTTGTTCATACATTTGATTACTTTTTAAGATAAATTCTTGGACATAGAGTCTAAGTGTATGACTTTTTAAAATTCTCATAATTTTGTATGGTCAAATTGATTTTTAAAAAGCCAATTCTAATGGGTGCTTTCACTAGCAATATTTATAAAAGTACCTTTTCTATAACTCTCTTGCCAGTACCGATCATATTTTGTTTGACAGTTGTGTCTATCTAACAAGGGAAAATGATATTTAATGGCTGTTTTAATTAGCATTTTTATTATTAGTGAGGTTGAATGCTTTTATGTAAGTATTGAATTTTAGAATTTTCAATAGAATTTTATAAGTGGGCAAATGACCTGATCACATTTATTTTATTTTATTTTATTTTATTTCAGACAGGGTCTCGCTCTGCAGGTCAGGCTGGTTGTAGCCCAGGTTGGTCCTGAACTCACAACGGTCTTCCTGCCTCAGCCTCCCGAGTGCTGGGATTACAGGCGTGTGTCACCACGCCTGGCTCACATTTATTTTTTAAAACTGTAATTCAAATGAGAATGCAGAAGTGGGTGACTGCAGGGGCCAGATGTGAGGAACAAGAGAGGAGACCTTGGTGACAGTCTTGGCAATAGATGGTCAGGGCCTGAAGCAGGCAGAGGACAGGACTTGAGATCAAGCACATCCCATCCCACCTTTGGCTTTCTTCCTCCCTTCTGGATTCCTTGCTATAGTTCTCCACTTTGAAAAATCAGTGTAGCAACAACATTCTTCCCCAAATAATTGCATGATGTTCCTCAGCTATTTAGTCTTGGGAATATTTTACAGTTCTCTCCCAAGGTCAGTTTCTATCTTTCCTTTCTAGAGAATCAATACTGTAAAGAAGAATTTGGCTGCCACATTATGATTTTTTTTCCCTCCTACATAGGGAAAAGTAGAAATGGAGTTTATGAAGCCAAATATGCTGAAGAAACACGCTAATCTACTGCCAGCTTTTGCTAGTATTGATTAGTCCCTAGGTTTTTCCCTTAAAATCTTTACATGTCATATTTTTAAAATAGAGAAATGAAACATAGATACTCAGGTTATAGCCAAAGCACAAATCCTGATGAGAAAACGACCGACCCTGTGTAATTCTGTGCAGAATTGTAATTCTTTGTTCTCTGTCGCCTTCAGATAAAAGGATTCATGTGGGATGGTAGATAGGACGGTTTTAATTTGGATCAACCGGACTTACTGCTGGATTTTTACACCAGCATGCTGTGAGGCAGGTTCTTTGTTTTCAGCAATTATCAAACTAAGCCTAATTAAACTTGCTTTGCTTTGATGTACTAGAATGTTTTCCATAATTTTATATTCTGAACCATTTTCCTAAGTCCTTGTTTGAAATCAAGGATAGACTGGATTTATTTCGTGTCTGTCATGTCATGATTTAGTATGTATCTAATCAAGTTATAAGATGTCTACTTTTGGTTGATAAAACATCATTGTCATCATTATTTTTGTAGTTTTGCAACTTGGACCTGTGGAGTAATTTTGAATACAACATTCTCCCTCTATATATATGAAAGCAAGAGGAAAGACTTCTAATCCTCCCGTTTACATATGGATCTTCACTTATGAAATGCCTTCTTCTGTTCTGTAAAATTCAGTTGATTTCTCTTTTGGTTGTGTTGTTCCTTAAGGGGATTTAAAAAAAATTTATTTGACACAACTGACTCATGTATATTTCTTTGGTGTTGATGGGTTAAACATGATACATTTCTGTCTTTTTTTGTATTCAAAAGTTGTACATTTCCCACTTAGGGGGTACATCATTAGATCTCTCTTCATAGGTTCTAGAATAGACAAGAATAATTTTTAAAGAACAATTTTCTTCATTATGCAATATATATAATTTAAAAAGACATTTTCTTCAGCTATCACTCTTTGGAGTTCTTGTTAGCTATACATCTTTTGCTGCCTTTAAAGACAAACTTACCTGTTTTTGTTATATTAGCCTAATTTCCTGTGGCTTTGAAATGGGTGCTGGATACAAAACCAAATCAATAATGTTGCACATTCCTCTTTCAGCCCAGGTGTGAAGGCGAGTTAGCTACGGAGACCCTGGCAAACATTTTGAGTGAAGTAATGCTGCTATTCAACATTGGTCACAAAGTAACATTATTCTTATCTGCATGCATGAACATGAGGAAAATTGGGAGTTCAGTTATTATCAATATTAGAAAAGCTTTGTACTGGTGGATACACTTGAATAGCACTTTTAAAAATAGCATTAAAATGTAATATACATAGAGAAAAGTGCACATTTTAAAGTGTAAAGCTCAGTGAATTTTCACAAATGAACACAGCCATTTAAACCAGTGCTCAAATGGAGAAGGAAAATGTGGCGGGTACTGTGGCCACTCCCGCAGTCATGGCTCCCCCTACTCACCCCCAGAGTCCCCCTTTCCTGACTTCTACCCATGTAGCTGTGTTCTGCCCGCTTTTGTGCATCGTTGCATTATGCATGAATTACACAGCGTGCACCCTTTGATGTCTGGCTTCTTTCGTTCAGCGTTATGTAAGGCTCATTCATATCGTTGAGTGTAGTTGTAGATTATAAATTCTTAATCTTTGCGGTTTTCTAGTGTATGACTGTGCCACAATTTATTTATCAGTTCTATTTTTAAAAGGTAGGCTGCGTGGTGGGGCCATGGGGAGGAGGTGCTGGGATCTGGGGGTCAAAGGTCTACATTTTAAATCCTGCACCAGTTTGCTATTAGCAGGCATCACAGAGGAGAGAAAGAAACTTGGCCCTACCCTGTAAATGCTTGTTCATCCTAGATAGGAAATACCTGGAGGACAGGGACGGGCTTTGTTTATCTTCTCCTTCCCACTCCTACAAAGGCACTCAAATGAATGCTGATATGATTCAAAGTAGCATGTCCAAATGGAGAAACAATCAAACGCAATTAAGAGGATGTAAAACACAAAACATGAGAAAAACAGTTCAGGACCTTCCAAATGAAGACGGTGTGGCTCAAGCACAGGGAAAGAGGTTGAAGAAATAGCATGCAACAGACCAAATAATACTTGTTTATCTTGCTATCACACAAATGAGTCTAATTAAATCGTTTGTGTAGGGTACTACTAAATCCTCTGCCGAGATGTCAAAACAGAGCTGTGCTTTGGTTTGCTGTTTTCTTGCTTGTTTGGTACTTCCCTTGGTCTCCCACCTTTGATCATTTTAAATGTATTTTGTTCAAGTCGCATGATTTTTTTCTGTCCTTAAAGCAGCAACTGAACAAACCAATAATTGTACAAAGTCGCATTCATCACAGCCATATAAATGCTTGATATTTCAGGCAATTTCGCTTTTCTAGTTTTTTTTTTTTTTGGTATCAGGCTTCACTGTGGATCCTACATATTCTATTTTCTTGTAGAACACATTATAATTTCTATTATTTTTCATTTATTTTATTGACTTGATTGAAGTTGCTCTGCAATCTCGATAATCAGTGCACTAATATATTAATAATTGTTGCTAGGTCTCAGCAAGTGGTAGTAAGATAATTGCAGAGCTAATACCAGTGCAATACATAAATTATTCATTAAAACATATAGTGCCTATTTGAATATGTTGCTGCATTCTACCAGCAAAAACATCTCATGCTTTATTGGAGACTTTCATTTTGATTAAAAAAATGAAGAAGGTCCATTTATTCTGGTAGAGGCAGAGAGTTAATAATTTGGTTGCTCTAAGAATTGACCTCAAGGGAAGTAAATGAGTGACAGACTTGAAAATAAGTCAGGGTGGGATTTGGTTTGGTTGATTTCTGCTCCACCCCCGTGCATTAGTTTGGTAGGGATACCATAACAAGCTACCACAGCCCGGATGGTTTAAACAATAGAAATTAATTTTCTTGCCGTTCTGGAGGGTGGAAGTTTGAGATCAAGGTGTCTGCAGGACGGTTCCTATGATGCAGGAATTTTGAAGAGGCACAATACAGTCCACGATACCCTGGTAAAAACAATGTTTGAAATTGGTGTGAGATACTCTTGACCAGGCACTGGGGCCTGCTGGACTGCCATAAAGATCACTCTCCTGCCCAGAGCTTTGACTTTTCCCGTCCTTTCGGGTTTGGATGAGATACTTGTGGTGGGCTGTTGTATCTCCTTTGTCCAGCAGGAGGTAAAGGGACCACATGAACAGCTCAGCAGTACAGAGGTACTAATTCTCCATAGGGCAGTTTCCACCCTGGAAATAGGAGCCAGGTAAGAGGCAGGCAGGTACATTCTCAGTCCTTGTTTCCTCCCACAGCTGGTCACACCCTACAGTTTCTCTGAATAGCCTGACAAGAGATGTATGGCTGCTGGATGTGCTGTCAAAAACCAAGGTCTGAATCTTTGTAGTTTGTGACACATGGACAGTGCTGTAGCATGTGGGTTCTAACATAGCTTCCCTCCCTCCTGGGCTCATTTCTCTTTTCACTGCCTGACAATGCTATGCAATTGCGTCTGCCTAGTGACCTCAATGCTTGCCTCAAGCTCTGCAGTTTAGAGAATCCAAACTCACACAGCATTTTACCTACTTAGAAGTTTTGCCTTAATTAGAGATATAGTAATACATTTGAATAATAGGTATACAGAATAATAGGCACATTAGGCAAGTATTCTTCCTCAATATTTATTATAGAGCTTTCAGTCATTCAAGTTATTACTAGCAAGGGGAGGACAATAAAGTCATGACAAACTGCTGCAAACATTAATGAATATTAACAGCATCCTTAGATTGATGTGGATTCAAATAGATTCCTCTGTGATGCTAAATAAGTTTTTATTTTACTTTTTTATAACAAAATGTATACAGTTGAATAAAATTGTTTCTTGAACTACGATCTTCTTCGGTCACAAAGAATGAGCTCTCTTCTAGCAGATTCCACGTTGTTGACCACAAGACCATCTCATCATGAAGGAAGTCCATGTGTACAATCTGTTGATCATTTAAGTAAAAACTCATTGGAAAATGTCACCATCTTCAAAATCTCAAATGTTGGAGCATAATGTCTGATTATTTTGTAAGATTACCATGTAACACTGACACTATACCCTTTAAAACAATTTTTGTGTAAATTCCAGTTTGCAGAGAGGGATTTCTCGATGCCAGCATATATTAATACACAGCATATATTAAGACCAGGCTCTTCTTATCTAACTATATGCAAATATGATTCACTTGACTAATACACTCTATTTGGTGCCAGCTTTCTGATGTACTGAGTGGCATTAATAAATGGGCAGGAAATAGTATTTCTAAACTCTTGATAGATATTAATTTTCAGGATTCAAAAATCAGAAATTGGAATCCCTAGGAATCCTCAGGAGTTCCCAAAATCATAATGTCTCTGTAATTTGTATAATACTTTATATATAATTTATAAGTAATGATGAGTTACCATAAAAATACATAATAAAATTACCTGTTATTGGGTTATTCAAAGACTTTCCCTCTGGGGGGAAAAAACTATTCTATGTAATAAATGACTTGTTTATAGTAACTGACGTGATAGATTATATATTTCAATAATATGTAAAAAAGATATTTATGTGACATAAACATTTGATGGTTAAAAAAAATCACTGGAAGGAGGAAACTTTAGCACTAAATAAACATCAAATAAGAATCATTTAAAAATATGAAACACAAATATTTAGAAGTTGCTATTCTCAACTCAAATGCAAAATTTAGAGTACACTAAATACTTATTGTGCTGTCCAATAGTTTTGATCTATGTTTCATGACAAATATTTCAGATGTACAAACATTTCTTTCATTTTGTGTTGATGTTGGTGAAATGTTAAGGGCATATCCCAAATTACCTTTAAGTTGGATTTCAGAGCTCATGCTGCTCAACTTAAGTTTATTTCTTTTTTTGGTAATGAAAATATTTCATTTGCTTTTCCCAGCTTCAGTATTGCTATTGAGCTTAATTTTGCTTTTGCTGACAAATTTTTAGATCAATTTCTATTTTCATATTGAACCATTTCACAACAACACTTATCTCTTATTCTCTCTGTATTTGTTTCTCATAAATATTTATAAGAAACCATAGTCTATAGAGAATTCTACACCTGGCAAAACCCCAGTATTTGAATACTGTAAGGTTTGGGTCTCCTTACCAGGAAGTTTAACTGTACTCCATGAAGGAAATTAAAGACTTATTTTGTTTGCAAAACCTGTTATTTCTTGGAAAACCACTCATAGGATTGTATAATGTATTTTATGTGTACAAGTTTAGTAATATTTATTTATTTGCAAGAATGATCTGCAGCTAGCAGCAGGGTATCCCACAAACAGTCATTCAGGGCAACTATAAACAATTCTGATAATGCGATCCCTTTCTTCCTGCATGCCACAGCGTCATGAACTCTATTTGTCAATCCTAACACCTCTTGACCTTGCTCTGAACTTGGTGCCTGTGAATCCTTCAAAACAGTACCATTTGCTGATTATTAAGCGCTAATTCTCACAGGAGAATTACAATATGTTTTCCTACTTTCTTGACTTTGGTCAGGAGGAGGTTCAAAAAATATAAATTTTCCAAGAAATTCTGGCAAGGAATTCCTGTGTGAAAATACTGGTGGGAGACAATAACTCTTCAGTAAGACGGTTTTTTAAAATGGCTACCATGAGGGCGAGTCCCATCTTACATCTGGGTGCTGTTGGAGATCTAACTTGAGTCCAACCGGGAGAAGCAGACACATTTGGACACATCCAGAGAGCTGGTGGGGTGGACTTGCAGAAGCCAATTTCTTTCCTTTTTTTTTTTGTTTCATTTGTTACCCATACCTTATTATTTTATTAAAAATTTAAATGGTTACACATATAATATAAAATTTATCATTCTGTTTTTAAGTGGACAGCCCAGCAGCATTAGGAGCATTCACACTGCTGTACAACCATCACCTCCATCTATCTCCAGAACTCTTTTTCAAACTGCAGAACTTAGACTTTGTACCCGTGAAATAATAACTCCCATTTGCCTCTTTCCTACCATTTGGGAACCCCATTCTCCTTTCTGTCTCTAAATTTAACTATTCTGGGTGCCTCACATAAGTGGAAACACAGGAGCATTTGTTCTTTGTGACTGGCTTTTTTCACTTAGCGTCACACTTCCAAAGTTCATCCATGATGTATGCATCAACCAAGGCCGTCTTAATAACCTCTCTGGAAGGAATGTTCCTTAAAGGTAGCAGCAGGCAGGCTTCCTGGCTTGGCCTCAGAACACACCTTGCGATTCAGAGCAAGCCTGTTCTGAGTCCAGAGCAAATCTGCTCTTCAGAGTGGTCCTCCAGCTTGCTCCTTTTGACCTTGAGTCCCGTGGACATCTTCACTGTGACTTCTGTTGCAGTGGAAGCCTTGTAGCATTGTATGATCAGTAACAGAGGTAAGGCTGGCATTTTCCAAGGACCTGGAGTGGCACTGACAACCGTGATTTCTCCATGGGCCCGGAGGAGGAGCAGCAGCAAAGGAATTAGGTCAGCTCCACACGGGCTTGTGAGCAGAGAAGTGTGGGTGGCTGATATAGTTGCTGGCGTGCCAGTGGCAGTTCCTTCATTGGTGTTGGGATTATCTTGGCCTGTTCAGAGTGCCATAGCAAATGCTAGAGTTTGGGTGGCTTATAAAGAACAGAAACTTATTTCTTACAATCCTGGAGACTGGGAAGTCCAAGATCAAGGTGACAGCAGATTTTGTATCTGGTCAGGACTGTTTCTTTAGAGCTGCTGTCTTCTCATGGTAAGTCACAGGGTGGAAAGGTGGGGGAATATTTCTGTGTCTTTCCTTAAAAGGGAATTTATCTCACTAATCACTTCTTAACGATCTTATCTCCTATTTCTATGACTTTGGGGGTTGCTGTTCCAACACATGAATTTTGGAGGATCCAAACATTCAACCATAGCAGGCAAAATTCTTTCATTAATATATATGGGGCATCTAGAAATGACTGAGGAAGTTTTGAGAGATATTGGAGGTATTCAACAGAGGGTGAGGAAAAGAAGTAAAAACAATGCCTGTGAATGTGGCCACTGATCACCCCAGTCTGATTTAACTTGAGAAAGCAGATGTCACCTTAGCAATATGTGACTTGGGAAACAGAAAAGAAAAAAAAAATCACTCATCCATATCAGTAATCCTCAGTCAGCTTTCTTCTTCTTTATGATGGAAGACTTTACTCAGCAAAGGGCTACTTTTGGGATCCTTCTCCCTGTTCTCACACGTGCTGGGTATAGAAATGCTAGAAGATTCCACCTGTATTTCTTCCATGGCCAGAGAAAGATTTCCTGCTTCTTTCAAAGAAAATGAAACTAGCAGCCCTTTGAGTTATTAGAAGTCTATGATAATCTTGATAGACTTCTAAGATAAGACTGCAAAATACTTGGAGATCCTTGACCAAGATTTTGGTATAAAGTCCTATAAGGGGTCCATGCCCATTAATTATTATGCCAAATGTGAGTTTAACGGGTTCCACTTTTGTGCTTAGTCTTTTGGTGATCATAGCCAGCCTCAGAGCACATGGCATGGTGTCTAGCCTTTGATTGCATGAGAATTGTCACCAGTCATGCTGTACACGGGCAGTGTCAGCAAGATCACAAGGAACAGATTTTAGGGTTGACAGTGAGAGCAGCTCATACAAGGCAGTAGTCGAGAGGTCATGCAGAAAGCTTGTGCAGGGTTTAATTTTCTTAAGTGTCTTCTCATAAGGCATCCATCAATAGTGATTCCTCTTTGTTAATCCTGCATCCCTCATCAAGCCAAAAAGCAGAAGGACCTATGAAGGAGATGCATTACAAGCCATTCCACAGTCAATGGCTCAGGCGTTCACATTCACTTCCTGTCAACACAGACATGGACCTAAGAACCAAGCGAACATCCTGTTACTGAGGATGTAACCCACACAGGGAAGAAGGCAGGAAAGAGAAAAGGAATTGAACACCACAGGGCAGCAGGTGGCTGCTTTTAACCCCCCTGTCTTGAGGGAAGGAATGGGAGTGGGCAACCGGACATTTCTTAGTGGGAGACAGGGCATAATCATAGGTGAAATGACTTCTGCATGATGGGGGAGTCTTTCAGCTGCTCTCAGAATTAAAGGCCATTACACCATCCAAGGATGCTCCGGGGCTGTGCAGAGTAGTGCGGTAATAGGCCTTTGGCACTGGCAGGGAATTACTGCCGCAGCATTCCCTACATTTCTTGGTTTTCTGAAAAGCAAACAGAGACAGAAATTACTAGAGCAATAAAAATGCTCTTAATGTTTTTGAGGCACAAAGTAGGGAGAGTGAATTTTGAGCCAATGTGGAGAGCAACTGGGAGCACTTTGAAACCAGAAAGCAAATGGAGCATGTGGGACATTCAGGGAAAGCAGGAGCCAAAATCACCTCTGTCCACCCAGCTGCCCAAGCCAGACCCTGCGAGGCCATCTCTGACCCTGTGTTTCCTCCCTTGCCGTCCAAAGGGGTTGTTTCCACATTCATGCTCTAAAGAACTATGTTGCTATGGACAATTTTACATGTCTCCTGGTGCAATCGGGAAGAATTTCTGTAAGATAATGCCAAGTTGTTTCAGAAGAGATGGAGCCAGCATAACAACCAGATACAATGCATGAATCCTTAATTAGGAAAAAAATGATAAAAGACATATTTGGGACAAGTGTGGAAATTTGAATATGGAATGAATATTGATTATATTGTACAACCCCCCCACCACACACACTGGAATTTGATCCCGGGACCTTCAGCCTTTTAAAATTTTGAGACAGGGTCTTTTAAAACTGCCCAGGCTGGGCTTTGACTTGCAATCTTTCTGCCTGAGTCTCCAGGAGTAGTGGGAATACAGATCAGCACCACCACACCTAGCTTTGGAATTACTATTATTATAAAAAATGTGAATGGTATTAGAGTTATACATGAAAGTGTCCTTTCATTTTTCTTTCTTAAGAGCATTTAGGAATGAACTGCCAAGATATCTACAGTTCATTTTCAAATGGCTCAGGAAAATAGTGTCAATTTGGAAAGAGAAAGAGAGACAGAGAGACATACAGACAGCCTCGGAGAAAGAGAGAGAGACAAATGAGAGGGGAGACAGAGAGGGAAAGGGGGAGGAGAAGAATGTAAAGGAAGAAGAGGGAAAAGGGGAAAGGCAAATATGGTAAAATGCTGGTGGAGAATACAAAAAGTGATTGAAAGATACAGCAAATGTTTAAATTAAAAAACCTACAGAAGACATTGCTAAGAATGATGGGATGAGTGTTTTAGAAGTGAGGGGGAGTATTTTGAGAGTATGTACAGTAATAAAATTTTAAATTTCTACATTCACTACTTTTTGATAATTCTTATTTGATGAAACATTTACAGCAATTTCTGTCAAATAAAAACATAACACTGAGTCCTATTCTACCTTATTCACGGATGTGGCACCGTGGGACTCCTGGGTCTTCCTCAAAGTCAATATGCCCAGGAAAGGTAAAGGTTTTGAATTGGTTCAGTTATTGAGGTAGCCAAGGCACAGTAACTAAACACATTTATGAAAGAAGACTTGCAGAACTGCTTCAGAAAGTGACAAGAATGGTATGATGAGTGTGTTCAAAGGGAGGGGGACTATTTTGGTGGGGGTAAATGGTAATGTGTCTTTACTGTAATACATTTTTTAAAAAATTGAACCTTTACTGTATGTTTTGGTCATCCCTCGTATATGTATGCCTGAATTTTTTCAAGATGAAAAATTATGAAAATAAAAGAAAAAAGTGGTTGAACCTGTTAGGATCTAGTTAGGGAAACAGAAATCACTCCAGGTCTTTCAAACTGAAAGACTTTAAAATAAAAAATTGGTATCAAAGGCACTGGAGAGGGTGGGAGAACATGGGACGGAGGTGGGTGTAGGGGATTGCACGAGAAGAGGCGATGATCACCAGAAAGCAGAAGCTTAAGGCCTGAGCTTGCTGGGCAGGAACTACAGAAAAAGATGCTTCCCCAGCCCAGCTCCCCTTCCCTCCACTGCCAGTGTGCCTGCTGCCAAAGGTCAAAGCCAGAAGCAGAATGCTTCTTTCTTCCCTCTGCCTGCTGATCTCCACCAGTGCCTTCCACAGCAGCACTAACAGGAAGCCCTCAGGCAGGGCATCCTGGGGAACGCAGTTTGCAGATTCTAAACTCTGGCAATTTAGAGCTGAGTGTGACAAGATGTGCACGAGGAGGCATGAGGTAGCAAGGGACAACCCCCAACCCCCAACAGGAGACAAGATTTCCCTCCGCAACCCATGTTTGCCAGTACTTGGTATCTCTCACTTTTGTAATTTCTGGATCTGGTGGGACTTAAGTGATATTTTATTGTAATTTTAATACCATTCCTGTTCATCCTATATGGTCAGCTTAAGGGTTTCCTTCTTGGAAAAACACACATCTAATGAATGTGTTCTACTGCACTCTCTTCTCATTGTACTCATCACAACTGGTAACTATATTTGTGACAGTATTCGATTATTAGCGGTTAGCTCTATATTTGTGTAAATTCTGTAAGGCAAGATGGGTCTCTTGTATTCTGCTATATTCCTCATGCTCAGTACATTCCCATGCACACTGCACAGACCTAGACTGTAGCACAATTGCAATTCCTTAGAGGCAGGGATTCACTTGCAATCGATGAATTATGAAATACCAATGAAAACATGGCCTCGAGGTAGAGTTTGGGAGACAGAGGTGCCTAAACTAACTCCAGCAAAACGTATGGTGACCTCCTGAACACCCTGGCTTGCCTGGGACTGATTTCCCAGGACACCCTGGCTTGCCTGGATTTCCCAGGACAAGAGATTATCAGGGCTGAAACTAAACTCCTGAGAAAATTCAGGCATGAATTAATCATCCTAGGTACCATCCTTGTCTGCAACTGGGAATCTAGAAAAAAGCTTCACCCTTTGTGGAGTGCTAGAAGTCCTTTTTCATGGATATCTTTAGTTACACTGTTGCTGCCTTAATGCCTAAATTGATTGAAAACTTTTACTTTCATGGTTATTTTCCCTGTAGAGAAGAGTCAGAAGTCACTCAAGGCTGGATCCAGTGAATAAGGTGGATGAAGACACATTGTAATTGCTTTACCACCCTGCTTTTCCATTGGATGGCACTCAGCAGCACCATTCACCATATTTTGATCACACTTCAAAAAAGACATTCATGAAAGAGGGCTTGTAGAACTGCTTTAGAAGTGGCAAAAATGATGGGATAAATGTGTTTGAAATGAGCAGGAGTATTTTGAGGGGAATTAATGGCAGTTTTTCTTTTACTGTATTAAATCTGTTTAAATATTCACCCTGTTTTTGCATTATCCCTTGTATTTTGTAGAGATTTTTCAGATTGTATTTTCTAATATTTGAAAACAATGTGCCAATGAGCAATTTAATCTTCTTTCCTTCTTTGTTCTTTCTTTCTTTCTCTTTCTTTCTTTCTTTCTTTCTTTCTTTCTTTCTTTCTTTCTTTCTTTCTTTCTTTCTTTCTTTCCTTCCTTCCTTCTTTCTTCCTTCCATTCTTTCATAGTACTGGATTGAACTCAGGGTCTCATCTAAACTAGGCAAACATTTTACCACTGACTTACACCCCCAGCCTCTACCCTCTTTGTATGTTTTGAGACATGACCTTGCTAACTTTTAGTTTGAGGAAAAGTCTTGCTAAGTTGCCCAGGCTAGCCTTGAATTTGCAATCCTTCTGCCTTGGCCTCTCAATCAATCAGTAACTTTTAGTGAATGACATTAAATATGTTAAAGAAGAAATAAAAAGTCTTCTGAAGAAAGAAAAGAAGCATACAGAGCAGCCACAAATTTGGTCATATGTTTAGCACTTGCATATGAATATTTACAGACAGCCACAAGGACAGTGAAAGTTTTGATCAATTTGTGAGCACTTGACACTGTAGTTGTGTGCAACTAGCAGGTAATGTTCAGGTCTTGGTTGTCTGGGACCCAGGGCCACCTCTGCCACTAGACAAGAAAACTACTGCCTGTGAGACATTGCACCAGTGCTCACCAGCATTTGCTGATGTGGACCAGAGAGTCGGCATCTACTTGAATACCCAGAAAGCAGCTGGAGACTGCAGAGTCAATCTTGAATTCCACTGCATTGGGTGATGAAGTAGCTCAGTGACACCTAGTGTCACACACACACACACACACACACACACACACACACACACACACACAGAGTGTTCCAAGGGGGCTTGGTAAGGCAATTCAATAAAATTATGTTCGTGGATTTTGTAAAACAGCCAATGAATTCCATGGACATGATTGTTAGCCTGGTGCCAATGATTTCAGCATACAGAATTGCCTCTCTCCTCAGTAAAAGGCTTTTCTTTCTGTTAGTACCCTTCTTCCTGGTTTTAATTCTCCTTTCCTCATTGTTGCTTTTTAAAAATAATTAATACATAATTTTGTGGTTAAAAAGCATATAACATGAGACCTACCCTCTTGACAAATTGTTGTGTACCCCATAATATTTTTAATTATAAGCACACTATTGTATAGTTCTCTAGAACTTTTTCATCTTGCAGTATGGAAATTCTATACTCTTTGAGCAGCACCCCCATTTCCCTGTCCCAGTTCCTGGCTATCACTCTTCTCCTTTCTGTTTGGAGTTGCTCTTTCTTGTCCTTTGTGCTCTGTTTCATTTCAAGGGTCCTATCCTAGTCCATTGGGCCACCATGTTCCTGCTTGTTTTCTCATTCCTAAACAGGTTCTTTCTAAGTGACTGGTTGGAATAGCAAAACATGGTTTTGAAACAACTTACAAGTTGAAAGGTACAGTTTTGTTGAAATACAGACTATTTTTTGTTGTTGTTTTTTTGAGACAAGTTCTCACTCTGTAATCAGGCTTGCCTTGAACTTACTATGTAGCCCAGGCTGACCTTGAACTCACAGCGATCCTCCTGCCTCAGCCTTCTGAGTGCTGAGATTAGAAGCATGCACCACTCAGTTTGGCTTTGGACTATTTTTGAAATAGAATATTATGTATCATTTAATCAAAACTATAAGAATATATTTATTGTCACAGAGAGATGTTTGTGGTATTTCTTACTTAGTAAATACTGAGTAATATTATAATACTTCACTTATAATGTGATCTTATTATACATTTAAATAGATAAATATACAGTGACATTTGAATAAATGTTCACTAAAAATAATAACAGTATTTATTGCTGGGTGGCAGAATTATGTGTGATTTATGTATAATTTCTGCCTGTCAACAACTTCTAGTTTTCCTACAAGGAAAATACATTTCTAGTGTAATGAAAGAGAAATATATGCTGTAAAGAAAAATTCCTTTGGGATATGAATCCCAGTTGGCCAGTTGACTGCATGCAACTCTGTGATAAAGATCCAACTAGTCCTGCTGGGTGCAGTTTCAGCTCTTCTGCCAGGAATGGAGCCTTCCTAAAGATAGGCTCTAATCTCAGCACTCTGGGAGACTGATGCAGGACGATTGTAAGTTTGAGCCCAGCCTGGGCAACTTGGTGAGACACTGCTCAAAATAGAAAATAAAAACTGGGTCAGGGATGTAGCTCAGTGTGAAGGCCTTTGGTTCAATCTTCAGTACTACTAAAAGGTTAAAAAAAGACAGGCTTTATTTTTATTTTAATAGAAATGTATTTATTTTCCTGGAATGGTAAGGTCTTGAATGTGGAATTGTTTTTCTACTGCAACTACTGTAAGGTAACGTCACTGCAAAATCACTGGAATGCATTCAACCCATGAGAATGCATGGTGAAATCTGTCTTTGAAACATCTGCCCTATGTGTGAACAGAATCAACAGGTACCAAGGCTTAGGCATCTGGATGAACATTCCTGAAGCGATATAATCAATGATGTTATTTATTATTAGTAGTAACTTTTTGGGAAACCTGGTTTGGTTCACAATGACAATGATTTCTACCATTTGTTAAGCACTGACCCTAGTGACTACTCCTTGTGCATTATCTCATTTTAATCCTTACAACCACTCTATGAGATGGGCGATGGTCTGAGTTTACAGAGAAGAAGACAGGCATGGAGAGTTCATGTAAAGTGAGCTGCTAAGGGATAAAATAGCTTTTAGGCTCTTTCTACCTGGTTCCAAATACAGCCAGGAACTGATCCATGCTGTCTTCAGATCCTCACAGAAAGTCTATCCTGCATTTTTCACTCCCCTATGTTCTTGCACTAAGACATGTGTACTTGAGTTCATCACAGGCTTTATTCTCCATACTTGCTCAGAAAGTCTTCAGAGTTGAAGAACTGCCACCAGAGCAGACAATGTGCCTCACTCAGGCTCTGAAAACCTGAATCTTTGACAAGGCATTTTGAAAATGAAATGAGCAGCAGCAGCAGCAGCAGCAGCAGCAGGAACAGCAGCAGGAGCAACAGCAGCCCCAGCAGCCCCAGAAGCCCCAGCAGCATTAGTAGCAGCTCCAGCAGCAGCAGTACCAGAGGGATAGCTCTAAAGGATATCATTCATTTGCACAAATCTTTCTGAGTCTTTTTGTGAAGAAAGTAATTTTCTTTAAAGTTCTATCCCTTTGAGAGTCTGAATAGAGTTCTTTAAAAGTCCTTGGCTTTTTAATGTGTTCTTCTAAAATATAAGCATGTGAGGTAATACAGATGTTAATTAGCTTGATTTTTTCACAATTAAAATGAATGAGTGAATTTATGTATAAATTAAAGGTAGAAAAATACCCTGCTTTGGGTGAGAGACATTGGACTCTGTCCCTTACTAGCCCTGTGACCTTAGACTTGTCACTTGACCTTATGAGTCTCAACTTCACTGTCTTTGAAATGAGTCTTCTACCAGCCTCAGGAGATTGTTTTGAGGTTTAAATGATCAGGCACTACCTCCAAAGCCTCTATGTGCACCCTGCCCCAGTGTCACCCTTCCCAGAGGATAAGCTCTGAGCATCCTCGGACTGCAAAGTACTTTTGCTCTTTAAATGGCTGATTAACTCACAGAGGTAGTGTCTTTTAATGCAAGTTCTATATGTGCAATGAGGTGCCAAGTTAACAACCCAGGAAAACAGAAGGCTTATGTTTTTCCGCATAATAAACTGTGAAGAAATGAGCAGGGCCAGCTCTCCAGCTTCTCTATTAGAGCTAGTGCTATAAAATACAGAAAGTACACGCGAAATCTTCCTTGAGCCCCAGTGCTGCTTTGGTGGAGGATGCAGTGCCAAGGATTATTCAGAAATGCTCTTGAACTCGCGAATAAACTTTAAGATTGCCAGACCTGCTCATTTGAGTTCTTGCACATGAATCTTATTATGCATTGGACATTGGGTATTGAGGCTTCTGAAATGGGTAAGACACAGAAATGGATAACACTCACCTGCAGTCTGTTGTTCCCTGGGTCTCAGGTGTTGAGACACACAGATGGTGTTCTGTAGCAGAGTGTGAATGGAACTCTGCCCCCAGGGTACTATTGGGAGTGTAGAGACCCATTCTGCCAGTTCTCACACTGAAGACGGTCTGATGAACATGAAATTGTCCACAGCCATCTGACCCAGAAAAACTATGTCACTTCAAGAATCTCATGCATACAGGATGGCAAGCTACAGAGTCTATATTTCTTCAGGAGTTTACCCCACCCTATTTATGTGTCAAAGGAGGTACCACCCTCACCTAGGGCCAGGGCACAGCTCTGGGGTATGTGCCCAGTAAGCACTTCACTTCCACAGGCTCTATGGGCTCTGAGCAGACACAAATGGAAATACATTAGCAAGGTGTCGTCCCTGTCTTCTAGAACCCTTCAGTCTACTGACATGTGAGATTCCCTGGGGTTGGGGAACCAATTACCACACACTGGGTGCCTTAAAAGAGCAACAAGGAATTTTTTGAAGCTCTAGAGGCTACAAGTTCAAAATAAAAAAGTCAGCAAGGCCACAATCCCTCTGAGATTTTGGCAGAGTCCTTTTCGCCTCTCTTCTGCTTTAGGTGGTGGTGGCAGTCTTGGAGCTCCTTGACTTGCAGCCACCCCCTTCCCCATCTCTGCTTCCATTGTCACATGGTTGTCTCCCCATGTTTTCACATTGTCTTCCCGGGTCCACTAGCCCTATTGGTTCAAAGGCTCAACCTATTTCAGTATACCCTCATCTGAGCTCATTACTGTACTTCTGCAAAAACTCTTTCTAAAGGTCATATTCTGAGGTGCTAGGGGTTAGGACTTCCACACATTTTTTTAAGGGAGCACAGTTCAAACCATAATGGCAAAGTCAGGTGAATGTACAAATGGGACGTCTTCCTTCCCCTTCTCTGCTTCTTCCTTAGCCCCAGCGTGCTTTTGCTCCCAGTGGTCTGCATTGGCCTCACCTGGGAGTTTACACCTGATATTTGGAGGAAGCAGTCAGGCTGGTAAGCAGGGGTAATAATGTCTATAGATATAGAATCAGAAAAACTTATGTTAAAATCTCCTTGGCAGCTAGTAAGTGGTCAACTAATAGCTGCTATATGCCCCCTGCAGGGTACTGTGTAAAGAGAAGGGGTTTATTTAGCTCATAATTTTGGAGACCACAGTCCAGATTAAATGGCCCTGTCTGTGCAGCCTCTGGGGAGTTCCTCATGGTGGATGATGTCACAATGGGAAAACATGAAAAAATGTACCCAAGGTGAGACAGGAAACTAGAGAATGGGGAGGAGCCTATCTTGCTCTTTTATAAGCACACCTTTCATAGGAACAAACTGGGGTCCCGTGAAAATTATGTTATTTCCTTCCAAGGGCAGCACCTCCAATGACCTCATTACCTTGCACTGAGCCCCACTTCTTAAAGATTCCTCCACCTACCAACACTGCCTCATAGGGGGGCCAAACTTCCAACACACAGATTCTTAGGGGGTGGGAGAGGCAAACCACAGCAGTTCCATTTCCTCCTGTTTTCAAAGGAAGCAGCGTGTAAGTCTTGGGGAGACACACTGAGCTTGGTGGGTGGAGGAGGAGGGGGTCATGCGCTCTTTGGAAGGACAGATCCCCACCCACTAGAGTATGGAACAGCCACTGAGCAGCTTCCCACAAACTCTTCAAATGCATTTCTATGGCAATCTCTGGGAACTCAGAAATGAGAACATGGGAACAGGGGTAGGAACTTCCCTCTCTTTCCCGGACAGTTCCCTAAGCGTAGTTCCCTAAGTGTGTTCTACTGGACTTCACCAATGGATGAAAAGAGCATGCTATAGATGAAAAGAGCATGGTGGTAGAGTTTGGAAGACCTGGGTTTCTGCCTTTCTCTTGGGCCTGTGTTTGCACCAGTGAAGTGAGAGGCTTGGGCCTCCTGTCTGCTCATGTTCTGAGTGTCTTGCTGAGCTCCTGAGCCAGGCCTCAGTGTGCACAGCAGAATTATGGCATCAAATAGTTGATTTGCTAATGGAAGGCAAATGCCACTCACTTTTGAAACAATTATGGTACTTATAAAACTTGGCTTCCAACCTTAACTCATTCTGCTCTCACACACACATATCAGTCCATCATCTCCTACCTCCTGTTTGGAGGGAAGAAGAGTCATTTAAAATTGTTGATCACTTTTAGGATGAAGGAATTTTTACTTAATTTATTACCCATCCCAGATATTTGAAAGTAAAATGCTATGTCTCTCTTCTTGCAGGAATTTAAAGCAACTGCAAGCAGACAGGAATGTCCTTTATCTTAACGATGATTGTCAGAGAAGCTTAAAGTTAGACCTGACTTAAGTCTATTGGGACACCCAGAGTTCAGTGGTGGGTGATTGCATCCACTTATTGTGTGCTATAATAGCAGAATACCATGGACTGAGAAATTCACGAAGAACAGAGATTTATTTTTAGAGTTCTGGAGACTAAGAAGTTCAAGATCAAGGTGCCAGGATGTAGCAACGGCCTTCTTATTGCATCATCACATGGTAGAAGTCAGACAGACAAAAGAGGCAAAAGTGGACTGAACTCACCCTTTTGTCATGGCTTTAACTTTGCAATGGCCTACTACCTTCCAGAGGTCACCCCTCTTAGTATTACCATAACAGAAACTAATTTCAACACAAATTTTGGATGCAACAAACATTCAGACGATAGGAGGTGGTCTTCATCCACCCTTGTGCTTCTGAACAGAGGCTGAGTTCCTGCACCTTTGGTGGCCCGGAGCCCCAGTCACTGTGTCTGCCTGAGCTCAAGGACAGCTTCCTTCTTTCTGTAATGTCTCTAAGCTCTGTGATTCTGAGATTTCAGATAGCCTCTTCAGGATATGCCCTCCATCCCTATACTGTGGAAGCCTGGTAATGGTGCCTGCAGTTTTTTTGGGCACCCATGCACCTCAGGGTTCCAAGTTTCTGCTGTCCCAAGCCCTGTGTACTTACAGACAGGAAGCAGAAGGAAGGTGATTGCTACCTATGGACATCCCAGGCAAAAGGAAGGCTGAGGGCTACAGAAAGAGTTTTAGTCTGAGCTAGAAGGAGAAAATAATGTATTTCACCTGAGAAAAGTTCTCAAATTGATGCTGACTGTATTGCAATAAAGGAAGGAGATGACAATTACTTAAAATGTATGCTGATTGGGAAAAATCCCATTCAGCTATTTACATGAAAATCATTCCACCACGACACTATATAGCATTGTAATATTATATTTGTAAGTGTTGTAGAGTAATGTGGCTTACGCTATCCATGTCTGTTCAACTTTCTGTTGCTATTTAATATTTTCCTAGGTTCATTGAGGTATAACTTACATATAAGAGTATTCTCCAGTACAGAGAGCAATTTCCTTATCCAAATTATTTTCTTGTGTTCCTCTGTGACCAAGCTCCTCCTTCAACTCCTATGCTAAAGCAACCACTGATCTGTTTTGTCATTGTAGTTTTGCCTTTTCTAGAACTTCATATAGTTAGAACCATTCAGTATTTAGTGATTGTGTCTCATTTTATTGAGTAAAGTTTCTGAGACTCATTCATGTTATGTGATTTGATATTTTGTTCTTTTTTTTCTACCAAGCACTACTCCCTTGTATGGATGTACCACAATGTATTTATCCACTTATTAGCTGGTGGGTATTGAAGTGTTTCCAGTTTTTGGCTACTATGGTTAATACAGATATATAGATTGTTTTAATCTGTTTGGGTTGATATAGAAAAAAACCATAAACAAGTTGGTTTATAAACAATAGAAATTTACTTCTTACAGTTACGGAGGCTGGGAAGTCCAAGATCAAGAAACCAGCAGATTTGACTCCTGGTGAGAGCTTGCTTTCAGGTAAGAGATGCCTTCTTCTTGCTGTGTCTTCACATGATGGAAGGCGTGAAAGAGCTCCCTTGAGTACAGAAACTTATCCCATCCGAGGGGCTCCACCTCCCAGAACCCACCTCCTCCTACCATCACCTTAGGGGTTAGAATTTCAATGTATGAATTTTCAGGGGACAAAAACATTCAGACCAAAGCATTCTGTCCATGGTCCCCCAAACTTTATGTCCTTGTCATTTGCAAACTATAGTCATTTCATCTCAACAGCCCTTAAAATTCCAAGTTGCTGCAGAATCAACGGAAGAGTCTAAAATCCAGAGTTTTGTCTATCACTTAAATCAGAGATGAGTGAAACTCAAGGCACAATTTCTTCTGAGGCAAATTCCCTCCACCTGTGAAATTATGAAACCAAACATGCTCCACGCCTCTAAGTTTTCTGAAGTGGTTGCACTGTTTTGCATCCTTGCCAGCAATGTACAAAAATTCCAGCTGTTCCTCATCAGTTTCTGTTGCTCTCTATTAAAAAAATGAAACAAAACAAGAGGAAGGATTAGCACACTTATGTTGCGAGGGTCTTAATGTTTATCCATGAACATCCTTCCCTACCTGTTGGGTTTAGACCTGAAACGTCCCCCAAAAGCCTCATGTGTGTGGAAGGTGATGGGACCATGGCGTGTTGTACTTATCAGTGGACTCATCCATTGGCTGTTAGAAGTGAGACCTGGTTGGTGGTGGCTCCCTGCGGTGTGACCTGAAGGGTGCATTCTTGTGCCTGGATCTTCCCTTCTCTCTGTGCTTCCTGGATGCTATGGGCTGAGCACCTTTTCCCTTGCCAGGCCCCTTTGCCATGCTGTTTCTGCCTTGGAGCCAGCTCCATGGACTGACACCGTGAGCCAAAGTAGGCCGCCTTTAAGTTGTAGATGTTGGGTGTTTTGCCCCTGGGCAGGAGACACTGCCTCTCACTGTTCTCTATCTCTCCCCTGGATTTTGATTTTCTTGTGTCCATAATAGACTAAAGGTGAAGTTATAAAAGCATGGTTTTCTCTTATTCTCAATTGACCTTGTCATGCTGTCTACTTCCTACAGTTGTATGTTGGGCATTTAGGCAATTGTTTTCAAAGCTAATAGACCTCTTTAAAAAAAAGCTATGTGGGTTCTCCTAAAAGATGCATGTTCGACAGAAAGGCTGTTTTTCTTTTAATTTTATAAAAAATAAACATAAATTTGAAAAGACAGCCTCCTTTCAAATACATAGGCACCAACAACACACCCAGCTCCAGACCGTGTTTGCTACATTCCTCGTGTCAGAATAAAGACTTCTTGAAGACTTTTTGAATTTCACATATAATTTTTTGCCCTTGTCTAAAAATCAGCTGCCTTGTTCCAGAAGGAAATTAGATTGGTCTGATTGGCTGTGCTCTTCAAAAACACTATATTTGCTGTGGTCACACTGTGATTTTATAGGTATTTCCATAAAGTGGCCAAAATAAATTTCTAAGATGAGCTGTTTCTTCATAATAAAAGATGACTACTACATGTACAGTCATTTCTTAAAATGCCATACTGGAAATATTTCTGTTCCTTGAGTGTCCTGGTAAATATGACACTCTGGCTTACATTTTCGGACACATTTTTAAGTGCAGCAAGCTGTTATAAAATACCAATGAATGAGCTTCGTTGAAATATGTAAACATACACAGAGATATTGCTGAAATTCACTGAGGCAAAAGACTTGAGTAAGTGAAGAGAAGCATCACTTTCACGGACAGGGAGACTAAAGATGTCTGTTCTCTCCAAGTTGTGAAAGGTATATAAAATAATTCCAATCAAAGCCCCCAAAGGATTTTGCAGGGAAAATGACCAAACTTATTTAACAATCTAACAAGAAGAATGAACAGGAAGGAAGGAAGAACCAAGACAGTTTTAAAAAATAATTTAAAAAAAGAAATACCTCATTAGATGTGAAACATTTTATAGAAAGTACTTCGCCTTATTTGGGAAATTTCTTTCTTCTTTTCAGCTCCTTCCTTCCTTCCTTCCTCCCTTCCTTCCTTCCTTCCTTCCTTCCTTCCTTCCTTCCTTCCTTCCTTCTTCCCTTCCTCTCTTCCTTCCTTTTCTTTTTTTTCCTTGTGGTATTACAGACTTAAATTAGGGTTCTGTCACTGAATTATATCCTCAGCATTTAAAAATTTTTAAATTTTGAGATAGGGTCTTGCTAAATTGCCCAGGCTGGTCTTGACCTTGGCATCTTCCTGCCTCAGCTTCCAGACCGCTGGTATTATAGGTATGCATCACAGCATCCAGCATTATTTGGGGCATTTCTGTTTTGTTTATCCTAACACCTAGGGTTAGGGAAAAACTACGATGAACATTTGAGCAGCAATGTAGTGAATACTGATTTCTTGTTATGTGACTTGTTAGGCTAAGATTTTTTTCCACAAGAATCAGACTCATTCCAATACCATTCCTGTGTGGACATCATTCCACCCTTTAGGAAAGTCTCCGCTGAAGCCCTAAAAGTGACATGGCGTTTTTTAATCTTAGTAGAAGGGCCTAGCATCTTTCTGTTTGTGCATCCCTTATAATGCTAGGATGTTCAGACTGGTTCCAACAGCAGATGGATATGGACAGCATTTAAGTGACAGAAAAATAAGTGTATTATTGATACCTCGAGTAACAGACAGATTCAGTGAATCACTAGCACAGCTTCCATAAACATCCTTCATTATTTCTGGCTTCTCATTTTCATATTAACTGGAATGAATTTCTTCTAAAATATAATAAGATGGGAGATGAGAGGGGAAAAATTGACTTATTGATGAAAAGGGAAACAACCCCTCCCCCTCCTGCAAGAATTAGGTAGTCTTTTAATTTAAAATTCCAGCTGACGAATAACGCTGGTGTTTCCCCAGGGTGACTTTGATTGGAGTTTCTGCCCAGGCTGAATGAGCTGGGAATAGCACAGGCACATTGTTTATGACTCTGCATCTGCAGGGTCCTTGGTTCCTGGTCACCTGCCATCCCTAGTGCTGGCTTAGGTCAGGGCTTAGTGCTCCAATCAAGGCTGAACATAAGAAGCTACAGCCATCCCTGGACAAAGCTGACACAGCACTACGACTTCAGCTGTAGGATGCTCATTTGTTTAGATACGAACTTGATTGAAGTCTTTATTGTTAGAACTATGTATAGCATCCTCATAACACCAGATCTATAGCTTCTTTGAGCTCCCCACAGGCCCCACACCAGGAGCTGATTTCTGGGTACTGCAGAAAATACTGGGCTGGATCCTTCCTATTGAGACCACCTGCTTGGTGGTCTCAATAGACTTAGAGGTATGTAAGAATGCACATTTATTCTCTCATCATTTATTTAACCATCTCTGCCAAGTGTAGGTGTTGTAACATCTTGGTCAGGAATCATCTCTTCCTTTCTCCTAGCACTGATTCTGAGCAGTTCCAGATTTACATCTTCTGCTTTGATCTCCTGTGGTGTTTAAGACCTGTGCATCCGGCTGCCTGTAGGCCATCAATATTCCACTGGGACACTGATGCAAACACTTCCCACACAGAACTCATCCTGTTCCCTGCTCCCTAAACTGCATCCACCCCCTTGTTTATTTCAATGAAAGGTGCCCAGTGAACCTCAGTGAAATCATTCCCACTCTAGGTTTATAGACCAGAAATCAATCTGCCCCCCAGGGATGCATCCCAGAGCCTTATGCATGCTCAGTAAGTACACTACCACTGAGCTACACTCTCAGCCCTATACATAATATCTTATATCCAGGTCACAAAGACCTGTTTACTATGACTGCTTGGTATTGCTCAGTTCCCATCTCTGCTTCTATATCTCTGTTGCCACTAGCTTTTTCTGGAAACTCTCATCATGTCTGGCCTGGAAAATATTTACAGCCATCTAACAGGCCTTCTAGTTCTTTTTGTGAGATATTTTCAATCTAGTATCAATCTTGTTTCTTGGATGTTCTTCTTAAAATGCATATGAGTATATCACTGTCCTATTTAAAATCCTCCAAAGGCCCTATCATCAGTGGGACAAAAGGTCTCATGCCTTAGGCATGCCATTTCCTCTTCTCCCAAGGTGGGGGCTCTTGTCTACCTTTGCAGCTGTAGCTGTCACCACTTTCTATTGACAGCATCCTCTCTGGTGTTCTGAATTACCTACAGGTTGCCAAGTGGGCCTCGATGTCTCATACTTGGCACTTGTCCCTGTTGAGTGAAATGTTGTGCCCTTGTTCTAGCCTGTGAAATCTTATTTACTGCCACACACAGCTCCAACTTCACAGCCTGTCAGGCAGAATGACCTGACAGAATGAGCTCTTCCTTTTCTTGTCCAGTAACACTTGGTTGTTCATGGGAATGGGTATAGCCCAGGTGGGTACATGATTCTTTTTGCAGTCCTCCCTCCTCCAAGAGTTGGGTTGGGGGAGGTGGGGTTTAGCCAAGTTGGACTTGCACCAGCCTTGAGTCCTTGGCTCCCCAGTTATGACTCAACTTAGAGTCACATGACTTTGAGGGTTGTACAGTGCACAAAGATACAAATATGCTTGGCTTTTGTAGATGGTGAGACATCAACTTATGCAATATACTTGCAGCTCCACCATCTTACATGCTGATTCTAAAAATAATTTCAATTTATTTTTGGGTGTATTGCCAATTCTAGGAGGAATAGCAGTCCTTCTTCGCTGTTCAGTCTGGGGTAAAGGGAATCATGTGTATTTTAACACTTATTCTGTGGTTTTGCCTGTATTCCAAGAGAACACAAGCTCTCTCATAATAGTTTTTATAGCCTCAATGTCTGGGCACATTTGTGGCACATTAAAGGATGCTCAATAAGCCTTGGCTGATTATATAAATATAATAAATTCAAGTTTTCTCTTGTCTCATCATCCATGGACTATACTATGTTGCTCTTGATATTAAAGTGGCCCTGAGGCTAGGACCACAAAGAGTTCTCTTAGATTTTTAATATATTTACCCATTCCTGGGGGGGAGGTACCTGTTTATCATAACACATCTTGTAAAAGATACGGTGACAAAACGACAGGACCTGCTGTGTTTCGGCACATCTGGTAACTCCGTGATGGGCCGCTGGTGGTTGTTGTAGTTACAAGGGAGAGCCACCAGATGGCTGAAGGAAATGAATTTATTCCCAATCGAGATTTTTAGCTTAGAAATCTGGTATGAAAAAAAAAAAAAAGCAGTGATTGGCGAGGAATCAAAAGGCTCTCTGCCATGAACCCCAAATCACCTACAAGAGCCACAATGTATCTCCTAACATTGGCAATGGGTTTATAGAGCTTTTGCAGATTTCATGGTGGAAACACTAAACTGCATGTTATCCTTCTGCCTTCCAGGATGGACATGTTGTAAGAATTACAGAATAATTACTGAAAGGCAATTCAGTCCCACAAATATTTATTGAGTGAATCTCCATTAAACCTTATGAGCAGCCTATCAAAGCATATGTCACACAAAGCCAGGTTACCAGACATACAAAATATCTGGTAGACTCAAAGTCAGGGTGGATTTCTTCCTTCCTTTGTGTACCTTAGCATTGGTTACCATTTCAAAATGTGCTGGTGGAAAAATAGCTGTAACCTCGAAATTTTCTCCATTCTACCTATGGGGGAATGGGTAAAACACCGAAATAAAACAAAAGCAAAAACTGAAACAGCTGTGGTATTTATGAATTGAGATGCATTTTATACGGTATTTGCATGTCAAAACCAGAGTTGAAGTTATTAAAGAGTTAATGGGGTGATTTTTAAAAAATCAATATAGACAAAATCCAGGAGGATCCATGCCATAGGTAGAACACATTCAAGTGGTTCTTTTCTACTCTGGATGCTGGTATTTTGTGAAGTTTTGGGAATAAGCCCGTGCTTCTTTATTATTTTAAGATGTAGGGAATGAAATACAAGCCTAGTTAAAATCAGTTCCTTTAATTTATCTGACAAATATGTTATGGGGTAGGATGTAGTGAGGGGGACAGAGCTCAAAGACAAAACCATGAATTAGTGATATTACTTTCTAATTCTATTACCATCAAAACAGTAAATGCTGTTAACTTGTTTTGGAAATTTAAATAACTAGATCAATCTGTAATGCCTGCTTTAAAAAATACATAGTAAAGTTATCCTTTAGAAATATTCAACATCAGATCATTTAAAAAATTCTGAATAAAAGTTGAAGTAGGTATAGAGGAATTCAGAAAAGATTCCCTCATAATGCTGAAGGCATAACACATTATATAATTATTAGTTAGCAACCTAAAAATATTTATTTGCTGAGGATAATTTCTCATTCAAATAAAGAAACCCTCCATAATAGAGAAACAGCTAATATTCAAGCATAAAATAAAATTAGACATTAGCTATTTGAAGTATTAATGTCTTCTGAAGGTGTGGGAAGAAAGTTTTCTTTGATTAAGCAAAAATTTTATCATTCTCTTCAGGCTATGAATAAAGCAAAGGAGATAAAAATGTAGATTAACAAGATAACCCAGTATTTGTTATTAAAAGGAAAAAGTTGAACTGTTGGAAATAGTTTGCTTACTTTTCAAAAATTAATCTATAATTCATCTCTGTACTAATTATTTTTGTAAAATGAAGTACTTCCTGATTATAAAAGTGCTACTTATTCACACTGGAAGATTTTACAATAGAACAGTGCAGTGGAAAAATAAAAATTCCAGTCCTGTCAGAGAGAGATAACCACCGTTGGTCTTTTGGGTGATTTTTCTTTTTCTTTTTTTTTTTTAAATTTTAAAAATAAAAGGAGGAAAACATTAACAGACAGACAACATTTTACAACATAGCAAAAGAACAGTACAGACAATACGGAGTTACAAACAAAGTGATAGGGAATTAACAATGGTTGTTGTATTACATATTGATATCTTCAAAGTGGCTTCTCATGAAAACAGATATAGAAATGCAATACTGATCAACCAAAGACTCATTGACAGTTTCTTTCAGCAAAGAAATAGAAGACAGAAGAGCAACCATGTTAACTATCCTGTATATACATACATACAAAATTTCTCCTTCTTTCCCTTTTCTTTTCCCACATCCCAATTGCCCTTTACCCTTGAGTGGTTTCCTATCATTTCACAATGTCTATCATACCTCCAAGTTTACATTAACTCCTTCAGGTTTTACACTAGTGGAACAATGCGGTGCTTGCACATGTATGTTTGATTTATTTCACTTATGAGTATGGTCTCTAGTTGTGACCATTTGCCTATAAAAACCTCGAGTTTATCTTTCTTTACAGCTGAGTAATATTCCATTATATAAAAGTAATTGGGTGATTTTTCTGTCATTCTCTTTCCTGTGAATATGCTGTAATGTCATGTACCTGGACACTGAGGGGATCATACCTGTTTCTTTGGAGTTGGCCAAGAGAACCCAAGGCTGAGTACAGAGAGTTCAGCAGTCAAAAAGAGCCCTCACTAGGAGGCAGAGGCAGGAGGGTCACAATTGGCAACCCAGCCAGAGCTAGTGAGTGACTTAGTGATACTTCAAATAAAAAGTAAAATAAAAGGCTGAAAATATACCTCAGTGCAAAGGATATGGGCTCAAGACCCCATACAGGGAGTGGGAGGAAGGCCTTCCAACAGCTGGGCTCCAACTGCTCATTCAGAGTTTGTCAAGAAATGGCCGAACCTCCTCAGTGGTCCTGAGAAAATGGGGGAGGCCTTACAATCCCTCCACCTCCAAAGTTGAAGGGACCAGGCTTGCCTAAAGCTGGGGCAGATCTGCATGAGGAAATTACCCAGGGACCAGTGATGAAGGAATACATCTGTATTCCCAGCAGGTGGAAAGAGGGAGGAGGACAGTGGGGTGGCAGAGGCACGTCCCACTGCTGGGTTCAGGGAATCTGGGAGGGCACGCTGCTCCTGGACAGATGGACACCTTGGAAGGACGCTCAGCTGGGTTCATCTTGACTTTGAAGCCATGAGCTCAGGGTTCCTAGGCACAGCGGTTATAGCAGTCATAGGGGATTTTCTGGCAGTAGAATTCCTGCATCAAGTTACCATGCTCAGGACAGGCTTTGCTGGAATGATCAGCCTGAAGTCTGCAAGTGACATTGCCACTGGAGGGGTTGTGTGGCGATGGCCAAGAACTGGGAGGCCATCCGAAGAACCTATGAAAGGTCAGTCCTTTTCTTTATTCTTTCTCCCACTCTTCAGTCTTTAAAGTGTTGAGCCCAGAAAAGGGGGAAGGAAGAAGAACAAGTGGGTCCCCTCACTTTCCATGCTTGTTGGAGGGAAGCCAGGTCTGGGATGAGCTGGGAGAGGGGAAGGAGTGAACATTACAGTAGTGATGAAAGAAGTCTCTAAGTACAGAGAAAACTGGCTGGGTTTCAGTAGGTAGGGGTGGGCAGAAAGCTCAGGGAACCCCTGGGCATCTGAAGGCCGGAAGGGGAGACCTGACCTACTGCAGTATGAAGCAGTTTGTGTTTTCTCTCTTCTTCTTCAAATTCGCTCAAAGAATGCACTGTTTTTATAATCAAAAAGTGAAGGAAGTTTGTTAGCTGTGTTTATTACATGCTCTGAGCGCGGCTTATTTAATATTTACCGAACAGTTTATTATCTCTTTCTGAATTAAAAAAAGCATACTCATTGTAAAAGAAGGAAAGAAAAAAGTGAAAATTATCTATAGTTCTACCCCCAGAGATAATTACAGTTAATGTTATCTTGGATATATTCTTCTGGGCTTTTAAAATTTTTCCTTCTCTCTTTTATTCACCTGGACACATGCGTACATATGCACTTATGCATACTTAAAATATTTCTTTTGTCTTTTTGAGACAGAGTCTCACTATGCAGTTCAGGCTGGCCTTGAGCTCACTTTGTAGCCCAGGCTGGCCTTGTCCTTGCAACAATCCTTCTGCCTCAGCCTCCTGAGGGCTGGGATTACAGGCATGCACCACCAGGCCCAGCTCACATTTAAAATAATAAATCTAAAATAACTGTGTTTTGTTAAAGTAATACTTTGAAGAAAAAAGGGACTGTATTGCCAACAAAGTTAATAGTTATCTTCATACGGGTAGTCAGTTACATTATCAGCATAATTAATTTTCAAATAAACGAGTTGATAATTAAGCTTTAACAGAACCAATATACACCAGCTTTAAAGGAGATGATACTTTATCAGTCACAATTTCATTCATTTAACACCCAGCTTCCTCAGCACCTACTAAGTGCCTGGAGGTGTTATTTTGTGCACTAACACACAGCCTGGTTTATTAAACCTGGGTGATTTTGTTAGTAAAGAAGAAACAGATAGTGCTGACAAGTTACAGTTGTATAAAAATACATTCTCTGTGCATCCTGGTGGCGGGGGAGCTTTGTGGGGTGTGTGTGTGTGTGTGTGTGTGCGTGTGTGTGTGTGTGTGATGGAGTTAAATCTGCATTCTAATCTGAGAGTATTCAGATAACCAAATAAGAGACCAGAGTCCTATTTGCGTGGAGTCCACAAAGCACCCTGGAGAAGTGCTGAGGAAGACTCAAGGAGGCATGTGATCGGCTCAGGAGATGCCATGATTGGTTCATGCGGTCTTCCGGCAGTGTTGACTGGATGCTTGCCGTGTGTCCGACACTGAACAGGCACTTGGGACACAGTGATAAGCAAAATAAAGCTTACTGTCTTAGGGAGGAGACAGATCTTAAAAGATCATACAAGTAGATGTGTACTATAAACACAGCTAATATTTTAAAATTTACTCTTTTAATCCCCAGTTTAATAAAATGTTTGCCAATTATACATATAGGTTTCAAATAGGTGTCAATTATATATATAGGTTTCAGATATTCTTGTCCATAGAAGCATGAAAAATTAAGAATTGAATGTAAAATAGAATTTTTAAATGATGAGAATATTTTTTGAAGGCTTCCTATGTGTCAGGAACTATTCTAGGCACTTCTCATATTAGCACAGTAGGCAAGGAAATGAAAAACATTTATTGAATACACGTTGTTCCCTGTATACCTAAGTCTGTGCTGTTCCCAGCACTGTCCTTGAGCTGCTCTCTGCCTGGTTCAGACCCTTTCCAGGTCCTTCAGTGGGGGATTCAGATAAAGTGCCCCAGGCTCCCTATGGGGGAGGCTGATTAAAGCCGGGGGAGGCTGATTAAATCCAGGGGAGCCCCGAGCCCAGGGAGTGGCAACAGCAAGGGGACAGCAGTGTCAGATGTTCTGATGGTGACAGTGGAGTGTGGCATTCATGGTGGCAGTGAGGGGGAGGGCATCGGTGATAGCTGAGGCAAGCTCATGAGTTCCTGGGGTCCCTGCCAGGGAGAAAGGGCAGAGCTGCCTCTTACCAGACACCTCCAAGGGGCCTGGGCCGGGGGAAGTGTAAGTTACACATGTGAAAGTCTCCCTCCCATTCTCTTACAGGGTCTTGTGTGTTTTCTGGCTTCTAAATACAGTATTCAGGTCATCCCTGTCTATGTCACCTTCCAGCCACTACTGTCCTTCATTTCAAGATTCTCCCTTGAGGTTTTCTTCTATTTTTCAGGGGCATTTCTGTGGTTTTTGATCTGATTCAGTGACATGCTTGGTTTAGAAAGAGGAAACCCTGAAAATCATAGCTTAGTGGGATGTACAATAAACGCATGTCAATTTAAGAGAAAAAAAATTTTAAAGTTCTAGTTGTAATGTTGTGGATCAGCTTGGCATGGTACAAGCAGGCAATAACTAATATTAATAAATTGGTGTAATAAATTGAGAGTCTGTCCTAGGCCTACATGGCTTGTGGTGAGACCCACACTTGGTTTAGAGACAGATTAATCTTTAAGCCAATGGCCAGAGCCAAAGCCAGCAAACAGCCTGTGAAGTTCTGGTGCCTCAAAGCAAGATAACACGGCAGCTGAGGACTTTGACTTGTGCAAATTCTGTCTAGCTCAGCAATCCAGTTAGCAGACAGTCAGGATACCAGTTACCCATGATCTGTTCCTGTGTGATGCATCATTCCCCAATGCTTGAACCTTGACCGTGTCAGCAGTTCACCCCCAGTGCTTCCTGTAGCCACCAGCACACCGCGTAATCAAGCTGTACACCTAATAAAGGCCAAAGACACTGTGCCTTGTGGTCTTAGCCTGTTGTTGAGCTTTGACCATCTTGGTGCTCCTTGTAACTAAAATATATATTTTGTCTGTGTTTTATTTTGTTGTCGTACTTCTGAGAAGATTGGTGGCCCTAGGCCTGGACCCTATTATTATAATTCCTGCAGGTGATAGTTTATTGAAGAAAGTTTTAAATTTTCTGGGTTCTGGAATTCAGATTTTGAAAGTCTATCAGATTCTATCAGAAGCTGCTGAGTATGCAGTTCTCCCTTCAGGTCCATGGGTTTGACCTACCTCACACGGGAAATATTTGGAAAACAATCTGTGCTAACACAACAGGATATTTTGGTCATCACTCTCTAAACAATACAGTATAACAACTGTTAGGATTTATATTGCTCTAGGTTTATAGGTAATTTAGAGGTGACTTAAAGCATACAGGTGGATGTGTGCAGGCTATCTGTAAACACTGCCATAAGGGACTTCAGCACCCATGAATTTTTGGCTCTGAGGGGTTCTGGAACTGTATATCCTTCCTCTTTACATGGTTTCTGGTATATTCCAAACCTCTTTGTCTGCAGCAAACATAGCTTTAGGTAAATTAATACTGGGATGTGTTTTTGTTTCAGATCCAGTGTACTAGTTTTTCTTAGTCACTTTTCTCATAGCTGAGACACAATACCCAAAACCCACAATTTAAAGGAGGCTGATTTTGGCTTGAAGTTTGTAGAGATTTCAGTCCATAGTTGGGTGGCTCCAAGGCAGGGTGGCACGGCAGAGGGGTATGAGGACAGGAAGCAGAGGGGGTGGAGGGAGGAGCAGGGAAGCGATAAACACTTCCAGGCTGCTCCCCCCAGTGACCACCTGTTCTGATCAGATCCTGACTCCTAAGAGAAAGTCAGCTATAAATTCATCAGTGGACTGATCCAACCACCTCCCCAAAACCCCACCTATGGGTGCACAAGCACCATAGGGGACATCTTGATATAAACCATAACAAAGCTGGAGTAAAGGTAGTTGAGAACCTTGTTCTATTCTGGAGGCTCCAGATATACCTTTGTGGAGGGGTCAGAGAGAAGATATGGCTTCAGCTGGAAAGCTGATTCTCAGAGTTTGCTACCTGGACCAGCAGCATCAGCCTCAGTGGGAATCTGGTACAGAGGCTAGGCCTCACTCAACCACTGAATCAAAAGTCTGGGCTGAGGCCCTGCAATCTGCCTTCTCACAAGCCCACTATGTGATATTGCTATGTGCTGGAGATTGAGAACCACCAGTTGTCTCAAACCCAAAGCATGTTAAACAAAATAAAAACTCATTTCTCACTAATTGCCTAGTCCATTTGGCCCTCTGTAACAGAACTTCATAGCAGAAATTTATTTCTCGTAGTTTTGGAGGATGTAAAGCCCCAAATCAAGGAGATGACAGGTTTGGTGTCTGCTCAGGGCTCGCTTCCTGGATTATAAATGGCTGTCCTTTTGCTGTGACTTTCCATTGTGGAAGGGATGGGGGAGATGAACTCTTTCATAAGAGCGTTAATCCCATTTAGGAGGCCTCCACTTTCATGACCCACACCTCCGAATGGCCATATCTCCTAATGCCATCTTATTGAGGGTTAAGATTTCAACATATGAACACTGGGACTCACAAACATTCAATCTATGGCACTAATGTATTAGTTCACACATCAGCAGTCTAGGCAGCTCCGTGATGTTGGGGACACTCTCTCTACTCAGTCATTCTGTTACCTTCAAAATGTTGCTCCTATCTAGTGGTCTGCAGTGGTTCCTGAGTTTGGCTGTCATAAACATGTGTCAACCAGTGGGACAGGAGAGGGGTCAGAGAGAGTGTGCTTCCTAGGGTTGTGACCCGGGAATCGCCCACAGTACTATTGTTCCCATCCAGTGACTTGAGAATTAGGAAAATTTGAATTGAATTCAGGTTCTTCTCTTTAGTAGCTGTTTACCCGGACACTTTTCTGCACTGAAGTTTCCTTATCTACAAAACTGTAAAAACGGGTCCCAGTGAAGGTTAGAAATAATGTAAATCAAATAGGTGCTCAATAATTAGTAATGGTGGTTATTCTTATATCTATTTCCCTTTTAAAATAATCCATGTGATTAAGATGCTTTAAATAGCTTTGCATCCTTCACAGATAGGCCATCCATAAAGTCAGTTGGAGTTAAGTATTTAAATGTAAAGCATCACAGTATGCTTCTTGTTTATTCAGTTATAGTGGTGTCACTATAACTAGTAAAGTGGCCTCTTTTTTGATGAAAAAGCCAAAAGAGCCTGATTTCCATTTCAGGGAACTCCTGCGGTATTCATGTTTTAGTAGAGAATAGACATAGTGGCTCAATGCTTCATAGAGGGTAAAAAACGACTCCCTTTTCACACAGGGCAAAAATATCGACCCTTTCACACAGTTGGCTCTTGAGTTCCTCTTCTGTGCCTTTGGTGCTCTTTTTCACTTTTTTATTCCTGGTGTTTGGCCCTCCACGTTCCTGACGTATAAGTCCTGAGACCAGGGCCCTGGTTTTCTTGTTCTGCATCCTGCAGCTGTTTGTCCAGGACTGCTATAGAGAGCCCCAAGGCCACCTTGCATGGTTCTGCGGCTGGCTGGGCACAGGATGTGTCCCTTCTGCACTGTGCCCTTTGCAGAAGGCCTGACTCTTCCACGTGTATGACCCCGTGGGTGCCTGGTATGTGGCATGAGCGCAGTTATTACCTACTGAGAAAATGATCTCAACAGAATCTATATGTCAGGGCAATTAACATATTAAAGTAACACAGCAGAACTTGTTTAACATTTGTGACAGAGAAGCAAGTATGTTCTTCTTAGTTCAGTTAAATGTAATATTTCTACTTTATACAACAACTGATGTCCCAATTCTTACAAATGAAAATGTCTCCGTGTATTATTTGACTTCAAGGAGCATGTTTTTCTTCCCTGGTGTTTTTATTTTATTCTATGAAAGAAATTAATTGGCACTGAAATTTGTAAGTATATAGAAATGTTTTGGTATGTGGCTAGGCTCATCTGATCAGTGATGCATACAATTTAGCATTTTGAGAGAAATTAGAAATTGAGATATCTCTCTTCTTGCTCTTTGGTCCTCCTTTCTAAGAATGGAGAAAAAACACTGGAGTGTGACTTCTTGTGTCTTCCAGTACAAAATAAAGACCCCTTTGGTAACTGCTCTGTCTTTTGGGATTAACATCAGGGCTGTCCCTACTCTTCTGTCTTTTCTAAGAGGGCCTCTGGGGCCTGGGAGGAGTGCCAAGGCTCATGGACTCACAGTGAGGTATTTCATCTTGGCCCTGTTCTTACTATATCTTCATCAATGTGGTCTGAATTCCTAGTCACCAGCCTCCTGCTCAGTCCTTGGGTCATCATGTGGGCTTCAGCTGTTGAAGACTGGGGCCTATAATGCTGTACCTGGTCACACAGTCTCAGGACTGAATCTCCCCTCGCTTCTTGGCCTTTTGGCTAAGAATGAGTATAGGCCCCAATTACCGTTTTATTTGGCTAATTAGTTCTTTTGTTTCTTCCACATCCCCAAGTCCCATGGTGGGCCTAGGCTTGCTCTCTTGCTTTCTCCACACTGGTCGTGCAAGGTCCTGTGAGGCTGCACTCAGGTCCACTGGCCTTGACCTGGACCTTAGCACTGTGTCGCCATTCCCATCCCCTATAGCTCACATGCCACACTGCATGTCTTGGCAATTGCAAGACTGTTTGGAAAAGCACATAATCTCCCCAGACTGAGGCTTTTGGACTTTTATTTATTTATGTTTACCAAAAGCTACATTAAGAAATGTACAGTGCTCTATATATTTCTTTTTTTTGTGTTGTTTTTTGTTTTTCTCCGGTACCGGGAACCGAACTCACGACCTTGCGCTTGCCAGGCAGGCGCTTTGCTGCTGAGCTAAATCCCCAGCCCCTGCTCTATATATTTCTATATAAAAACATTTTGGTCCAGTTCACTAGACTGATTTCATTATAAACCCATGGGCTGCTTTCTGCTATGGACCAAATATCTGTGTCACCCAATGCCAAATTTCTATCATGAAGTGCTAACCCCCAGTGTGATGGTATTGGGGGTGGGGCCATTGGGAAGTAACTAGGTCATAAGGGTGGAGTCCTTATGAATGGGATTTGTGCCCTTACAAGAAGAGACCTAAGAGAGGTGATCTTTCACTGTGCCATATGAGGATACAGTGAGAAGATGGCCATCTGTGAATAAGGAAGCGACCAGCCATAAAACAGCAAATCTGCAGGTGCTTTGATCTTGGCCTTTCAGCTTCCAGAACTGTGAGAAATAAATTTCTGTTGCTTAAGCCACCCAGTCTGTGGTATTTTATTATAACATCCTGAACTGACTAAGACATGTCCTGCAAGCTCCCAAATCTTAGATTCTTAGCTCCCAAATCTTAGCTCCCAAATCTTCAGATTCTTCCCTAGTCCACGTGGGTGTTCCTAAGAGTTTAATCCTCAGGGTTACCCCAGGGGCAGAGGAGGGATGAGAACATGTAGTCTATTCCCTCATCCCTAAATAGGGTTTATTGTACCAGTTCCTTATGCTTTTTAAGTTTTTAGTTTTGTAGTACTAGGGGTTGAACCCAGGGCCTTCTACATCTTAGGCAAGTGTTTTACCATTAAGCTACATCCCAAGCCCTTTTAATTTTTAAATTTTAAGACAGAATCTCACTAGTTGCCCAGGCTGAGCTTGAACTTATGATTTTCTTGCCTTAGTCTCCCACGTAGCTGGGATTTCAGGGGTTTAACGCTGTTCCCAGCTGTACTTCAGTTTTTGTTGTGTAAAATCAGTCATGAAAGTTCCAAGAAAACTCTTTGAACTCCAAGAAGAGTATAATCTCATCATTTTACGAAAGACTACAAAATAGTTTGAAAAACAACAAATAACTCTGTGTTCCTGTGGGTCAGGAATTTGGGAGCAGCTTAGCTGGGTGGACTTGACTCAAGGTTTCTTGTGAAGTTGCAGGCAATGTTATCAGTTTGTCTAGGGCTGGAGGGTTTGCTTCTAAGATTGCTCACTCACCTGGCTGCTTGCAGACCTCAATGCTTTATCACATGGGCCCCTCCACAGGGCTGAGATCCTCATGATGTGACAACCCAGGAAGAGTGACCCAAGATCAAGCACAGAGGAACTGTGCTGCCTTTTATGACTTAGCCTCAGAAGGCATACATACGCGCGCGCGCGCGCACACACACACACATACACACTTATACCCACGCACCCCATCACTTTATTCTATCCATTAGGAGCAAACAGAGTCCATCCAAAATGCAAGAGAAGAGGAATCAGGTTTCATCTTTGGAAATGTCAGGAAATTCAGAGCAGAGGCAAGGGCTACCCACTGAAGGGCAGACTCTCACTGACCGAAATTATCAACCTTCACAATAACTACTATATCTTTTCAGACTAATAACACAAGGCAGCATATGTTATGCACCACCTGAGTGGGTGTTAGCGGTCAACCCAAGAAGGAATGAAAAACCAGCTTTTTTGTTTGTTTGTTTGTTTTTCTGGTACCGGGAATTGAACTCATGACCTTGCACTTGCCAGGCAGGCACTGTGCCGCTGAGCTAAACCCCCAGCCCCTGAAAAACCAGTTTTCTTATGCAATTAGGAAAGGCTGTACAAAGACAGATGTGTATAGGTCTGTTTCTTGTTACTTCATGAAATAGCTGACACAGGTGCTATTTACGAAGAGTATGTTTAATTTAGTTACAGATTCAGAGGTTCAAAATCTACATGTGCAGCAAGGCTTGAGGGAGAGTGTTTCTGTTACAGTTTGTGCCTAGATGTCCCCCCAAAGCCTCATGCAATCATGGGGCAGGCTTCCAGAGTTTACGATTGATTTATGGTCCAATGCTGGGATTATGGGTGTGAGTGCTACATCCACCCTAGGGTGGGTAGACTGCCTACACTATAAGGGAGGGAAAGAGGCTTGCTCTCTCACTCCTCCCTTTTTTGCTTTTGTTGCTTTTGCTGTCTTCTGCCCCCACGAACTGTTGCCCTCTGCCATGTGCCACTGTGCCTTGGAACCAGCCAAGTATTGACTGAAACCTCCACATATGGTAAGCTACATAAACCTTTCCTCCCTTAATTCTAGGCATCAGGTATTTTGTCTCGACAATAAGAGAATAGTAACTGAGACAGCTTCCCTTGCACATCATCTTCTGGGACACATAGTAGCAATTATATCTTCAACCAAGAGCAGAGACGAGGGCTACCAGTTGAAGGGCAGACCCTCACTGACCAAAATTAATTCTTTTAGGCCTGATTTCTTAGATAATCTACTTCCCAATAGTGCCACATGGGGAGCAAGCCTTTAACACGATACTTGGTGAAGACCCAGTTAGATCAGCTCCGCATCAGAGCAAGATAACTCTTGAACTGAGTAGTAAAGAATGGTAAGTCTAGAGAACTAGAGAGCTAGGCAAACACTCCAGTTAATATAAACAGTGTGAGTAAGGTCAAGGCAGGCAACCTTTGAAATTTCCCCTTTGTAACAATTGATTAGATTATGGACTACTCTTCTGTCCTCACTTTTTCCAAATTGTTTTTTTTGTTGTTGTTGTTGTTTTTGTTTTTTTCCGGTACCAGGAATCAAACTCATGATCTTGCGCTTGCCAGGCAGGCACTGTGCCGCTGAGCTACATCCCCAGCCCCTCCAAATTTGTTTTTATATTTCTACTTTGCCACTATACATTAGGAGTTTGGGTGGAGAGAGGAATATTATATAGACCACAGGACCAGAATAGTTGTGTCTATGGAACTGCACATCTCCAGATTGCAGACTCTGAGCTGGATATACTAACTGCTTGGGACCCTGTCCCCTGCACCCTTGGAAGAGAGTATGTTCTATGTCATAAGAGTGTACATGGATATTTGGGTGGCCATGTAAGTGGATTATGACAGAACTGTCCGCCAAAGTTCATTCACACTGTATTAGGATACTCAAGGAACAGACTCAATGGAGAATAAATGTATAATTATGCAAGGGGATTTATTAGATAGGCTTCATGACCAGAGGTGGGACAGTCTGCAATGGACGTCTGTGGAATCAGGGGTGGAAGAATCCACAATGGCCATCTGTATACTGTAGAACTGGAGTATCCAGCAGCTGTTAACTCAGAAGATGGAAGCCTCAGAACAAGAGGAATCAGGATGCAGCAATGGTCCAAGGCTGAAGGCCCGGCAGCTCACTGTGGTCACCAGTGTAAACCTGTGTTGGAAGGCTGAAGAAACTGGAGAGCAATGTCCAACGGTGATGGCAAAGACTGGGGCTCTTCAGAAACTGGCATACTTCCTCTTCCTTTTTTTAAAGTTCTGTCCCAGGTACAAGCCTTTTGGTTGGTGCCATCTACGTGTCTTCCACAGACACACCAGAACTGTGCTTTACTAATCTGTTAGGCATTTATTAATCCATCCAATTAGGTGCATAATGACAAATGATCACACATATCTTTTTCATTAACAGAACTTCCAAACTGCTAATTGCTCAGCTACAGAACTTCATTGTCCAGTTAGATGTGGCTATGTCTCTAATTAGGTAAAGGGAAAGAGTCAAAATGACATGTGCCACTTCTGGGACACTCTTCAAAGCATTGAGATGTGACCTCTTTTCTCTCTGCCTTTTTGCTGGGCTAAGATACAGATGAGATGGCAGGTGCTAGAGTGCCCCAAGGAGCTAGGACAGAGATCATGTATGAAGACGGTAGAGTTCCCCTACTTGTCCTGGACCTTCTACCTCTGAATCATTAAATGAGAGAAAAAAAAACAGAACAAGAAAACTAGAATCTGCCAAAAAAGTATACACATTCCAGCAGTTTGCCATAATAATAAATGCCTGGAAGCTAACTGGCCACCACTTCGAGCACCTCTTGTAATTGTAGAGGCCAAAGGTAACATATTAATTTTATGTCTCAATAAACTTAATATTAAAACATATGTACAAGTTTTTTTTTTCCTGATGCACACATTTTTGGGGTGGATTCTGTGTATTGTTTTAGGTAAGGGATCTTTGGGTCTCTGTCTGAATCTGTATCCCATCTAGAACCTAAGATTAGTTTTGGATTAGAACTTTTAATTATTTCTGGATAAGGCAGAGCCATTCTTGAAGCAATGGAAAGGTTTTGCTAACTTAATTCAGAAAATTGGTTCACATTGTTGTCTTGGATGCGTGTTTTTGGATTTTAGACCTTGACTGTTGAACATCTAGTTTGGCTTCTTGGATTCTAACTCCTGGCATAAAATAACTGTTTCTTCAGTACTGTTTGTTTCAGAAACAGTTGTGTTTCAAAAAATACACAAAAGCTAAGGAAGAATAATCACTGGACAGAAGTAATACCGTTGATATTTTGGTATGTGCCCTTCTAGATTTTGATATGCATATTTATACTTTTAAATTTTTTTATCAAAAGTGAAGTCATCTGCCTACTACTAATAACCAGATTATTTCATAGTATTTCCCTGTGTCATTAAATAATTGCCCCATCATTTTACAAAAAAAAAAAATTGGTTCAAGTAAACCCAACATATAACCACTGAACACTTAAATGTGACAGAATTCCTCTCCTCCCAAATGCTTATCAGTGACCAAGTCATTCAAAGCCCAGAAGGGACACGGTGAGGTATTTTCAGCAAAGGGCTTATAGAACCTGCGTGGTATAATTTCACAGCAAAAATAAATCAATAGAAAAAACTGAGGCACAGTGTGGCCCAGGGGAAATCTGGAGTACAAAGTAGACAGCTTAATCTGTTTAATGCTGTATGTCTGGCAACTTTCTATACAGTAAGCTAATCTTTCTCTTCTTGTATTACAGCCTCACACGAACACAGGTGGTAACTCAACCCATGTGGCTTGGCTGGATCAAAGCTTCTCATTTCTGTGGGCAGGAATCTGAAGTTCCTTCCTCATGAGTCAACCCGCCCATTTTGGCAGGTTATTTGTGTTAAACAAAAATTTTACACGTGGAACTCCCAAATTGCTCATCTGGCTCCAGCCACCTTGTATTTAGGTTGAAAATTTGTCACACGAACAGATGTTATCTCCTGTGATTTCAAAAACAAGAAGGATCTAATAGCACCACTAGCTTCATCTAGACTATGAGTGTTTGTAAGGTTAGTTCTACTTTATGGCCTGTAAAATGGGGATTGAGAATATATTTATAAACTAAGAATGAAGGTGCACACATGTAATCCCAGTACTCGGAGGCTGAGACAAGAGGATGGCAAGTTCATGGCCAGACTGGAAAATTTAGCAAGGTTTTTTTTTTTGTGAAAAACAAAACAAAAACAAAAACAAAAAACAAAAAACAAAAACAAAAAAAACAAGTCTGGAGACAAGCTCAGCGCGAAGGCTCTGAAAAATGCATGTATTACATATATGCATAGTACATATATAACTATACACACACACAAAAACATAGTTACGTTGAATACACCATTCTTACTCTGTGCCTTGTTTGCACTTTGGATCAACAGGAAGCTGTTACTCGTCACTACAATGGCTCATTGCAAATGGACACACACTCTTAGTGGTCCGGAAGGAAGTTCCTCTTATATCTTACTGGGCATAAGGAACAACCGCTAAGGAGGTGGTCACCGGGAGAAACTTTAACCCAAGCATGCCACCTTGCTAAGCGTGACCATTTTTTGGCCCCTACCGCTTTACGTACTTTGGGCGGGAATGAGGACACACGTTCTCTACCTGAGAACTTTGTCCCTCAGCAGAGGAAGAACTGACCGGCCAGAGCACCCTGGGGGTAAGAACACGCCCCACTGACAGCCGGCGCGCAGCCTTAGGCAACCTCGGTTCCGGGGACAGCGGCTCCTCCAGCGCCCGCCCGCCTGGAGCCAGCCTCTTCACCCTGCGCCCCGCCGCCCGACCCGGACGCCCCTCGGCCGGCGCCCGCCCATGCTTTCGGGGTTCAGGAGGGCTCGCCAGCTACTGCACGGCCTCTTTCCCGGCTCGAGGATGGGTGACTCCGCCTCCATGCTTGTCAGCCCTCAGGAGGCCCTGCCCGGCCGCAAGGAGTCGATTCCCGTAGCCGGTAAGGACAGACAGGCGCCCGGACAGTCCGGGCGTCGCTGTTGCTGCGCATGCGTGCCGGGGCCGGCGTTGTGCGTCCCTCACTGTCGGAAGGGAAGCCAGGCCAGATTCGGGCGGGTCCTAGATCTGCTCTGCGCAGGCGCGCGCGCGGGGGGTGGGGGTGGGGAGCAGATGTCAGATGCTGGTTTGCGCACGCGTGCGGGCCTGTGTGGTCTTTGCGGTCTTGGACTGCAGCCCGAGCCCCATTTTTTGTTAACCTTTTCGCCCCCTCAAGCAGAACTGAGCACTATGAAAAAATCTGGTGTGTCCGTTTAACTCTCCTGGAGTGCGGTAATTGGCGGCACCGCGATCTAGGTAGAAAGGCGTGGTGGAGGGACGCCCTCCCCCGCCTTGGGTGTGCCGGGAAGCCTGGGGCTCTGCCTTTTCAGTGTTGGGGTCCTAAGCCTCAAGCAAGGATGGTGCTGTGTGTTGTCTCGAGAAGCGTTGGAATGAGACCTAACCGTGCAAACTTCAGTTTTGAAATTGCATCTCAGGCCTGTGTTCTGGAGGCAAAAATTAACCCCAATTTTCCCTTCGGGGCTGCCGGCTGATGATGCCTTTGGGAGAAGCTGCCCCTGGTCCTTCTACTGCTCTGGCTGGTCTGGTGGTCAGTTATTTTGGGGTGTCATTTTAGAGCGGTACTTTTCAAACATTCCATTCATTCCCCGGTCAATACTTAAATACGACAAAAGGGAGATACTAGGAAAATGATCACAAGCTTGAATGCTCACTAATGTTAACTAGCTGTAAAAATTTTTAAAAGTTTACTTTGAGTTTCTGTCACCTACATATGGCTCGCCAAGTGCCAGTGTTACTGTATGTACTGAGCTTGTAGTCTCACAGCACCAAGGGCTGAAGTCTCCAAAAGGAGAAAGTTAAAGATTTTATTGGAAATAAGGAGAATAGCTCCTGGATTTCCAGGAGGGGTCCTGAGTGAGTGCCCACATGGCCTCTCAATCATAGCTTGTTATACATAGGCAGAGCACAGGGATTGCTCTATTGTTTAGTGGCTACTTGCCACAGGTGGCTCTGTGGAATTAAAATGACCAGTTGGAGCTCAGGCTGCGCCAGTTCTTCAATATGTAGGGTTTAAAAGAAGCTAGAACTTAAGAGAAAAATCCTGGTGGTTTTGTATGTTAAGTTCCTCAGAACTCAGGAGCTTAGTAGGGAGTGGTTACATCCTCCTTTAGTAGGGAGGAGGTGCTGCATTCCATTTTGCGGGAGAAAGTTCATCCTTGCGAGAAAGTTCATTCTGGGTCAGAAGTTCTAGTTTACTATCTATTCTTATTTTCATTCTTGTCACTGTGGCTGGTGGTGCAACTGTCTTAGCAACTACCCCACCCCAGCTAGATGCCTTACTCATAAGCTGATTAAATAAACTTTTTTATACCAGGACCATACTTGGAGTAACAAGTTGAGCATCCCTAATTTGAAAATCTGAAATGCTCCCAAATCCAGTACTTTGAGCACCACACTACATCGTAAGCAGAAAATTCCAAATTGTATGTGTCACAAAACAGGTGTGCTAACAATGTTGTACACAATAATCTATAGGCTGTGTATATATGAAACAAGTTTGGTGGTTAGACTTAGGACCATGTCCAAGATATCTCATTATGTTCATGCCGATATGCCCAAACCTGACAAAACCTGAACTCTGAAATAGCCCTGGCCCCAAGTGTTTCTAATGAAGGATACTCAACTTATATTACCTTACCATGGTGCACTGCCCTTACCTGCACGTAGGCAACGCTTTGTGGTGGTGGGGGTACGGTGGGAGTAGGGATGGGGCAGGTGGAGTCTGCACATTTGGATACTAAATCGATACTGTTATGGAGCCTGACACCTCTTTGTAAGGCAAGCCTTCGGGATTGGAACGCTTGCTGCAGTTCACCAGAAACTCCTGTAGAGCTGTTGGAGCCCTAGTGGTGTTTAATCTTTTACATGTGGCACAATGCTGAAGAAATCTTATGTTAAAATTTTTCCTAAAAATTCTTCTATTTTTCTTATCCTTAAAGAATTTTTGAGTGTGAGAGGAGGTCACTTCAGGAGTTTGTCAAATTCATATAGGAAAAATGTAACTCCTGGCCTGTTAGATGTCAAATGTATTGAGTTCGTGGTCCTACAACATTGAAGAATGGCGTAAGGAACCAAAGGAAGAAGTTAGGAGAGTTATATTTGAAACAAGGCGAGAATAGCTCCTGGATTTCGGTGGTCACTGAGGCCCTTTGTCAGGGGTAATTTATACAGCAAAGTCACAATGTGGGTACAACTTGTGTCAAACTACCATCAATCTATAGGATTAGAAGTAGAGCTGCATAGCTAATATTGAGCCAATAGGGAAACGAGTTACATAGTAAGTGTACAAGGAAAGAACAAAGGCATTTTGGGGAAGTGATGGGTCTATATGGTAAGGGGCTCTTGATCAACCAGCTGGGTGACTGATGCCTAGCTGGATTTACTGGACCAGGTGATCCTAATTACAATATAATCTCAAGTTACTGTTCTTTAGGGAGGCCTGCAGGCCTGGTTGTTGCATGTCTATCTTAAGGCCTGGCTTTCTTCAGATTTGCTTCCAGCCACTATTCTGATGTCTTCATTTTTTGTGCTGACTTCCTTGAGGGCCCAATCTCTCTCTGACTGCAGATTAATTTCTGTCTAACTTAGCTGCCTATAAGAGTATATTTACTACGTAGTGTGAGATTAGAAAAGGTGGAGGCCTTTGGGGTTTGCAGTGGTTTGGAAATTGTGTGACCTTTTTCTTATAACCTAATTAGCTGTTTGTGTTCCCTGTGTCCCCCTATGCTTTCATCCAGTCATTCTCAGCCCTAGAAGTTTATTTATTTTTTACTCAAATTCAGTGATTGAGTGCTGAAAAAAAAAAAAGATTATTTTAAAAAATATAAACTATATAATGGTTTATGTAAACTATAAACATATCTTTAGAAATTCTCTTTTACAAGGCAGTATTTATAAAGCAGTGCTTTCTAAATGCTTCACTTCCTCAGCTTGGTCTGCTCCTCCTTTTTACTTACTACTACACTATCTTCACTGTGCCCTCCAGGCACCAAAGAAAGAAAGAATTCAACAATTGTTGAGCAGATCTCCAAAGCAGTTCATGATCAAGGTCAGGCCAAATTTAGCTTAGCTTTCTCCTGATCAGCATCTTCCCAAACAATTTCTCAGTATATAAAAGACATTTTTGCTAAAAGATTAACAAACCTTGTGGGACAGAGACAACAATTTCTTTTTCATATTCACATAAAACACCTCTAACTGCAAAACTTTGGGGTTTTCTGTCTTTGCACAGAGCTATGCTTGTTTTTAAGTAAAACCAAGTCTACAATACATATGTCCCTCTTGTTCAGCTGTTTTAACTTTTGCCCAAGAAGTACTTACACTAAGTAGGTAAGCCAGCAAAACCAGGAAGACGCTGAATTAGTGTTCTGAATGACCATCTTAAGCAGGTCAAGTTTCAGGCTCCTTTTCTGTTTGGGAAAGGCAGAAAGAAGCCGGGCATGGTGGTGCCTGCTTGTCATCCCATCACTCGGAGGTTGAGGCAAGAGGATTGCCACGAGTTCGAGGCCATAGTGAGTTCAAGGCCAGCCTGATCTACATGGTGAGACCCTGTCTCAAAAACAAACAATCAAAAAACCAAAAAGCAAACAAAAAAAGGAAAGGCAGAAATAATAAGGGCTTAGGTTAGGAAATGATTGATTGCACACTTCCAGGGATCTCTCCAGTCAGTGGTCTGGAACAGGATTGTTGCAAACATGGTGACTGGTAATCTGTTGATCTGGCACATAGTCACAAGGTCAGGATGCTCCTGCAAATTATGAAAGTAGCTTAATTCTTTCTTTCTTTCTTTCCTTCTTTCTTTCTTTCTTTCTGTCTGTCTGTCTGTCTGTCTGTCTTTTTGAGATAGGGTTTCACTATGAAGTTCAGGCTGGCCTTGAACTCACTTTGTAGCCCTGACTGGCCTCGAGCTTGTGGCAGTCCTCCCACCTCAGCCTCCCAAGGGCTGGGATGACAGGCGTGCACCAACACTCCCAGCTGCTTAATTATTCTGATCTTGGTATCATCAGCCATGAACAAGGGTGGAGTGAGATTAGGGAAATTTTGGATAAATCAACCTTGTACTGCTAGTTTCAGATAATCTTTAAGTGAATAATGAAGACTTTATGCTCAGAGAGGCACCAGTTTTTTTCCAGTAAAGGTAGCAGTGTGGTTAAATACAACGTAGATGTTTATATTGAAATGTCCCCCAAAGTCTCAAGTGCTTATAGATGGGGCTTCTGGGAGGTGATTGGCTCATGGGAGTGAGATATTCATCAGTTCAGATTTGTCCATTGATGAGTTTACAGCTCACTGTGATGTAAGGAGGAGGTGTGGCCTGGAAGGGTCTATCTCCCTCTCTTCTCCCTTGATCACTGCTTCCCACTGTCCTGCCGTGAGCAGCTCTTCTCTACTGAGCCCCTCTGCCATGCCCAACTGTTTTGTACACAGCCAAATATGAACTGAAACCTTTACAGACTATAAGCCAAAATGAACCTTTCCTCCTTTGACCACTTGACAGTTTACCCTAAGCATCACTCAGGGAGTGTGTTTGCTTATGTACTAACTATGTCCAGCTTTTGCTCGGGCAGGTGTCATTTCAATCAGTTGATTCTTGCATTGAATAAATTTGATAAAATTGTTTTTATATTTCCTGTTATTTTATAAATATTAATAAAAAAATTCAGCTTTTGGTCATCCTGTATTTAAGTAATTTGACTGGTAAGTGATTAATTTGGACTGGTAAGTGATTAAATTAATGTATTGGGCAATGTATCTCAGCAGAGTGACTAAGACAGTGGAGGATGTGAGGCTAAGTTTTCTTTGAACCATGAGGATGGCTACAATCAAAACCCACCCATCAGAGGTACTATCCACAGCAAAGCTACTGGAAGACTAATAATGTATTGCTGTGTGACCTCCAGAATTAGGGATTTTTGAAGTCAACTAAAACCAAATTACTAAAAGCAAGTGAAGCTAGAGGGAGTTTTCCCTTGGTTTCAGCCCCATACATGAACCTTTTACTTTCTCGTTAGTGGGTTTTGGTGACTGTACACTTCAAAGTTATGGACTTCATATTAGTTTGAATGTTGAATTCTTCTCTATTCCAGTTTCCATCCTGACAGCTCATCACTTCTCTTTATCGCCTGTCTGTCTGTTATTTGCACCTGACTCTGTCAAAGCTCTGTGCCTAAAGTGTCACCTTTGGGAAGACAGGGCCTGCCTCTTTGGTGACATCCCTAAGCCTGGTATCAGGTATGCACTGTTCACAAATGCCTTTGGTGCTAAAGGTCATCATCTAAGATTTAATCTTTCCTTCTTTGTACTGTATTCCTTTTTTATTTTATTTTTTAATAAAACTGTATCTTTTTTTGTGTGACATGGTCTTGCTAAGCAGTTCAGGCTGGACTTGAGCTCACTTTGTAGCCCAGGCTGGTCTCGAACTTGCAACAGTCCTCCTGCTTCAGCCTCTCAAGTGTTGGGATTGTAGGCATGTACCACCATGCCCTTGTACTGTATTCTTAAGGAAACTTCCAGACTTCTGTCCACAGCAGCCTAGTAGTAGATTCAAACCTTCAAAATTTTAAACATCTGCTTTTTTTTTTTTTTTTTTTTGTACCAGAAATCAAACTCAGGACTTTGCGCTTGCCAGGCAGGGACTTGTGCTGCTGAGCTATATTCTCCCCCCCGCCCCCGGCCCTAAACGTCTGCTTTCTTACTTGCTTCCTAAAATGGATCAAAACATGAACAGGTTGACTTTGGTGACTGGTTGAAGCTGACCCTGGGCTGGACTGCCTCATCTGCAGCCTGCTGTGTTCAGGCTTGGGTGAGTTCTGGACAACTCTGCCTTGTGGATGGGGTCCACAGCAGAGTGCCTGGCCTTCTTGTGAAGGTCATCTCATTTTTTTTTTTTTTTTTGCATTTTGGAAAAGTTGGTAATCTGTTTTCTTGATCAGGTGTATGGCATTTGAAACTGTCACTTAGAATAACTTTGACAGGTACTATTTAATCTCTGTTTTCTTGCTTTTACATTCTTTGATAGAATTCACTGTTTTTTTTTTTTTTTTCTTTTGTTGTGATTTTTTTTTTTTGAAGGGAGGAGGGAAACAGGTGAAGAATACCCGCTGGAGTTATAAGTTTAAATATAAATAGAAAAATAGTAGAATAATATATTAATGGATCATTGAAAAAATACTTATATTGCAATAATAAAATGTATAAACAATGAATTAGTGTAATAAAGAAAGTATAAACTCATAAAAGGAGACCTGAGAAGGAAGAATCATAGAAACAAAATTTACGGAATCTTAAGCTATTATTTACCCAATTCTTTGAAAAGATGTTTGGAAATTTGGATGATTTTTCTTTTCCTTTTATGATGGTGGGGATTGAACTCAGGTGCTTATGTGTTCTGTACATGCTCTAACACTGAGCTACATCTCCAGCCCAGAATTGATAATTTTAAAGTAAATATACTTGGCCCAAAGGGACCCAGAAGGAGTAGAAAATCTAAATGGTTTGACTTGTAGAGAAGAAATAATGACACTGGCACCTCCTCCTAAAGCACCATGTGCAGACAGTTTGGCATAGAATGTCTACTGAATATTCAGAGATCAGATAATTCTAATACTATTAAGCTGAAAGAAACATCCAAATTCTTTATAAGAAGTAAGTCTAATCCTGAAACCAAACCTGATAAAGATTACATAAACAGGAAAACTACAGACCAGTTTTACCTAAAAATATTGATACAAAATGCTAAATAAACATGAGTAAATAGAATCCAGTAGTGGGATTTTCCACAGAACATAAGGATCATGTGTTAATAATAAGTCTATTATTATAGCTCATCTTTTAATTAATCTGAGGAGAAAAATGATATAGATATCCCTCCAGGTACTGAAAAATTGTTAGACCAAATTTAACAACTGTTCCTAATAATAGTGCTAAACAGGGGTAGGAATAGATGGCTACTTCCTTAACATGATAAAGCAATACTGGTTTCAGCCCAAAGGCCCACTTCTGCCTTAATGAAGAAATAGTAGTGATTCTTACCATAGATGAATCAAGATAAGAATATGGGCTTAACCTAGTGCCTAGTACCATATGCTTTTAATGTCCTCCTCTTGGCTTTCATCCTGCCTTTTTTGAAAAAAACTACTAAGTTTTTAAAATCTTTAAATCAACTTCCACCTTTTGTTATGTGTGGTACAGTAGTAAATTTGCAAGAAGGTAAGTGTCAAACATTTAAACTTTTTCATGTGTAATTTACCCCAGGCTACCTAAATTGTATCAAAACAGGAACAGACCTACAATAAGTGATTAGTTATTATTTTACATTGTGTTGTGTGGTCAGACGAGATAACATAATTAGAAATGTACACTTGGGAATAAAGATCAGATATTCTTAAATATATATGGAAATATAGCATTGAAAAATGTGATACCTCAAATTCATGGGGACAATGGGGTAGCCATGTGGGGGCAAAAAAATTGAATCTGTACTGCATATCTTAAACCAAGTAAAATTTCAAATAGATATAATATGACGATAATAGCTCAGTTAATTGAATGTACTTTATGCCGGGCACTTTAATAGTTACATTTACTAACACATTTAATCTTCACAGTAACCTGATGAGGCAATAACTGTTATTGTCCCTCATTTATGGATGTAAAAATTATGGCTCAGAGAGATTAGGTGACTTATCCAGGGTCACAAAGCTTGGGGCTGGGATATGTACCTATGCAGCTTGGTTTTAGAGTTTCAGGGCATAAATAACTACTTTTCCATTTAGTTAAATATAAAAAAAAAACAATGTAAATATAAGAAAAGGAGAAAAGCCTTTGTAACTGTAACTTGAAAATCAGAAGATGTAAATGATTGATAGATTAGAAATTGCCATAAGAAAAGTCAAATGACAGTTTGGGATATATATGTGCAACACATATCACAGTTAAGGGCTGAGCTTCCTAAGAAACTTCTGGAAATTAGTAAGGAAAACAATTAGAAAAACAGGCAAACGTTTTGGACAGATAGCTTACAGAAAAAGAAATACACTTGGCTCTTAAACATATTTTTTTAAAAAGGTGCTTAACTTCACTCAGAATGAAGAGAATGAAGATACCATTTTCCATTTTTTAGACTGGCAAAAATTCAGAGCTTTGATGATATACTCTGTTGGTAAATTCTTAAGGAACCACGCGTTCTTGTATGTTGCTGGTGAGAGTGCATGGCAGCCCCACGCTCATGGAAGGCAATTTGGCAGCATCTATCAAAAATTTACATGCGTATACCTTTTGACTCTGGAATCCAATTTCTGGGAATTTGCCCTACAGATATACTTGTACGAATGCCAAGTGATGACTGTACCAGGTTATTCACTGGAGCTTTGTTTGCAGTAGCCAAAGATTGGAAACAACCCAAATGCTCATCAGTAGGGGCTAGTTAAATAAATTATGCTTTATCCTGACAATGGAATATGCAGCTGTAAAAGAATGTGGAATGTCTGTATGAATGGGTGTGGAGAGATTGCCAAGACACAGAGTTAAGTGAAAAAGCAAGGTCAGAAGAATATAGATAGCCACCTAACTTTTGTGTGAACAGGGAGGAAACTAATAACAGGCATGAATAAAGAAACTTTGAGAGGATAGCTGGGAGACTAACAGCAAAGGGAAGCCCTGGGGGTGAAGTAAGGATGTGTAGGGCACATAATCTTTTTACTCTATTTTTTAAAATAACTTCTAATTCTTCCAATGTCTTCCTGAATTAAATAACTCTGTGTTGAAGATGATCACTCCACTGTTTTTAGTCTAATTGACCACCTTCATATCATCTTTTGTCATACTTATTTTAAGTTTTTTTTTTTTTTTTAATTTTGCCCTCTTTTTCTTGTCAAGTACATCTTTCTCCCCCTCCAACTTGCTTTTGTAATCAAAATCTACATTTTGGCGTGATTTAAAATCTAAATTTAGAGGATGAAATTGGAATAAGTTAATCCAAGTCATTTTACATTTCATAAATATTCATTTTTATTGAAGCATCAATTGTGGTGGCATCATTTATACAAAGAAAAGATCTTTGGGGACAAATTCCTTCCACTATTATGTAGAAGGCATTATGTGTATTTCTTTCATGGTGAGTGATGTACATTGGTTTTTAAAAGAAAATGATAGGAAACAATTTTCCTTTTAGAAAAATTTTCCCTAATGTGTGATTAATTTCTAAATTGTAGGACACAAAACTGTTATTTTTCCCCTTTGCATTCTGCCAAAAGCTCTTAGGTTGTTTTATTCTCTGTTCCAGAGCCTTCTGTTTCCCTAATGTCCCTGGGAGAAGGTATTCCATTTCTCCCATCATCTGATCCCTCCTCTTGCCCAGCCTTACTTCTCACCATGCCCCCGTGAGCCTCATATTCTGTCTGACCTGATTCGATGTTCTACCTCAGCTATTGCTCCTGTGGTTGGACCTGTGTGGATTGTACTTTCATCTTTTCTTTTTTTCCTTTTTTTTTAGTACGGGGAATTGAACTCAGGACCTTGTGCTTACAAGGCAGGAGCTGAGCCACTGAGCTATATCCCTGGCCCCTTATCTTTTTATTTATTCCTCCATTAAACATCTATTAAATGCCTGCTTAGGAAAAGTATTGTCTTTCCCATATATCCTTACCTTCCTCCTTGTTAATTTGCCTGGCTTGAATTCTGCATCTTCCATAAATCCATTCCTCTTCTCTCAAGCCTCAGTGGTCCCTTTCTTTGCCACTGGATAAGCAGCTATGTGTGATTTTGTGACTCCTTTTGTGTTGCTTATCAAATCCATGTCTGACCTTCCTAGAAGATGATGAATTCCCAGAGAGGGAACCCATGTTTCACTATTTGAAACAAGCCCTGCGTTTGTAGTTTATTTCATCCTCTGGTCTACAGCACTTCATGAAGGTTGTGGCCCACACCAGGCACTTGATAATGGCTTGTAGATATTGGGCAGACTATGGTTAATGCTGAAAATCATCATGCCAGTAATAGTGATGGACTTGTGCCAATTTCTTCTCACTTTCCCCTGTCACTCTTGTAACCAGTGGTAAACTTTGCTTCTGGCCAGGAGGAAGAATGGTCCTCCATTTTTGAATTCCGGAGCAAAGCCATCTAGGTGGGCCTTGCTGCCCTCAGACTCAGGAGTCACTTGTGAGCCCTGGCTGGTGTGGGAGGAATAAGAGTGAGGATGACTGAGCTGAAGTTAACAATGGGTAGCTGTTTGGATAGAGACATCAACTTCAGGCATGGGCTTTAGGGAGTGAGTAGGCTTCCAGATCTCACCCAGGACAGAGTGGAGGCCTTTTTGTTAAGCCTGTTTGGCCCCTTTACAGGCTCCAGAAGGCCCTGGCCATCATTGCTATATTGGCAGATGGCCAAGCCCTTCCCATGCAGCTGCCCTGCCGTCCTGTGCTGACCAAAACCACCGAACCATTGAATATCTGAAAGACTGAATTCTGTAAGATGCGCTTCCAGGATGTGAGCATATGATAAATGAGAGTGGTGGGTCTTCTACGTTGTATTCTTTCACTGTGCTCTCACCATGAATTTATAATTTGAGAGCTCACAATATTCACTACTTGTGTATATATAGTATTAGACTATGAACTACTTAAGGGCAAGAATTGCTTATGCTTTGTGCCTGGAACACAGTAAGTGAACAATACTTCTTGAATGACTTCAGTTCTGTGCTGGAATGAGCAGTGGGAACAGTGCTTTGAAGAATATTGGACAGGCAGCGGCTTGGGGTTGTTACTGTTTGCTAATTTCCATATAGCTGGTTTTTCTCATCACATCAGAAAATATTGTTAGCTAGGAAGAATTTCTATAGGTAAGTGGAAACGGACTTGAAAAGGAATGGCCCATACCACTTGCCCTGTGACACAATGAGAGTCTACCTGACACTTCCCTTCTCTTTTCTGTAGCTCAGAGAGCGAGCCTAGGACAGGCTGCACAGGGATGTTTTTGCCACACTGCCCAGAGCTGTAGCTATGTGAGATTTCTCATATGGGTTGTCATCATATAGCAGTGCATTCATTTCAACTTGTATCCTTCTGCTTGCCACACTTTAAGCTAGAAGATGGTAAGAGGTTAGGATTGTGTGACCATGGCTGTGTCTTTGGCATCACCCCTTTTACTGCTCTCCCTTTCTTCTATTTTTTGTCATAGGCAGCTAGCTTTTTTCATTGTTCCAGCCACTTTCATCTGTGCATGGCTCCTGAAAGCTGTATCTCCTCTTGCAAAAGGTCAGCTTTTACATTTCCAAATATTGATCGAATATGCAGTCTTGCTGTAACCCTAAATTCAGTTGCAAAACTCAGTGTATCATTTCCCTTTCAAACAATTGGCTGCCTGTTTTAACTTCCCCATATCTGTCAGTAGCATTACTTCTATTGTCTCTCTTTGGGAAAAGAAGGTAGATTTTTATTGCTGTATTTCCGCTCAGCAATAGCTATTTTTCTCCCTTGTGTTTCCTGAATTTCTAGCCAGTGACAGCACCCTATTGGCATGACCAGACTTCTTCCTGATGTCCTAGCCAACCCTTCTTCCCATTTGAGGGGATACTTGACCACACTGATTTATGAGGCCAAATGCTTGATTTTCTTTGTCCAGAGCCCTCCATGTCATCTGGGTCAGCTGGAACCTCTTCCGTGAGCTGAGTCTATCATAAAAGGTAACTCAAGGTTATTACCCAGCATGAGAAAGTCATGGTCCCCTATATTTCCACAAAACTCATTTTGTATGAATGTGTCTGTGGTGTTTCTTGACAGAGTATTGTTCTGACTCATCACCTTGTTGAATAAGTTTATTAAACTTAAATTATAATGTAGCAAAGATTGGTAATAGTGAAATTGGGGGAAATGCAAAGTGACACCGTTTCTATGAATATACTACCATTACATTTTTTAAACATTGAATGTCTTCCCAGAGCATATATATAAAATTAACTCTTTTAAAAATGTTACTGTGGTAAAGCAATAATATAATAATATTGTACTGAATTATCTTTTGTAAATTTTTCACATTTTATCCTTGATTATAAAAAACCTGTAGTGTACTTTTTTTGGTCTTTTTGAGACAGGGTCTCGCTATGGAGTTCAGACTGGCCTTGAGCTCACTTTGTAGCCCAGGCTGGTCTTGACCTTGCAACGATCCTCCTGCCTCAGCTTCCTGAGTGCTGGGATCACAGGCATGCGCCACCCTGCCTGGCATGTACTGTTGGTATTTATAGCTTACTTAGGTCAATTACAGTATGAAAAGTTGAAAAGCATTGTTCAGAGGAGGCCACAGATTTTTCTTGGCCTACTGAAAACTTCAATATTTTGACAGATTGTATCCAAAAGGGAAGAGTCATGAAGATGAAATACTTAGAGGTAATTTGTAATTTTCCATCTGGAGGAAATGAGACCTGAAGTCAAGAATCTTGAATGTGCTGTAGTTTGCAGATGCAAAGAAAACTGTGGGAGAGTTTGCAGAATGGAGTAGCCAGCTGTCAATAGGGCCCCCGAGGAAAAAGTGTATGATGAATTTTTGCCTTCTCCTTTTCTTAAGAACTGGTTCTACACAGCTGTGTCATGTAGCAACTGGTGTCTACAGGAATCTCTTCTGTCCTGAAGAGTCCACTGACCCTCACTGTTCCAAGCACACCTAGGTGTGAGCATCACCTCTGGGAAGCATGAACCCTAGGCTGCTATACTCATCTTGAGGTTGGCAGGTTGGTGATCACCGCCCAGGTGCAGGTTGCTGGGCAACCATGAGGTCCTCCCGTGGAAACTTAATCCCACTGCTGAGTGTGAGAGGCTTTGAAAAGCCTACTGCAGACAATTTAAAGAAACAAATTAAAGCATAAATATTTTTCTTTTTAGGATTATGCTCCTAATAGGAAGCTATATGGTTTATTGCAGTATGTAGGAGAAAAGGGAATATAGTCCAAATACTTCTGCCCATAGCCTCTTGGTATCAGAGTCACCAAGGAAGACATAACACAGTGGAGCCTTGGATGGAGTTAATGCTCTGTTACATAGAGAAGACAAAGTGCAAGATCAGCCATAAGGCCCCTCCTGGCTGCCTATACAGGGCAGTTTTCTTATGAGCACTCCTCTCATATTGGATGAAAGGACCTTGTCTCCACCCGGCAGAGGACTGATATAGTAGTGGGATTGGTCATGTGCTGTTGGGATTTGCTTGCTCAAGAAAAAGACACTGAAGTTGCAGTAGGGAAGGATATCCCCACACAAGGCATGATCCTGGAATAACCCCCGTAGGCTCTTTATCTGTTGATAAGAAGTGTTTCAGGCCTAATGTCCACTCTTAAGCAGCTGAAATGGGCCAAAGACTATGCATGAGATTGTCTTTCTCAACCATTTTGTTTGGCCTAATGGTATTTAGTTGCTATAGTAGTATTTGTTGAAATCTTTCCTCTACTGATTTGCTTTGGCACCTTTGTCAAAAAATATGTGACCTTATTTGTGAGGGTCTCTTACTGGATTTTTATTCTTTTCCATTCATCTCTGTGTCTCTCTTCCAGTGTCACACTGTCTTGGGTACTATAGCTACACAATATACACTAACCTTGGTGTTGGGTAGTTATTATTTGTACTTTATTCTATTTTAGGTATTTTAAGGCCTATACCTTTCTATATAACTTTTAGAATAAACTTGCCTATGTCTACATAAAGTCCTTGCTAGGATTTTGATAGGAATTGTGTTAAAATTATAGATCAATTTATCTTTATTGCATTGAGTCTCTCAATTCCAGAGCACAGCCTGTCTCTCCATTTATTTAGGGTTTGTTTGGTTTCGTTTATCAGCATTTTCTAATTTTCAGTGTGCATATCTCTATATATTTGTTACATTCATGCTTAAGTTGTGAATTTTCTTAGGAGTGATTACAAATTGTAACTTTGTATTCCACATATTTATTATTAGTGTATAGGAATGCAATTTACTTCTTGGATATAGATCTTATATTCTTCAAACTTGCCACACCCTTTTCTAGTTGTAGGAAATGTTTATATAACTTTTCTGGAATTTTTCTACATAGACATTATGTCATCTGGAAATAAAGACAGTTTTAATCTGTTTGCTTTTAATTTTTCTTGCCTTATTGCTATGGCTAAAACTTTAGTACTATGTTAACAAGGATGATGAGAAAGATATCCTTTCCTTGATCCCAATCTTAGGGGATTTAGTCATTCTCTAAGCTGTGATTAAATATAATGTCAGCTCTATATTTTTAAAACAGGCGCATATATTGATTTATGGTTATTTTCCTAAGTTTCTGAGAGATGTTGTCAAGAATAGGTCTTCTGCCACCTGTTTTTATAAATAAAGTTTTATTGGAATACTGACATGCTTGTTTTGCTTTCATAGTATAACTATAGAACTGAGTAGTTGTGATCAAGACCATATGACCCTGGGGAGGCTGAGGCAGGAGGATCGCTGCAAGTTCAAGGCCAGCCTGGGCTACAAAGAGAGTTCAAGGCCAGCCTGAACTGCATAGTGAGATCCTGTCTCAAAAAGACCAAAAAAAAAAAAAAAAAAACCCCCCAAAAAAAAAAAAAAAAAAAAACCCCCCCAAAAAAAAAAAAAAAAAAACAAACCCATATGGCCCTCAAAATATATTTTTACCTGAATTTATACAGGAAACTTTTCCAAATTGCTGTAGATTCACAAATACTTTCTTTTGGTTTATCTTTTTTCTTTTCTGTTAGAGTTTTTCCTGTCTTCTGATATCACCAGATTCACACATGTGCATTTTCAACTGGCTAATACTTAGAGGCTGAGTCATGGACTGATGCTTGCTTCAAAAGAAAGCAGGTGCAATGAGTGTGTGAAATCCAGCTGCCTTCCAAAGCCCCTTCCTACTCTAATGTGTAGTATTTTGGGGAGGTCTGATGTGATAACCTGAAAACTGCTATTGCTTCTCTACCTTGGCTGTCACCCTGAACATGTTACTTGCAGGGACTTCATGGCCTGGCTTCCTCCTTGCTCTGATTCCTTGACTCTCATGATAGTCTGCACTGATAGGTTTCAAAATGTTCACATAGTGAGAAGATACATGACTCTGGTGATCTTTGAAAGATCCACTGTATTGTCACATTCTAAATGCACTGATTGTTTATATTGTAGTTTCATATTTATTATATATTTTTCCCCCTCAGGGAATTCTAGACAGTTTAACAAGTGTTTTGCTTTGCCTGAAAATTTGGAGCTGAATAAACTATGCCTTGAATCCTTAGGTTAGGGAATAAGTAGACATGCTCCTTTGATCACTGGAAGGTAAACCGTTATGGTTTTGTGCTTATTATTAATTGGTAGAGATACTATGCCCTGCATCTCTACTTGTGAATTTATTACAGCCTGCTTGATCTACTTGTGACTTTACTGATAGTACCCATTTTCTTCTCTTACCCACATGTCCCCACACTCACTGCCTCCTCCTTCAGCAATACCTTCTCTTATTCTCAGGTCATTTTGACTCTCTTTTCTTCTGAGCCACTCACAAGAATTTTCTTTATTGCTCACTTGGCATGAAATCATATTGTTTGAAGATATCTTATATTGTTGTCTTATTCTTGCTTAACTTTACACTAGATAGAGTAGGTATATTTTCTCTCTAATGACATTGTATATTTGGTGAGGGTTTATTTATGTGGCTAGACCCTTTCTCATGCCTATGTGTGTTTATGTTACACAATAACTGTTAGTTAAATGAATGAAAGAATGACTGAGCATATAGTTGGTGTAACATTATGTTTGGAAATTGTTCTGTAAAGTCCTTTTAGTATGGTGCAGGTCAATAGGTATTAATATTAATGAATCTTAATAAATGGATACTACATTTTAAAATTACCTTCCAGTACAAACTACTTATCTTTAGAAATTTGATTATGACTGCTTTTGTGTGCCCATTGGTTGACTTTCCAAATACTTATTAGAGGAGATCTGAGCTCTTAGCCTCAACATTATGATTTGAGTTTAATATTTATGAAAAGGATGTCTTTCCACAAATATGTAAATATATTGGTGAATGAGGGCAATGGCTCCCAGTATGACAGAAGAAAGTATCTTAAAAAGATCTGCTGTTATATGTGGTTCCCCCAAGGTTATGTTAACATAAAAAAGACATTGTTTTGTGTCCTAGAATCAAGAAGTGATTTTATGATTTAACAATTTTTACACAGAACTTTTGTAAGGTTAGCAGCACCAGTATAACTGCTGAAGATACCACACAGCAGTATTAGTCTCTGGATTATTGAGTTTGCTGTACCCTTCAGTATCATTCATTTTTTTCTCCTGGGGACACCACTTTCTTCTCTTGACTTAATACCAAGATATGGAAACTCATTTATGCTGCGGCATAAGATGCTGGGAAATGAGTGCCTATTTATTATCTCTCTCTGCAGGACCGTTCATGACCATAGGTAGATGTTTTTTGCCTCTGTATAAATAAATAAGCAGCATTCAGAAGTGTGTTCTTTAGCAAGGGATCAGGTGGTTTGGTGGGAGCATAGGCACTTCGCGTTTAGATGGTGAGCCTGAACTGCACTTCGTGTGCTAACTAGCTGCATGACCTTGGATGCATTTGCCTCTGTTCTATCATTTGCACAGTGGAGACAGTGGCACCTGCCACATATGGATATTTCTGGGAACAGATGAGATAAGAGAAAGAGCCTAGCATGATACCCAGCTCCTGGCAGGGTCACAGAACATTTCTTCTGCATTGCATGTGTCCAGGGACATTTGAAAAGGGCAGCTTACTACCATATTGATGTCCCCTGTTCTGTAAACATGGCTGATGGCTGCACCACATCGCCATACTCACTGACAGAGCTTCAGTGTGGGGCTGGGAGGCAGCCAATCCTCAGGTCACACTGTTCTTCACCTTCGCTTGAGTTCAGTCTTCCATTGGGAAGAACTGGCCACTGCCTGTGAGACAGGGTGGCAGATTGTTACTCTCACCATCTGGGGAAAGATTGTTCCTCAAAATGACTGCTGGCCACCATGAGCATGCATTTCCTCCACTTCCCATTTCCCCACTTCCAAAGATGAAGTCCTTCCTGATTGCCTCACGCAGATTTTTCTCTAAATGTGGTGTTGGGCTGGACTGTTGCCTCCGGAGCCTTATGGACAGTGGAGGCTGCATCTTCACTGGATTCCATGTTCCCAGGCTCACAGCTTCCCTGGGAGTCCCTCCCCACTTCCATCAAGTTTGTGACATCCAGAGAGAGTAGAGAGGTCTGGGGTGGAGGTTGTGAAACCCCAACATTGCAATACAGAAGATAGGGAATTGGGAAAATAAAAGGAGTATTCAAGAAGCCAAGAGAGAGGGGAGACGGAGAAGGGTTTGTTAGTCACAACCATCAGACTGGGCACTGGGAGGCTCTGCTGGCAGTAGCTGATGAGGGAGTGGAGGCAGTGGCTGAGGTCAGGTGGGAGCAGCTGAGAGCAGTGTGGGTGCCACCTTCTCTTTCAACCAGCTTGACTGGAGAGGAGAGGAAGCAGGGGCAAAGTTTAACTGCAAAAAAGGATATCATTTTTAAAGAGAGACTTGAAAATGTGTATATCCTGAAGGGGGAGTTATGGGAGGATGTTGAAGAAAATAAATTCATTTAAATTCACAATGCTTTTTACCATTTTATATGTAGGTTCTTCTTGACCAATGTTCTCTTTTATTTGTTAATTCCTGGTTCTTTTCCTGGTCCCTTCTCTCCCTCTTGGAGATTTCTTACAATTTCCCTTTTACTGCTTTCTTAGTCTTATCATTTTGGATCCTATCAGTCCACATGGAAACTGAGCCTGAAACTTCTCAATGTCTCTTAAGGGAGAGGCTTCTGTGGTCCATTGCTCCCCTCCATTCATTCTTAGTCGTATGTTAATCCTTCCTAATCACCTTTCCATTGTTTCTGCAGAATTTATGCATGTCAAGACATATCTTGGGCCATTTTATTCATCCTGCAATGCTAATATTTTCACCTTTAGGCTTAATGTTTTAAAAGTTTAGGGATATAGACCCAACCAATTTCTGTCAAAAACAGTAGCATAGGAAATTAAACACTCAAAACGTATTTTTAGTTATAGCTGAGTTAGGAAATCTTTGTTACTGCTTCTCAGTAAATGTCCTATAACCGGTTTCTTGGAGGAAGAGAGGTGATACCTGGTTTTGAAACTTTGTCTTGTTTTCTCCCTTTCTTCTCCTTCCTCTTTTTTTTTGACTCTTTCCTCTTCTTTCCTCAGCCAGCTTGATGTGCAGCTAATAACCACCCTGGTGACAAGCAGGGGAGGTGACATCCAGGCGATAAAGTGTGGTGCTAGTTTATGTGGCACCTGCTTGCAGGCAGACCTGGCAGTGTGTGAGTCAGAGTTGTCCTCTGCCTAGCACACTGTCTATGAGTGGCCCCAGCCTCCTTCACCTGACTCCTGTAAATGCCACACAGATTCCATTGGTGCCACATTGGGACTAGCTGGGACTGCTGATGTCCCTGGGCTGGGATCTGGCCTTTTGTGGGTGGAGTCTCCTCCTCAGAACTTGTGTGGCCTTCAACTAGTTGGTTGGTTCCATAGCAGAGCAGCATGGCAGAAGGGCATCATAGAGGAGCAATAGTTCATGGTGTGACAGGACAGGCAGCAAGCAGCAAGCAGCAAGCAGCAAGCAGCAAGCAGCAGCAGCAGCAGCAGCAGCAGCAGCAAAGCAGCAGCCTGCCTCTCCCTTTTATCCCTTCCAGGCTACCCGCTTTTTGGGTGATGCCACCCACACCCAGGGTGGGCTTTTCCATTATCTACATCCAAAACTATGTTAAACCAATTAGTGTACTGATTTAGTCATCACACACCCTTAATCCCAACATCATGCACCCTAAATCCAGCCTCCTCTGAAAAGCCTTACCTGTTACCACATGAGGACATCTCGATATAAGGCATAACAATACTTAAGTTTTTTTTTTTTGAACAATAAAGTTCTCTATTAAAGTGGTACCCCAATTATTGGATTCTTTGCTGGGTGCAATAAGATTTACAGATAATGGGCAAACTTCTGGTATGAACTCATAGCTTGTTAAACTCAATACTGCTATTAGGCATTGCATCATAAAATATTACCTACCCCCAACCCTCCAGGAAACCCTTTCTTTGTCTTTCATGTTTTGTCCTTCAGAAGCCACAGTGATTAGGAGCCTGTCCTGTCCTACAATTTCCATAGGCCACACAATAATTTTCTTCCATGGCCAGGCTTTTTCTGCTCATCAAAGCCAAAGTGCGAAGCCACTGTGGGCTGTGGAATGACTGCTGACCAGGGAGGTTCCCAGGTGATGCTGCAACAGTTCTTCCTTCCCAAAGTCTCTCCATCTGGAAAAGTTACTTTGCCCTGAACAGCTTCTTTGTTCCTTATTAGTATTTCATTCCATGGATGGTTTCTTACAGATTAAAAAAAAAAAAGAAAAAAACAACTGACCTTGTTTTCTTCCTGATGTTTCTTAAAGAGACCAACCCCCTTTTCTCTATGTGGACATTTGGGAGTACCATGGACACCAACTGCATAGCCAATCTGGAAACAGAGCCTGCTCTGGGGTCCTGGGTGATCAAGCTTTCCTTGCTTGCAGGGATTGCCTGGGGACATCACTCTCCATGGACCCTCAATTGGTGCCAGCCCATAGCTCTGTATGCAGTGTGGGATTTGTTCACAGGTTTCCCTTCCCAAAAATTGACCTCCACTGTCTGTGGATAGCTCACTCATACTGAAAATGTGCTGGGCATAGTGCGGATAAGTTGTTTGTGAAGACAGGGGCCTGCTGACTGAAGCACAAAGGCCAGCTGAGTCTGGGCTGGGGCTGCCTGTGAAGATCAAAGCAGACAAGGTATCAGGGAAGGGGAGGGCCAGGGGGCAGATCCACACAGCAGGTCTGGCAGACAAGATCCAGGTGGGGGGCAATCCCCTAGCAACACCAGGAGGGGGTTGGTCCCAGGTATCAGATGGGAACTCCAGTGAACCAGGACCTGTCTGGATGATTCTACGGGTTTGGGACTGAACTTGGCTTCCCACTGTGGGAAGTTCTACCTTCTTGCCATGTGGAGCCCTTGTGCCTTGGCACAGACCCCAAGGCCACAGGATAGGAACCCAAAGGCATCCTGAATATCTCTTCATGTTCTTACATGTGTGTGCATGTGAGTGTGACACTTGTGTTCTCCTGGCTGCTTCTGCCCCAGAGCCTATCTGTTCTTCTTGTCTGCTTGACTTATTAGCCATGTGTCTAAATTCCTGACTTTCCTGGTGACAAGGCCATGAGGATAGATGAGGCACCACACTGCATAGAGCTTGGCAGAGAGGTGAAAAGCTCCTGGACATTCCTACTCCTGGTGAGGGTGGGCCAACCCTCTGCCATACCTTGCTCCTACTCCTTCCCCACCATGGTTATCCCTTCTTTTTTTCACCCTCCTAAGAGAACATAAATCTTTTCTTCTGCAAAACAGATCCAGTGCTTCTTTTTTGGTGGGATCTCCCTAATATCTAACCTTCTATTTCTGAACCCTGTTGAATTACTTTCCAAATGAAAACAGTGGACTTTGTGCATATGGACCAAGGACTCCATTTTCTAATGTTGGAGCTTGAAACAGGTATCAAACCAAGAAGGAGTGAGATGGGGATAGGGAAGTCAGGAGACCTTGAGCTTGCAAGGCCCCTCTGTGGTCTCTTCTTCCCCTTGTTGTGAACTCCCCAAGTCTTGCCACAATTGAGGCAGGTGATTAGGTGTGGGGAAGACTGGCTGGGGTACTTATGATTGCTTAATTAGGAAATCCTGGGACACATGTGCCAAACAGTTTCCAAAGCCCTGCATGTGGATTTCTTTTACTCCAGCAGATTTTAGATAGGGCGGTGGAGACCTGACACCAGCCTCAGGAGGGGGAGAGTCCACAGTGGACAGTCCACAGTGGACTCATAGCTACTCTCTTGCACAGTAGCCCACCCTCACACTGCAGGGTGTACTTTTCCCCTGCTAGTTTTACTTGGCCCAAAGTTGCTCTACTGAGCATGTTTCTTTTCTTACCTTTAATAAATATAAAACTTTGCTACTGTTTACACTTGTCTTGATCAATTCTTTGTTCTGGACAGAAGGAACCTAGAAATCACCTCTAGAAGCAGACTCTAGCACCCGAAGCCTGGTAACAGATTCATAAATTTTACTCCACCTCTGTCCTGCCCCACTAGGCAGTGACATCTCTGAAGACAGAGATCATGCCTATTTCATCATCTTATCCCTGGAACACCTACAATTTGGCTTGAATACAGTAGGAGTTCAGTATTTTCTGAACAAATACATATGCTCATTACAGTCATAATAGATAATTTAAAAAGTTGGTAATCCTACTCTTAAGGAGCTTATACTTATATAGAAAGACAGAAATGCCACAGATGAGAATAATTAAGCTTTAAACCTTGTGACACTGACAAGAGAGTAAATTTACCAAGACTTTGGAAGCACTTCACTATATTTACATTCTTTGTTGTACACAGAGCATTTAAATAAAATTGGGATTGCTATCCAGCTTATCTCTCATTCATATACATTCTTTTCTATATTAAAATAAAAAATGTAAAGCCCTATTTTAAAGGATTTTTTTTTTTTAAGGCACCAAAGATTATGCATTTCATCTTAGCATGGGCAAATGACAATCTGGTCTTGACAAGTTACTTTGAGTTTAGTACAATCTGAAACTCAGATTAGTTTTGTTTTCTGGCTAATGTTCGAATGGAGAGACATTTCCAAGGGAGTATTTAAATAAAACATTGTTTTTGAGTATGTGACACGTTTCCTTCTATTTTTAAAATCTCTTGGGTATTTTAAGGGAAATTTAATCCTTCTGATTTTGATCCATATATAATTTACTCACAATAATGGAGAAATATTTGATATCCAGAGAAATCCACTGATGCTTGTAAGGCTTTTCCCCTGGAAATAAGAAATCACATTTTTTTTTCTAAGAATGAATCAAAATGACAATGTCTAAATTTTCTGCTTATTTACAGAGCCTGATTTAAGTATCAAATTGGGCAGTTCCAGATCAGTTATTTTCATTTTAAGTCTTTTGAGTCTCTTTAACTGTGAAAAGGACTTTTTCTTTGAGGAGATTTTCTTCTTCTTCTTTTTTCTTATTCTGACAGCTTTATATGCAATAGCTTTTTTATTCCAAACAATGATTTTGGAAGATTTAAGGTAAAACAATTTTGATGTCTGTGGATTGATGGTGTCTATGTTCAAGATGTTTCAGGCCTGTCAGATGCTTGAAAATAGCATTTAAATGTATTGCTCAATTTAAATTTTAAAATATGTCCTTTGAGAATTAGAACCAGTCCTAAATGAGTATTTTGAATTTAAAATCGGAGGGTTAGGCCAAATTTGTACTATTAAAAGACCTGGAATCCTCTTACAAATAAAAACAGATTTTTGTATCAGTGTTGCATTTTGGAATTGAGAAGTACTTGGGCCATGTGGGACGGTTGAGGATCTTCAACAGCCATCAGGAAGGGAGGCCAGGTAAGGGCTGGGCAACAGGGTCAGGCTACTGTGGGGTGCAGCTCTTGAGCTTCCTTGGATTCCCTCTGGAACTTGTCCTGAGGCCCAGGTGATGACTTGTAGCCTCCCAAAGATTGTGGTGTTCCCTGCTCTTTTCTTCCTCAGAGAGGGTTTTGCATCTTTGGTTTTGGCCTTGGCTTCTCTCCTTAAGGTTCCCTTCAGAAGCCCGCCTCAGAAGTCTGAGCAGGCATCCAGCGCTTGCCCTACAGCCCTCTGCTGCCCTCTGCTGCCTGCAGCAAATGGCAGTGACCCATCCAGGCCCAGGTGGGTTCCCATACCAAATTCTTGGTAGTCTTTTTTTTTTTTTTTCTTCTGTCTTTTTGAGACAGCATCCAGCTATGCAGGTCAGGCTGGTCTTGAGCTCACTTTGCAGCCCAGGCTGGTCTCAAACTCACAACGATCCTCCTGCCTCAGCCTCCCAAGTACTAGGATTACAGGTGTGCACCACCACGTGCTGCATCCCTTGGTAGCCTTTTGGTCTTTTCTTCATTTGGTTCATCAGACAAATTGTGGCTGGACAAAATGCTCTAAAATATTGCACATGAGGATGGCATGCGGTCAGGAGGTATAAACAGACTGTAAAAAGACTGCTTGGGCTCAGTCACAGCTCTGCCATGTATGAACTCTTTGACCTTAGACAAACTGTGTGACCTTGGTCAAGTTAGGAAAACTTGCTTTCCTAGCCTGAAAAATTAGGTTGACAATACCTTCGTTATTATTATGAAGATTAAATGAAATAAAAGAAGTGATGAAGATAGGATGTGGCATATAATAAGTGCTAAATAAATAATATTTATATTTATTTCCTCCTATATTTAGTATTTGCTATAAGCCAGTGTTTCCCAAAGCATGAGACTTATAACACAAGATGATGTTGGGTTGTTTAAGGGCAAGACATTAGAGCTGGGCATGGAGGTGCATGCCCATAATTCCAGAACGTGGGAGAATGGGGCAGAAGGACCACTGTGAATCAGAGGTCAGCCTGGGCTACATAAGCGAGTTCAAAGCCAGCCTGTGTTACAAAGTGAGATCCTGCCTCAAAAAAGCAAAATTCTCTCAGTTTCCCACTCAACAACAACAACAACAACAAAGACATTAAATAACACTAACCCACAGTGAGAAAATGATTCCTTTTTCAACTATCTGCCAGGTCTTCTGAGTGTATCAAGGTAAAAATGTCTGTCTGGTATGAGGACATTTTCAAGCTCTCTCCAATCCTTGCTGATCTCTCTTATGATAGAGATAAGCCTTGAGCTTAGAGCCTGCTATAGCATTTGTGAATTTAATAACATCTTTTCTTTTGAGTTCAATATATTTTCTATTTCAGGCAAATGATACTTTATACTTAATATAAAGTTTGCTTCAAAAATTAGTCTAGGTAAAAAGAAGTACTTTAAAGAATATTAAGTAAGTAATAAATAGATTGCACTCTAGTTCAGATATGGCTAACATGAACACAGTTCTCAGGGCTCTGAAATGTGAGGACTTTGTGAGAGAGCAGGTGCTTGGGGGCTCGGTGTGGGTCTCAGCTGGCCAGTGATGCTTCTCCTGTCTTTGTGGGTCACTCTTTTAGCCAGATCACCTCCCTAGTTGCCAAAAACTCCAAGTCCCTTTGTTTGGTTTTTCTTCAAGAGCACCTATCCTTTGATTCACTTTTCAGATTTTCATTTATCCTCAAGTCCATGTTTGAAACCAACACCCTAGACGAGGCCTCCCTCCTTCCTCTGGATTCCTCCTGCTCATTGCCCTGTCCGTGTGTTTGGCATTTTTGACTTGTGATACCCAGCATTTCCTTGTGTCTGTCCTCTCTGCAACTGGGATACCAGGACTGGAAGTGCCTTTTGGTTTCCCCTGCTGGGTCTAGCACAGTGATTGGAGGCAGTAACTGTTAGAAAATATTTGATCTTAAAAAAAAAAAAGAATTTGATCTTAACAGTTGTGTGTCTGCATCAAAGCACAAGACTCATAACATGATGAAACAAGAACAAAACAAAGGGACTTGGAGTTTTTGGCAGCCAGGGAAGTGGTCTGGCTAAAAGGATGGCCCAAAAAAGTCACCTACTCTAAGTGTAGTTTGATGACTCTTAATGAGTTTATGCAGTTGTGAAACTAGTCTTACAGCCTGCTTTTAGAAGACTTCTAACCCCTCCAGAATAGTTCTGTGTTGCCCCTGTGCAGTCAGCTTGCTCTTGCACCCCCAGCTTCTGTCTCTAGTGTCCTCTTTTTGAAGAAAATTCATAGAAAAGGAATCATACCATATGTCAGCTTTTCTGTTCTTACACCTAGCATAATGGTTCTGGGGTTCATCAGAGTTGCATTTATTGATGGCTTGCTCGTTTTTATCGGTTAGTGAAAGAGAGAAACCACATCAGTAGGGCTTTGGATTGTTTCAATTCTTGGTCACTATGGACAATTCTTCTATAAATATTCATGTTCATGTATTTTTGTGGAGATGTGTTTTCATTTCTCATGAATAATTTAGAAGCAAAAATGGTTGATTCTATGATAAGTGTTAAGTTTAACTTTCTAAGAAACTACCAAAATGTTTGCTATTTTGTGTCTCCCTCTCTTGTAGCAATGTATGAGAGTTCTCCATGTCCAATGTATGAGATGTCTCCATGTCCTTCCCAGCACTTGGTGTTGTAGTGTTTTAAAATTTGTATTAGTACACGTTTGTAGTACATCATATTTATATATTCATTGTGGGGAGTTGGTGTATGTACCCCAACCAAAAAAATTCCCCTCTTCTTTAAACCGTAAAGCCTTTCAGTGGGTGATGAGGGACCCTTAGACTTTCAGGTTGAATAGCTACATCTTCAGTGCTACCATTGAATGGGAAGCTGAGAGAGTTCTGAGTCGGCCAAGTTGAGTCTGAGGTGCCTGTTAGCTATTCAAGAGTCATTGCTAAATATGAGGCACCTGTGTTCATACCGTCTTCCTGAATTTATCAAATAATGGAATTGGGGTAGTTGCTTCATTTTTCTCTATCTATAGATATGTCTGATGATCTGGACAAGTTACATACTTCTTGGATGTCCTCATCTGCAAGGTAAAATAATGCTTGTCTTTCTCCAAAGTGTGGTTGATGAGTCACTGAGTTAAGAAGTATGAAAGTGTTTATTATCATGGTTGCTGTTACTAATGAATAATTAATTCCATTTTGTTTACTTTGTTCTGATGTTCAGTGTGGCTTCTAAGACTGTATTTTACATATTGCAGGTGCTGAGCAAGTACTGAATTAATAAATTAATGAATGCAAATAATAACTAAGTATGTAATTGTGGTAAAGGAAGGGAGAGGAAGAGGAGGGGGAGAAGGAAAGAGGGAGAAGAAGAGGGGGAGAAGGAAAGAGGGAGAAGAAGAGGGGGAGAAGGAAAGAGGGGGAGAAGGAAAGAGGGAGAAGAGGAGGAAAGGAAAGGGGGAGAAGGAAAGAGGGAGAAGAAGGGTGAAGAGGGGGAATGGCAGGGGTTGAGGGCATGTTAGAGAGAGTATGGATATAATTTGGTTGGTTTTGGGAAGGAGAGGCACTAGAATGAGTTTACTTTTCATTTTATGGCACCAGGAAGGCAAAATGAAAGACTTAGGATTTGAGCAGGTATTTAAACAATAATACTTATAGAAAGCATTGCAGTATTTGCTAAGCATCTTGTCTTTGTAGTAGACATTAAGAGTTTTGGGGCTGGGGCCATTTCTGATGGGGCCATTTCCCAGAGCTTTAGTTTACTGATTTAAGCATCTTGGAAACATAGCAAATGTGTGTAAAATGAATGGTTACATTTTAAAATACCTTTCGTTATTCTTGTGGATGTGACCTATGTGTAATTTTTGTTGGGTACTGGAACCCATAGAAGGCCCACAGTTAGCTTGCCCTCAGGTGAATAACATGATGCTTTGGATAAGGGAAGACTTAGGTCTGAGTTTGGGGCAAGATCCTTCAGGTTTTTTTTTTTTTTTTTGGGGGGGGGTACTGGGGATTGATCCCAGGGCTTTCACACTGAGCCGTATCTCCAGTTCCTTTTTAAAAAATATTTTCACTTGAGATAGGGTCTCACTAAGTTGCTAAATTGCCGAGTTTGGGCTCAATCTCCTGGAGTACTGGGATTACAGACATACACCATCATTCTGGGGATGTGTTTGGATTCTTTGGTTGAGGATGAGTTTTTCAAAATTTCATCCATGTGTGGCATATATTAAGGCTTCATTCCTGTATATTGCTTTATATTTCATTGTATGTTTATATCACATTTTGCTCATGTACTTGCTAGCTTGTGGACATTTGGACTTTTGTCTGCTATGGAAAATGTTGCCATAAACATCTGTGTCCAAGTTTTTATGTGGACATATATTTTGGGTTCTCTTGAGGCTATATCTGGGAATGGAAATGCTGGGTCATGTATAACTTTTATGTTTAACCTTTTGAGGAACAGCCAACAGTTTTCCACAGCAGCTGTGCCTTTTAGATTCCTACCAAGAATGAAGGAAGGTGCCAGTTTTTTCTGTATTCTTGCCACCACTTATTATTTTCTTTTATCTATTCTTTTTTTTTTTAAATGGCCATCTTACATGATGTGAAGTGATATTTAATCATAGTTTTAATTTTTATTTCTTTTGTGGGTGATGATGTTGATATCTTTTCTTGTGCTTTTGGCTGTTAGTATATTTTCTTTGGAGAAAAGTCCATTAAGTTATCTACCCATTTTTAAATTAGATTGTCTATATTGTGGAAATTTGAGTTATGCATATATGAAAATACTAGACCTTCATCAGATAGATGATTTACAAATCTTGTTACTTTTGTAGCAGGAAAAAAATTTGACAAAATCCAATTTTTCTCTATTTCTCCTTTGGTTGTTTGTTCTTTAGGTATTATACCTAAGAAACTTTCCTTCAAAGTCCTGAAAATACACACCTAAGTTTTATTCTAAGAGTTTTAGAGTTTTAGGTCTTTCACTGTCTATTATTTATTTTGTGTTAGCTTTTATATACAGTGTGAGATAGGGGTCCAGTTCCATTCTTTCACATGTAGATATCCACTTGTCCTAAAACCATGTGTTGAAAAGTATATTCTTTTCCTTATTGGATTTTCTTGGCATCTTTGTGTAAATAGCTGTATGGGTTTTTTAAACTTCTGATTCTTTTCCATTGATCTGTATGTCCATTCTTATGTCAATACCACATGGTCTGTATTATTATAATTTTTAGTCAAACTTGAAATTGTTTTTTTTTTTTATTTTAAAGAGTAAAAGAAAGATAACATAGTAACGGGGGCTTACCGAATTACAGACAAAGTGGTAGGAAATTATCAATGGTTGTTGTTTTGCATATTGTTATCTACAAGATAGTTTCTCAGGAAAACAAATAGACAAATTAATAGTGAGTTACAGACAAAAGAGGTAGGAGATTATCAATAGCTGTTGTACTATACTTTG
>NW_004955403.1:51759288-51823574 GCF_000276665.1 Chinchilla lanigera
TCAAGTGAGCCATCTGGGGCAAAAGCCATTTTTTGTAGCTTTTTCTCTCCAGCCTCCCATCGCATTGGGACCCCACAACCACTTAGTGTCCTCTCCCCAGCTGTCAGCACAGGCAGCAGGAATCTCGGTGCAGACCTCTTTGGAGCTCCACTCAGTCCTCCACCGCAGCCTGTACTGTCAGGGGAAGAATGGCTTCCAGGAGGTCTCCCTAGGTATTGCACAGGTCCTCCTGGTTTCCAGCTTCCAAACGGCTCTCGTGACCTCGGTCAACTAGACCTCTGTGTCTTTGGGCTTAGTCTGTATTCTCATGTTCTCCGAGTCCTTGTTCAGCAGCTGCTCCTCCGCTGACTCTGGACCTTTCTGGTTCTCAACGGCAGGGACAAGAGCGAACCGTTGTGTGGCATGTATTCCCAGGGGTTTCTCCATGTCAGAATGATTCATGCACATCCCCAGGCGGGCCTCCACAGCCGGTGCATGGTGGGCCAATTGTGTCATTGCTTCTCTGTGCCATGATAGTTCTCGATCGCATGGTGGTGGCTGGCTTGAGGGTCGGCATGCACCAGCGTGTGCTGCCGCATGGCTTCCTGGGTGCTGGGGGCCCACCTCCCGGGTGCCTGCGCAGCTGGGGGCCGGCCCAAAGGCCAGTGCACCTCACCGCTCGGCTTCCTGGGCAATGGGGGCCCGCCTCCTGGGCCTCAAACTTGAAATTGGAAAGTGTGAATCCCCAACCTTTATTCTTCTTTTAAAAGATCTTCTTTGGTTATTTTGGGTCCTTGCATTTCCATGTGAATTTTAGTAGCAATCTATCAATTTTTGCAAAAAGCTGAGATTTTAATAAGCATGTTGAATCTATAGATCAATTTGGAAAGTATTGCTATCTTAAAAGTACTTTAATTTTTTTATGAGTACATGTGTGCTATACATAATGTTGGTACATGTACATAACATGTCTTAATTCCTCTTTTCATTCTGTTTACCTCTCTTCCCTCATCTCTCCATCTCTTGATCCCCTTCCCCTTTGAGAACAATCTATCTCCCTACTTCTTATTCTGTATCTTTTATTTTGCTCTTTATTTACAATTTGGGCTTCTCATGTAAGAGAAACCATACAATATTTAAGCTTGTGTGTCTAATTTATTTCACTTAATTATGGTCTCGTGGTGCATCCATTTTCCTATAGATGACTCAAGTTTACCTTTTTATGGCAGATTAATTCTTTTAAAAAGTTTTTAAATATTTAAAAATTAAAAATCATACAGAATTTCAAAACATGATAGGAAATTAACAATGGTTATTATGTTGCGTACTGTGATCTTCAAAATAGTTGCTCAGATTACCAGATATAGGTATATAAGGTTGACCAAACAATGTAAACACTAACTGCTCCTTTCAATGAACTGATAGAAATTAGTAGTGAAATTATTTTCATTATCTTATATTCCTTCCTTCTTTTCTCCTTTCTTGTACCCCAGTTCTTTTCTTTTGAGCAGTTTCTCTCCCTTTCACAATATCTTTTGTACCTTTTGTATCTTATTTACTCTTTCAGTTTCTTACACTAGGGAGACAATATGATGTTGACACATGTGAGTCTAATTTGTTTCACTTATGAGTATGGTCTCTAGTTGCATCCATTTACCTATAAAAATCTCAAGTTTATAGCTGAGTAATACTCCATTGTATAAAAAGACCATATCTTTTTTATCAATTCCTTGGTTGATGGGCATTTGGGTTATTTCCAAGAATTAGTTATTACAAATTGTGCTGCTATAAACATGGTTGCATATATATCACTGTGGTATGATGTTTTAAATTCTTCTGGGAAGGTACTTACAAGGGGAATATCGGGGTCAAATGGGAACTCTAATCCTAGTTTTTTGAGGAATCTCCACGCTGATTTCCACAGTGGTTGAACAAGTCTACACTACCACCAACAGTGAAGAGGGCTTCCTTTTTCCCTATAGCCCCACCAGAATTTGTTATTGGTTGATTTTTTGATGATAGCCATTTTTTCTGGTGTGAGGTGGAATCTCAGTGTTTTAATTTTCGTTTCTCAAATACCAATGATGTTGAAGATTTTTTATATATTTATATGCCATTTGTATTCCTTCATCTAAGAAGTATGTATTCATCTCAGATGCCATTTTTGGATTGGGTCTTTGAATTTTGGTGGTCTGATTTTTTTTTTTTTTTAACTCTTTACATGTTCTAAATAGAAGTTCTTTGATGGAGGGACAGTTTGCTACAATTTTTTTTCCCAGTTTGTGAGTTTTCTTTTCACTCTGCTGGTGATTTCTTTTGATGTGAAACTCTTTTTAATAAAATGAGATCGTGGTTGTTGATTTTTTGAAGTATTTCCCATGCAGCTTGGTTTTTGCTCAAGAACTCTCTGCCTACCACTATGTCTTCAAGATTTCTAACTACTTTCTCTTCTAGTAGATTTTTTGTTTCTGTTTTAATGTTTAGATCTTTGATCCATTTTGACTTTAGTTTAGTACATGGTGATAGACATGGGCCTAGTTTTAGTCTTCAGTATGTAGAGAGCCAATTTTTCCAGCACCATTTATTAAAGAGGCTATTTTTCTTTCAGTGAACATGTTTGGCCCCTTTGTCAAAGATAAGGTGGCTGAATGTGTCTGTAGTTGTGTCTGCACTTCTAATGTGTTCCACTGATCCTCAGGTCTGTTTGTTTTTTTTGCCAATACTATGCTGATTTTATCACAGTAGCTTTGTAGTATAATTTCAAGCCAAGGGTTGTGATGATTTCTGCTTTGCTTTTCTTGCCCAGGATTACGTTTGCTAGTCTAGGTCTCTTCTGGTTCTAGATGAATTTTAGTAATGTTTTCTCTAGATCTATGAGGTATACTAATGGTATTTTGAATGGGATTGCATTACATCTTTATAACAGTTTTGGGAGTACTGCCATTTTCAGTGTTGGTTCTTCCTATCCATGAGCAAGGAATGTATTTCCATTTTCTGAAATCCTCTTTGAGCTCTTTTTTGAGAGTACTGTAATTTTAAATATACAGATCTTTTACTTCCTTTGTTAGACTGATTCCTAAGTATTTCATTTTTTTGGATGCTATTGTGAAGGGTGTGGTTTCTGTAGTTTCTCTCTCAGTGAGTTTGTTGTTTGTGTAAAGGAATACTATTGATTTTTGAGTGTTGACTTCGTATCCAGCTACCCTACTGAATTTGGTTATTAAATTCAGAAGTCTTTTGGTGGAGTTTTTAGGGTCTTCTATGTAGAGTATCATGTCATCTGTGAATAATGATTGTTTAAACCTTTTCTTTCCTATCCTTATTCCTTTTATTTCTCTCTCTTGTCTAATTGCTGTGGCTAATGTTTCCAGAACTAGGTTGAATAGGAGTGGTGATAGTGGACATCCTTGTCTTGTTCCTGATTTTAGAGTGAAAATTTTCAGTTTTTGTTCATTTAGTATGATGTTGGCTGTTTGTTTGTTATAGGTGGCTTTCATCAGGTTGAGGTAAAGACCATCTATTCCTATTTTTGTAGGATTTTTATCATGAATGAATGTCAGACTTTATCAAAGCTTTTTTTGCATCTGTTGAGATGGTCATGTGATTTTTGTCTTTGGCTCTGTTGACATCATGTATTACATTTATTGATTTGCATATATTGAATGATCTGTGCATTCCTGGGATGAATCCCACCCACTTGGTTATGGTATATAATCTTCTTGATGATTTGCTGCATTCTGTTTGCTAGTATTTTAGCATCTATGTTCATTAGGGGAATTGGCCTGTAGTTCTCTTTTTTGGTTGGGTTTTTCTCTGGTTTTGGGATCAGGGTAATAGTTGCCTCCAGGAATGAGTTAGGGAGTATTGTTTCCCTTTCAATTTCACTGAAGAGTTTGAGGAGTATTGGTGTTAAATCTTCTCTAAATTTCTTGTAGAATTCATCTGTGAATTCATCAGGACCTGGCTTTCCTTTGTTGTTAATTATGTTTTCTATTTCATTGACTGATATTGGGTTATTCATAATTTTTATATCTTCTTGATTTAGCTTTGGTAATTCATGTGTTTCTAGAATCTGTCCATTTCCTCTGTGTTTTCTATCCTATGTGAGTAAAGATTTTCAAATTAGGTATTGATGACCTTCTGAATTTCCACAGGATCTGTAGTAATTTCACCCTTTTCATTCCTTATTGCATGAATTTGAGTTTTTTTCTTTCCTTTTTTTCTGATAAGGTTGGCTAGGGCTTTATCAATTTTATTTATTCTTTCAAAGAACCAACTCCTAGATTCATTGATTCTTTGTATTGTTTTTTTCATCTCTGTTGTGTTAATTTCTTCTCTGATCTTTATGATTTCCTCCCTTCTTTGTGCTTGACTTGCTCTTCTTTTTAAAAAGCTTGAGGTGCAGCCTTATTTGTGCTCATTTTGTTTTTCTGATGTGAGAACTCACCACTATATATTTCCTTCTGAGGATTGCTTTCATTGTGTACCACAAGTTCCGGTAAGTTGTATCTTTATTTTCATTTGGTTGTAGATATTATTTAATTTCTTCTTTGATTTCATATGTGACCCATTGGTTGTTCAGGAGGGTGCTGTTTAATTTCCATGTGTTTAAGGATTTTTTGCATTTTCATTTGTCAGTAATTTCCAATTTCACTGCACTATGGTCAGATAATAGGTATGGGATAATTTCATTTCCTTTGTATTTATTTAAGCATGTTTTATGGGCTAATGTATGACATATTTTAGAGAATGTCCTATGTGCAGCTGAGAAACATGTGTATTCTGATGCTGTTGGGTGGAACACTCTGTAAACATCTCCTAAGTCCATTTGTTCACAATTTTGGTTCAGTTCTTTTATTTCTTTGTTAAGTTTTTGTCCAGTTGATCTTTTTGTGATAATGGGGTGTTAAGGTCTGCCATTACAGTTGTGTTATTGCTTATTTGATCTGTTATGTCTATTCATATTTGTCTTATATAGTTGAATGCTCTTGTATTTGGTGCATATATAGTTATGATTGTTATCTCTTCCTCTTGAGGTTTTCCCCCAGTAAGTATGTAGTGACCTTCTTTATCTCTTTTGATCATTCTTGACTTGAAGTTTACATTGTTTGCAAACAAAATACCTACCCCTGCTTTTTTCTGGGTTCCTGTCACATGGAGTATTGTTTTCCACCCTTTGACTTTAGCCTATGAATTTCCTTTTGAGTTAAATGTGTTTCTTGTATACAGCATATTGTTGGATTTTGTTTCTTGATCCACTCACCAGTCTGTTTCTTTTGATTGGTGAATTGAGGCCATTTACATTTATGGTAGTAACTGATACATATTGGCTTATCTTTATCATGTTATTTTTCTGCTATTGGTTCCCTACTTTTCCACTCTGTTCAATTGCTTGCCCTGCTTGGTGGTTTCTTTCTGTTGTTTTTGGAATTGTGATCATTTTTATCTCTTTCTAGTATATCTTTCAATACACTTTGTAGGGCTGATTTGGTCATGAATTTCTTTAGTCTTTCTTTGTCATGTGTCTTGGTTATTTTTCTCTTGTTGCTGGGACAAAATACCTGCTGGGACAAAATACTCAGAATTAAGGTAGGAAAGGTTTATTTAGTTCACAGTTGGTGGAGGTTTCAGTCCATACTAAGTTGCTCCAAGGCAGAGTGGCACATGGAAGAGGGCAACTGTTCGTGGCAGTAGAAGATAGCAAAAGCAACAAGAGCAAAAGGGGGAAGCAGCAGAGAGCAAGCCTCTTTCCCCACCTTATATTGTATGCAGGCTACCCACCTTAGGGCGGGGTAGCACTCACACCCATAATTCCCAGCATTAGAACATGAATCAGTCATAACTCTGGAAGCCCACCTACAACTGCAAAAGGCTTTGGGGGACAGCTAGACACAAACCATAACATCCTGCCCCTGCCTGCCCTAAAGACTCATGCACATCCCTTTATACAAAAGGCGTATTAGTCCATCTCTAGGAGTTGCCAAAGTCTGAACAATTTCAGCATTGCTGAAAAGTCCATTTCCCAAATCTCCTCTGAGATCTAAGGCAAACTCTTAGCTATGAGCCTTTGTATGAATGAAAAAAAATTAAACACTTCCAACATTTAATGGCACAAGATAAACACTGTCATTCCAAAAGGTGCAAATGACGATACAAAATAGTCAGATCAAAGCAAGTGCAAAATCCAGCAGGGCAAACTTTAAGTCCTGTAGTTTCATGTGGAACATCTGAAGTGATCTGTGTTAAGCTTTGAGCTCCAAAAGGCTTGTGTGACTCCACCCATAAGGCACTTGCAGTGGTTGTAGCTCCCATGGCTTCTCTCTTGGGCCCACTCTGCTCCCTCCTTGCAGTTTTCCTCAGGCAATCCATGAGCTTGGCTTCTCCAAACTTCTGGGGTCTCCACTACAGCTTTGGCTTTACCCTCACAGCTTCACACATTACCCTCTTAGGGGCACACTGCCTGGCCTTCCTGGGCCTTCTTCTGAAATCTGGGTACAAGCCTTTTTAACCTCAGACCTCTTGCATTCTGTATGCACCTAATCAAGTGCCATGTGGATGGTACCAAGGTCTGCTGGCAGCTGGAGCAGTAGCCAGGCTTTCCTCTCTCTTGGCTATAGGGGTCAAATGCCTGGATCACTAAGTGCTCTGAACCTGATTCTGAGGTAGAAATTTTCTATGCTGTCACCATTCTGGAACCTGGTGCAGCTGCCACCACCATTCTGGAACATGGTGCTCTGTGTCTTTCTCCTCAAAGTAAAGGCTTTCACTTTTGCAGTTTTGTGACCGCAGAGGGTAGAGACTTACTGCTTCTTGTGATGCCCTCAGGCCATCTTTTGTATTCTCCTGTTCCTTCTCAGCAATCAAGATCTCCTCTGCTCTATCTTTGTAGTCTACAGCTTTACTACAGCATCCCTTCTGGCTAAATGCACAATATTTTAAATCATTCTTCTGAGCTCTCTGCCTTAGAGTCTCAACATAGATCTGGCTAAAAGCCCCCAATGATAGTCATGTCACTGCCCCAATATTAGACTGCCTTGGAATTTCTTCTGCTGGATTGTTGAGTCTGCCGCCCTTACTCTTAGTCTTAGGCAAAGCCTCTGGACAAAAGCAAAAGACAGACAACCTTTTTGACAAGCCATAACATACATTGTCTGGAGTCCAACAGCTAATTCAGTCCTTCTTCCCAGCAGAAACCTCTCAAGCCCAGTCTTTACTGGCAAGATTTCGGTCAGCCTTCTGATCTTTGGAGCTCTGACCAGAATGTCCCATATAGAACGGCCTAATGCATTCCAGCTGTAGTCTTTCAGTTGGCATCTCCAAACTTTTCCAAACTCTTCCCACAAGCCATTTCCAAAGGCTCCTGAACCACATGGTCAGGTGCACTCACAGCAACAACCCCACTTCTCTGGTACCAATTTCCATCTTGGTTATGTTTCTCTCATCACTGGGACAACATACCTGACACCCAGGATTAGGGAAGGAAAGATTTATTTAGCTCACAATTTGTGGAGGTTTCAGTGCATACTCAGCTGGTTCCAAGGCAGAGTGGCACATGGAGGAGGGCAACAGTTCATGGCAGCAGAAGACAGCAAAAGCAGCAAGAGCAAAAGGGAGGAGCAGCAGCAAGCAAGCCTCTTTCCTTCCCTTATATTGTATGCAGGCTACCCACCCTAGGGTGGTGTAGCACTCACACACATAATTCCAGCATTAAACTGTGAATCAGTCATAAACTCCTGAAGCCCACCCCATGACTGCATAAGGTTTTGAGGGGGGGGCATCTAGACACAAACCATAACATTCTGGAAGTATCTTATTTCTCCATTAATTATGAAAGATAGTTTTGCAGGGTACATCAGTCTGGGTTGGAAGTTGTTTTCTTTCAGGACTTCAAATACTTCATGCCGAGCTCTTCTTGACTTGATGATTTCTGTTGAGAAGTCTGCTGTGATTCTGATGGGCTTTCCTTTATAGGTAATCTGTTTCTTTTCTCTAATAGCTTTTAATAATCTGTTTTGATGCTGAATTTCTGGGATTTTGATTATTATATATCTGATGTAGATTTCTTTTGGTTATGGTCAATTGGAGTTCTATATGCCTCACTTACTGTATGTCAGATTCTTTTCCCATGTTTGGGAAATTTTCTGCTATTACTGCAAATAATCTTTTTGTCATTTGTACTGATTCCTTCTTTTTACATTGACACCTATTAGTCTTATATTGTTCTTCTTTGCATCATCTTGCAACTGTTGAACTGTTATTTCCTGGTTCTTTGTTATTTTTAAGAAATCTTTCCTTTTGTGATCACTAGCTGGAATCCTGTCTTCAAGGTTTGAAAATCTATCTTCAGTTTTGTTCAAGTGGTTTTGCTAGCTTGCAATGGAATTTTTAATTTCCTGGATATCTCTTCGAATCTGTTTCATGCATTCTAATTCTTTCCTATATTGTTCATTCAAGGTTTCCATCATTTTCCTATGCTCCTGTATTTTTTTTTTTTTTAATCTATGTCTCCTTTAGCTATGCTGAGCAGTGATAGTGATAGCTATGCTTTCACTATGGTTATCATTTCCTTTTTTACCTGAGAGCTTATTTTCCCTATAGCTTCCTGGAGTTGTTTCTTTACTTCAGTTGCTATCATTTCAGAAATTTCAGGTGTGTGACTTCCAATTTCTTCTACGTTGATGTCTCCTGGACTTGTTCTGGGTGGGCTGGAGGTCTGAGATTGCACTTTTCTCCTTCATCTTGACATTTTCTATTTCAAAAAAATATTTAATTTTGTTTTCTGTGATAATCTTTGTGATTTTTGGTAGTAGGTAGCTATATCACTAGTATCGAGGCCTCTCTAGGGCAAGTCTGTTCTTCAGGGATATCTTCTGTGTGTAGACAATTCTTGGTTTGTGTCTGTCCCAAGATCTTGCCTTTCAATTAATTGAGAGTGGAATGTTGGTTTCTGTTTGGCTCTGTCCCCCGTCTTTTAGTATAGGGTATGGTGAAGTTATTACCCCAGAGCTTCCCCATATTGTTACACAAGGGAGAACAACTAATTACAACAGATGCTAGCTACAGTAATGCAATTAGCAATAATGCTAGCACCAAGTGCAATTTAAAAATTGACAAACTGTGGTAACTATTAATTTTGTACTTTAGATCATAAGAACAAAGTCTGTAGTTATATAACAGAACCAATCATAAAGTAGGAGTTTGTATGCAAAGGGTTTCCCCTGGTTCAAATGGATTCCTCTTGATGAGCAGATTGCCGTGTCCTAGGCCCTTCCCATGCTGGCTGCCTGTTCTGTGGTGTAGGGGGATTGGCCAGGCATCTGGGTTCCTCCAGATGGAGGCTCCTGCCATTATGGAGGGGGAGGGAGCAGGATCTCTCCCCTCCCTTATGGTTCAGTGTGGCTCACCAAGCCTCCCTTGATGGTGGAGGGATGGTGGGCAGAGTCTTTCTCCTCCCTCTTGGCTCTGCATCCCTTGACGTCCAAGGGGTGGATATCTCTCTTCCTGTGTGGCTCAGTGTGGCTCAGATTAATTCTTCAGTCTATGAACATGGCTTATTTTTCCCATGTACTTAGGTTTTTAAAATTTTATTTCAACAATGTTTTATATTTTTCAGTGCACAAGTATTATACTTTTTTGGTTAAATTGATTGATTGTGATTTTGGAGATCCAGTGCATGGTCTCATGCACAGTAAATGTCTTAGTTACATTCTCATCACTGAGACACAATACACAATGCTCACGGCTTAAAGAGGGAGAGTTTATTTTCACTCATTGTTTGTAGAGGTTTCATTCCATGGTTGGCAAACTCAAAGGCAGAGTGGCATGGCAGAGCAGTATCATAGAGGAGGCTTGCTCATGGCATGGCAGTCAGGCAGCAGAGAGAGAGCAAGGGAGGAGGGAAGGAGATAGGCTCTTTCAGGCCATGTCCTCAGTGACCCATCTTCTCCAACCAGGCTTTACCTCCCAGCATCATGTTCAGCTATAAACTCATACATAGACAAATCCACTGATATTCCTATGATCCAATCACCTCCCAAAAGCCCCACCTCTGAGTGCATGAGGCTTTGGAGGGACATCTCATTATAAACCATAACACTAAACATGTTCTCTACCACTGGCTATAATCTCCAATACTTCTTCACCCTTATTCTTAAGTATTGTATTGTTTTGATACTATTACAAATGTAATAGCTTTCAAATTTCATTTTCAGGTTGTCCATTGCTAGTATGTAGAAATGTAACTGATTTTTGCATATTGATTTTAAGTCTGAACTCATTTATTAGTTTTAATTGTTTTTGTTTGTGTTCTGTAAAATTGCTGCATATAAGATCATGTCATCCAGGGGCTGGGGATTTAGCTCAGCGGCACAGCACCTGCCTGGCAAGCACAATATTGTGAGTTCGATTCCCAGTACTGGAAAAAAAAAAAAAAAAAAAAAAAAAAAAAAAAAAAAGATCATGTCATCCACAAATAGGGGTCGTATTATTTCTTCTATTCCAATCTGGATACCTTTCCCCAGTTTATACTGCCTAATTGCCTGTTTAGTTCAATGTTGAGTAGAAGTGTTACCCACAATGGATGTATTTATTATGCATTTTGAATATGTACCAATAAAAACATTAAAAAATTGTGGCAAAAGCAGATACTGTTATCTTGTTTTGGGCCTTAGTGTGGAAAGCTTTTAAGTATGATGATAGCTGTTGATTTTTCATAGATGCCCCTTACCAGGTTGAGGAAGTCCCCTTCTAGTTCTAGTTTGTTGAATTTTTTTTAATAATGTAAGTGTGTTGGCTTTTGTCGAATACTTTTTCTGTTTGAGAGATGAGCATGTATTTTTTGTCCCTTATTCTATTAATATAGTCCCTTATTATATAAAAATATAATAAGGGACTATATTAATATTTATATTTATAAATATTATGTTTATATTTCACAAACCAAGAATTGTCTACACACAGAAGATATCCCTGAAGAACAGACTTGCCCTAGAGAGGCCTCGATACTAGTGATATAGCTACCTACTACCAAAAATCACAAAGATTATCACAGAAAACAAAATTAAATATTTTTTTGAAATAGAAAATGTCAAGATGAAGGAGAAAAGTGCAATCTCAGACCTCCAGCCCACCCAGAACAAGTCCAGGAGACATCAAATATAAATATTCTATTAATATTTGTCCCTTATTCTATTAATAAAACAATATGATTTTTCATAGGTGAAACTGACTGTTCCTGGGAGAAATCCCATGTTCTTATGGTTTATAATCCTTTTTATATGTTGCTGGAGTCATTATGTTAGTATTTTGTTCAAAACTCTTGTGTTTCTATTTATAAGGGACATTGGTCTATAGTGTTATTTTAAGTTTTTATTTTAGTATTCTTTCTTTCTTTCTTTTTTTCGGTCTTTTTTGAGATAGGGTCTCACTGTGCAGTTCAGCCTGGCCTTGAGCTCACTTTGTAGCCTAGGCTGGTCTCAGACTCACAACAGTCTTCCTGCCTCAGCCTCCCGAGTGCTGGGATTACAGGTGTGTGCCACTACTCCCAGCTATTCTTTCTTTTTAGATTGGCATAAAATTATATACATTAATGGTATATATGACACTTAAAAATATGCATACAGGGGCTGGGGATTTAGCTTAGTGGCACAGTGCCTGCCTGGCAAGTGCAAGGTTGTGAGTTCGACCTGGTACCGGAAAAAAACCAAAACAAACAAACAAACAAAAAAATGCATACATTATGAAATAGCTAAACTAAGCTAATTAACACGTGCAGTACCCTTCATATGTACTATTTTTTTGTGGTGAAGATACTTAAAAACTTCCCTCTTGGCTATTTTCTCTTTGATACAAGCTGGGCATGGTGGTATACACCTGTAACCCCAGCATTTAGGAGGCCAAGATAGGAGGGTCACCATGAGTTTTAGTTCAGCCTGGGTTACATAGTTCATTGGCACTGAAACCTGGCACTGAACTCACTATCCAGCCTGAACTGCATAGTGAGATTCTGTCTCACAAACACGAAAAAAAAAAAAAAAGTTTTAAAAAATATCTATGGTTAGCATGTGGTAAATAATAGAAGTCCTAAACTTCTTTCTCTTGTTGAACTTATATTTTATATCATTTGGCTAACCTCTCTTTAATCCTCCTCCATCTCCACTGCTAGCTTTGGGGTAACCATTATTCTTTGCTTCTATGTCTTTGACATATTCTATATAAAAAGTGAGTGAGTGAAGTCTGTCTTTCTGTGCCTGGATTGTTTCACTTAACACAATGTCGGATTCATTTAAGCTGTTGAAATGATGGACTTCCTTATATTTAAAAGCTAAATAGAGTGCCATTTTGCATATATATCATATTTTCTTTATCTAATTATTTGTTAATGGACCTTAGTGCTAATTCTATACTTTGGTATTATGCATAATGCTACAATGAACATATGATGGGAGGTATTGCTTTGACATACTAATATCATTTTTTTGGATATATATCCACTATTGAGATTGCTAGATTGTATGGTAGTTCTATTTTTAATTTTTTGAGAAGTCTCCATATTGTTTCACAATGGTTGTACTAATTTACATTCTCCCAACAGTGTATATGTTTACTTTTCCACATGCCTTCTTGCAATATTTGTTAACTTTTCTTTTTTTGATAATAGTCATTCTAACAGATAGGAGGTCTTTTTTTTTTTTTTTTGCGGCGGGGTCTTGTTATGTAGTTCAACCTGGCACTGAACTCACTATCTCACTAAGTAGCCCAGGTTGGCCTTGAACTTGTGATGATCCTCCTATCTTAGAGGAAGTCTGTATTGTTCTTACGATGTGTTTGTCTGATTTTCTGTTTTTCTATTCTGTATCCTATTTCTACTCTAGTCTTTGTTATTTCTTCACTGTTTGTTGTTATAGTTTGAATATTCCCACAAAACTCATGTTGAAATTTAATTCCCTTTGTGAGGTATTAAGAGGGTGGAAACTAAATCTGACTATAGTATTTAGAGGTAGAACATTGGGAGGTAATTAAGGTGAAATGAGGCCATAAGTGTGGGGCCATAATCCAAGGGGACTGTGGCTTTTTATAATGATAGAAACCTGAACTGATATGTTTTATTTTGCCATGTGATTTTTTGAGCTACCTTGAGACTCTACAGAGAGTTCTTACTAGCAAGAAGGACCTTATAAGGTGCAACCTGATGGTGAACTTACAGCCTTCACAATAGTGAGATTAAAAACCTTTATTTTTTATAAATTTCTTAGTCTGTGGTATTTAGTTATAGCCACAAATGCACTAAGACAGTGATTTAGGAATATTATATTAATTGTGACATATTTGCAACTTTTCCATTTTTTTCTGAAATGATTTGTACTTTTATCACATTGTAGTTGGAAGACATGCTTTGTATGATAGTATCCTTTTCAATTTATTACTGCTTGTTTTATGTCCTAACACAGTGTTTGCTGGAGAATATTCTCTGTGCATTTGAGCAGAGTGTGCATCTGCTGTTGTTGGGTAGAGTGTCTTATGGATGCCTGTTAGAACTAGTTAGGTTATGGTGTTGGTCAAGGTTTCTATTTCCTTGCTGACATTCTGTCTGTATCTATCTTTTAGGAAAGTAAGTGGAATATTGAAGTCTCCACTTGTTGTCATTGCATTATCTGTTTCCCTTCAGTTATTTCACTTCTTCTTTTATATGTGTTGGGGTTCTTTTGTTATATATGTTTACAAGGGTTGTGAGTTATTCATGAATTGACCCTTTTATCATTATAAAATATCCTACTTTGTCACTAGTAACAAGTTTTGTTTTATAGTCCATTTTTTCTATTATTAATACAGTATAGCCACTCCAAATCTCTTTTGTTTACTGTTTACATGACATGTATAATTCTATCCTTTTACTTTTACCCTATTTGTGTCTTTGAATCTAAAGTATTGATCATTTAAAAAACCAGCCTGCCAATTTCTGCTTTTAATTGAAGTATTTATTTAAGTTTAGTTGTAGATGAAGGAGAATTTACTCTTCTTTTTTGCTATTTTCTCTATCTCTTTATCTTTTTTGTTCTTCTATTCTCCCATTACAGTTTTCTTTGGAGTTAAATAAATCTTTTCTAGGGTAACATTTTAATTCCCTTGTCATTTCTCTTATTATGTAGTTTTTAGTTATTTTCTCCATAGTTGCTCTAAGGATCATATCTTTATTTATAATAATATAATTTATAACTATGTAATTCAGATTAATATCAATAGTATAAAAGCTGTGCTGCTATATAACTCTGTGCTTCCTTGCCCTCTTATTTTCACAAATTATGTCATTATACATTGTGTGCCCATCCACATGTATTTTATAACAATAGTGTCATGCTGTTGTATTTTAAATATGGTTAGACAAAAGAGGTACAAAGAAAAAGTACATTTATAAAATCTTTAATATTCACTTCTGTAATTACCTTTACTTGTACTCTGTATACCTTCATGTGGATTTGAGTTACTGTCTAGTGTCCTTTCATTTCAGCCTGAAGCAAAAGTTTCTTTACTACATCTATAGGGTAGATCTGCTAGTGATAAATTTTGTTATTTGTCTGGGAATATGTTAATATTTCCTACATTTTCAAAGAATTGTTTTTGCTGATATAGAATTCTTGATTGACCCTTTTGTTCTTTTTTTTTCCTTTTTAACACTTTGAATGTGTTATCCCACTGCTTTCTGGCCTCCATGGTTTCCACTGAGAAATCAGCTGTTAGTCTTACCAGGGCTCCCTTGTTCATGATGAGTCACTTCTCTCGTTGCTTTTGAAATTCTTTCCTTGTCTTTGTCTATCAAATATTTGATGATGAAGTTAAAATCTATCGAGATCCTGCTGATATCTCATTGCTCCTGTTTAAAAAGAGAGCGCAAAACAGTTTTTTTAGTGCTTTAATTCAACTTTCATGGTAGCTCTATAGCATTTCTATGAGGTATCAACTTTATGATTTAGTAGTATGTGGCTTTGTTTTTTGCTATCGTATTCCATAGGTTTTTACAACTCCAGAGTGATGTTTATGTGATCCATCCTCGTAACTCATTCACTCAATACATTTGTTGAATACTTGTATATGGAAGGCTTTATGCAAGACTGAGTTTTCTTAGACAAGTGACACATGGTCTTATCTGTGATGATAACATAGTTCGTTGGAAACTAAAAACTATTCAATTAGGATGAAAGTATATTATGACTATTAACTGAGTATTTTAGCAGCACAGAGGAGAAAGTCATTGATTTTCATATTTGGTAGATGAACAGCTGAGGACTGTATAAAATTAAACAATTTGAGACTTTGAATTTATCTAAATTAGAAAGTGACAGACCCAAGTCCTAGAACTCACAATTCTGAATTCTATGAAGCCATGGTGAACCTAGAGTATGGCTATTTCTGTTTTCAAGCATCAGAAGTAAAAATGATTTCTTAAACTAGGTAAATGTGTGAAGCGCAGACTGGTTATTTTGCTACAAAAGGTATACATGCTACAAATAAAAATAAAAGTGTTTATTTATTATGGCTTATTAAGTTATACTAGCATGAATTTAGTAAACAATAACTATGTTGAAACATGAGGTAACAAATATGAAAAGATTCTTTTACCAAATCTACCTTTTTTTTCAAATTGGCATTTCTGTTTTGAAGAGTCCTTCCCCCCTTTCATCTCCAGTAAAATTTTGGGTAGGTACAGTTTATATTACAGTTTTCTTAAAAATAAGAGTTACTGATCAGTCAGAACTGTGTTCATTCCTCATAGGATAGAGCATGGCTTATTTGGCATACAGTTTTAATTTTAATCTGCATGCCTCCTTTTCTATTATCCCATGGTTCTTTGCAGCAGGACAAGGAAAAGCAAGTCTTATAAAAAGAAATACAGTATGTGGTGCTTATTAAAGTTACATATATCTCCTCTCACAGGAGAATTCTGATTTACTGCAGGTTGTGCATATGTCGCATATGGACATTTCTAGGGAACAGATTCCTTATCGCTGAGCAGTGAATGGCTTCTAGTTCTCCATTATTACTCTGGGAACGTGCTAGTAATGATTATGAAAGGTAGGATACCATGAAATCTGTAAGGTGATTTGGCAGAAGTCGGTGCTGTTGGTGCCAGGATTTGGGTACCGTACCAGTTTCCTGTTTTCGAATGTATTAATTGATCCGCAAAGGACATCTTTTGGAGACAAGAATTCAGACAGACTGGCACAGCCTGGACCTCCGCCAAGACTGCTCGGAAGGTTGCCATACTGGGAGCAAAAGAGTGAGAGGGAGAGAAAGAGGGAGAGAGAGAGGCAGAGGGAGAGCTGAGGAAAGAAAAAAAAGGCAAGACTTGGCACAGCTCAGTCAAATCAGCTTCTTTTGTCTGCTTTCTCGGCTTGAGCTTCAGGAAAGAAAACCGTCCCGGGGTACAGAAACACTCAGAACTTTTTGGTTTTCAAACTTAGAAGGCTTTTTAAGTCTCTTGGGCTATTGGAAAGTGTTGGTACATACAATGACGTTTAGTCACCAGTATTAAGGGAAATAAAAGCCTTTTTCAAAACGAAGCTTCCACAGTGTCCATGCATTTGGGAAATACTGTATTTGATTTTTTTTTTGCATATATGATTATACCATGAGAGACAGGATTAATATAGAAGATGACAAGGCAAATTTCTAATTAGAAAGAATTTTAATTTTCTACAAAATAAAGTTTGTTCATCAATACAAACCTGCTTTCAAATCAAATCAGACATCCTTCGGAATGTGTTCAGAACGTAAGTTTTTAGACTTTATTTTTTTTTTCCCATCTACTGACATTAAGTTTTCAAGGAGACTTTCTAAGATTTTATGCAACCCAGCAAGAAGTCAGAATAAAAGTTGTTTTATCCATGTGTTTAAGAAAACGTTTTCTTAAAGCAACAGCTTTTATTTCTGTTGCTTCATGCTGTCCTAAACTACATCCCCCAGCAATTAGTGACAACACTGAAGACCAGAAAGGCAAGCTGAAGACACCAGACTTCGCTTGAAGGGCAAACAAGAAATGTGAGCTTGGTCATTATTTTTTTTGTGTGTCTTTGCTCTGAACCATTTTTGGGAGGTGGGTGGGGAGGTGGGTGGGTAGGTGTCTATGTCTAAAGATGTATGCGATTAGTGAATTCTCATTGTGAGGAGGAAATGATAAAAGGTAATTTTTATGATGTTGGCAGAAATGGCTGGGGATGGTAGAGAATAGAAATTGAAATCTTTTGGATAAAGAGGAGTGAGCTGTGTTTGAAACAGTTGGAGAAAAATTCCATTATTTTTAGTTGATTAGATTTTATAATTCAACGATTATTATAGCCTGGCTCTCTCAAAATGTTTTAAGTAAAAGGAAAATCTAGAAAATTCATCGTTTTTCTTTTTATTTCCACCTGGTGTTTTATTTAGATATATACTTTATATCTGGTTTCTTAAAAAATATATCCTATTAGGCCTGCTTATGGTTGGATTGTGATAGTTCTGATCTTAAAAATCAGCATTATTGTAGGAGAGATTAATTGTAAGTCATGTATTTTGGTGGCCACTCTCATTATCAGCAAGTATTGTATTTCCAAAAAGGAGAATTTGAGTTGTGGGATTTGATGATGACTTCTTATAATTATATATTTTCTTTTTATGTACTGACAGAATACAGGAAAATCGTATATATGCTCATAAATACTAATCATTGTGGACAATATAAAAGACTGCTCCTGGTCTATGCTTTTGTTTTGAGTATGAAATCATTGATTTGTTAATCCTTTGACAAAACACATTGTTTATAGCTTTCCGTTATTGCGCGCCTAAATGATCAATTGTTTAAGATATTTTTTGTAAAATTATAGTGACACATCAGCAATCCTGCAAATGGCATTTCATGTATAAATACAATTTTAAAATATATGAAATCTAATACAGGTGTTTGAATAATTAAGTTGAAACATTTTTTTCCTTAACTAATCAGCATTTTGATCCTTAGTAAAATGAAATCATTTAATGTTTATGTGGGTTGCCAAAATGACAACCTTTGTTTTATAAGCTCCTTTGTACACCACCTCGCTGATTCTCCTAAAATGGATGCCAAGCCCTGAGAGACAGGCTGATAGGCACTAGAAAGGAGGTGTTTGCATGACCACTGTCTTCGTGTTTGAATTGATCACAGGATCATTCGTGCCCACACTAAAAACAAAAACAACATACGAAGCAGAGAGTTTAGTAAATAAGCTCAGATTAGGGTTACATTGTAATACTGACCATCTTATTACCGTTTATATTTACTTCTTAAACATTTACCACAATGTTTTGCCATTTAGGATTGCTAAATATATAATTTATTTAGCTTACTTTAGATCATTTTTTTCTTTCAAGTTAAAACAATTGTTTGATAGCTTGTTTCTTAAATTCTGTGTAGCGAACTCAATAAGAACAAACTTATATCCAAAGTATATTATGTGTAATTATTTTCTATCAGTATAAACAAAAATAGGCGAATTAAACAAAAGCGTCAGAATATATTTTAAATATTACAATTTTCGATATTGGTAAAACTATTATTTTAAGTGTAATTAGGCTTAAGATTTGATAACTACTAGCTATTTTACTCAATAAAGTTTCTTCCTAATACATTCTGTCTGGCCTACTTGTTATACGTCTTAAAACGAAAAAAGTTCTCTGTTAAAATGTTCATTGTTAACTGGGTGTAGTAGACATTGTATGCAACCTTTTTTTAAAAGATTGATTAAGAAATCATTTTTTTTCAGAAACAGACATTTAGGTTTAAAATAATGCATGTTTTTTTCTCTAGATCTTTTATACTATAAACACATCGACATTAGCTACTATTTTCATAATAGTAATCATATTTCAAATCTTGTTTTAAAGTGTCTAAATACTGTTGTTTGATTGTAAATGAACCTCTCTTAAGCACATATTCACTGTAGTTTGAATTGTTTAATATTTTGAAGTGAATCGCTAGGACAGAAATGGGTTAATATTTGACTGCTACTTGATGCCTGTCATTAAGTCCCATTTCAATTGTAGTTACCTGAACACACACACACATTATTCTATAAACTAATGCAAGCCTCTCAGGGGGCCCTGGTCCAGTATTTTATAATTATTCACTCATTTATTCATTTATTCAACAAATGTTTATTGAGTACCACTTAAGTATGCTAATATTTTACTGATGAAGTTATTTTGGGTAACAAGGAAGGAAGCTGCATATATAGATAGAAGAGGGAATAGATTTAAAATATTGCTTAAAAAGCCTGGAGAGAAAAGAGGACTGTAATGAGATTTATTTTAGTAGATTAAAAGAAGCTCACTTGATTGTACCATGTATATATTCCAGAGTGCTGTTATTAAAAAAAAAAAGAGTGCTATTATTAAAAAACCAGGAGGTTAGCTGCAGTCCACACAACTACAGGAATTTTATTTTACTATTGTTTTGTGGTTGCTGCATCCCATTGGCCCAAGTACTCTGGTTGTTCCACTCTTCCGACAGACGTGTGGAGTGTGTAATCCTGATGCTGCAAAGAAGAAATTAAGTAGAGAAGACCAAGCCAGCATTCATATGCTAGATTTGATGTATGATAGAGCAGATATTATTGAACTTTTGAAGATACAGCTGTAGTATAAAAGCAATAGTCATTTCTGAGGAACTTTTTGTTTCCTTTGTTTTCCGTTGTGCAGAGGAGGACCAGAAGGCCAATCCCACATCTCTAAGCCAGGATGGCCTCTGAAAGTACATTTGCTAGGGGGCAGTGTGCTTGAAAGAGCTCAATCAGCTCACCATCTGTATGCTCCAGGGGACTTTTTTTATTGTGAGCGCTGAACTTAGTGGTCTAACTTTATTCCATGTGGTTGTTTCTAATATAAAGAAAAGATACAGGCTCATAATCTGAAGAGAGGCTAGAAGTCCCCCTGTTAGGGAGATGGGCTCAGAGGCCACAGCTGATGGGATGATGGTGGACATGGGCTGGGCCACAGGTGGGCACTGCTGGACATTCCACACGGAGTCTGAGGGGCCTGCACGTGTCAGGCAGCAGATGCCAGAGATGGTTCCGGTCTAGCTGGATGAGGGTGGAGGACAAGAGCAACTGCTGAATGTCTTTTCAGTTTACCAAATGCTTTCACCTGTCATCCATCTGGTCTCAGCAACACTTGGCCGTAAGGACTGATCCGTGACACACTTGATAAATATGAACCTGATTATTGTCTTCTTACTAGCACCCTCCTGGCTGAAAACCAAAAATGACTGTGCTTGTTTTTGCCTTGATTCTGTGTTGCTGTTCTGAGCTTAGAGGGGTGGAGCCTAGAGCCACATTCTTTGTGGATGCATTAGAATCCCTGGAAGTCCCGATTGGAGACAGTGCAAAATAGGGGCTCAGCAGTCATGTTGTGGACTGACTACCAATCCCTTCTCCAGCCACCCTTCATTGTCTTGTATTCTCCCCATCCTCATCCCATGCTGTCCCTTAGGATGTGGTGGTGTGACCTAAGCAGGCCAAACAGATTGCCAGACAAGTTTAAAGTATTTTTTAGGAGCATTAAAAGAAGGCAGAGGGACTGAGAAGGTAAACTGGTGATAGGACATGGGGCAGAGGTGAGCGGCAGCTCCAGCATCAGCTACAGCCCTGAAGGAGCCTAGGAGGTGAGGCCCATAGGGCCTTGTGTGCAGATGGGTCTGGGGTTAGACTGGGATTCAGCACTAGCCATACCACGAGTGGAGAAGGCATTAGGGGGGCAAGGTATAAAAGGGTTGCTGGGGCTGGTTCATGGGGAGCAGCATCTTTCTAACCTTTCTGAAGGAATGCTGAGAGGCCAGAGAGGGAGAGGAGGTCAGGACCATTGTATGTATCCGCATGTGAATTTTAGCTCTCTTTCTTCTCAAGCCCAGTGCCTTGATCTATCTGTTAGAGGATGGTCCTGAGCTCCACTGGCACTGATGGTGGCCCTAGCGGGTGAGTGCACCTGTGGAATTGGAACAGCAGGAATAGAAGAAAGCCAAAAGGTCTAGGGCAGAGAGGGTAGCATGCCAATGTTTGACCATGGGATCCAGGGACTGGGTGGGGTGGGAGATGTGACTGGGGACTTCTAGAGCCGTGTGGTAAGGGAAAGACAACTGAGAGAAATTCTGGTCAAGTGAGAGGAAAGGTCCAGAGAACACTGAGGCTGGGAGTTCCCTGTGGTGGCAGGTTAAACTCACAGGACCAACCTTGCAGGCTGGTTCCCAGGGTTGTCCAAGGCTGTACTTGGGTTCCTTTTCTTCCCCAAGAGCAAGTGTAAAGCCATGCAGAAGAGGAAAAATGTCACTTGTGTGTGTTCTGTATTCCACAATGCTTCAGGAATGACAGTTTTCTTCTCTGTCTCACAGTTAAGCATCTTTTGGCCAATACAATTAAAATACCCCCATGTATTCACCTTGAAATTCTGAAAAATGAGTCATATAGTCCTAGAGTGACACCATCCTTTTCTCCCTGTATATTGATACCATTTACACCTCTGTTCTTACTAGCCACTGTAAGTGACTCTCTCTTACTGGATAAGATCAAGTGGTTCCCAGGGACCAAGAGTGTTTTACCCCAGGGTGTCATGGGAATGTCAGAGAACATGAACTGTAGGGGTGGCTCTATTCTTTAGTTATGGGCTTTGGTGAAGTTATGGATACTCAGTTTTTTCATCAGTAGTCTCACTTGCAAAAAGTGTGTTAGGAAGAGAAATAAAGAAGTACCAGGTATGATCAAAATGTATAGTGAATATTTAAATTTAAACATTTATTGCAGTGAAAAACCCCCACTACCATTAATCCCTCTCAAAACACTTGCTTCAAACACACTTATCCCATCATTCTGGCCACTTTCTAAAGCAGCTCTGGAAGTCCTCTTTCCTGAGTGTCTTAAAAATATGGTGTGATAAAAAAAAATATGGTGTGATAAAAATATGGTGAATGCTATTGCCAAGTACCACCCAACAGAAATGCAGACTTATAAAAATATCACAGTATCATCCACCTTATTCACTGGATCTGGCACTGTGTGATTTCTGGCTTTTCTCAAAATCAAAATGACCATGAAAAGTAAATGTTCTGAATCTACTGAGTATATCAAGGCAGCCACAGCAGTGCAACTAAAGACTAAGGAGACTTCCACAATGGCTTCAGAAAGTGACAAGAACGTTGGGATGTGTGTTAGAGGTTAGGAGGAATATTTTGAGGAGACTAATGGCAATATATCTTTTACTATAATAACATTTTTTAAAAATGCAAACATTGCCATATAATTTGATCACACCTCCTATATGAAAAACACTTAGCATAATGTCCAATACTTAGGAAATACTCAATAAATGGTAGTGTTATTATTTTATTATTTAATAAATTTAGTAATAATTTTAAAGTTTTGATAAAATATTTGTAACATAAAATTTCCCATTTTAACCATTTAAGTACAGTTGAGTGGGGCATTAAGTATGTACATGCCCATTGGTTTGCTGTCATCTCCACTATCCAGTCACAAATCTTTCCAAATTGTAAGACTGAAACTCTGTACCCTTTAACAATAACTTCTCAGTCTCTCTCTGCCAACTACCATTCTACTTTCTGTCTCTATGAATTTGACTGCTTTGGGTACCCCATGTAAGTAGAATCATACAGCACTCATTCTTTTGTGACTGGCTCATGTCACTTAACACAGTATCTTCAAGGTTTATCCATGTTGTAATGTGCCAGAATTTCTTTCTTTTACACATACCTTCTGTGTGCATAAACCTCCTTCAACATGGAGCCGTGGGCAGGGTAAGTTCTTATTGTACATTCTTATTACTGTGGGGTGTGGGCAGCAGTCCAGGTTCCCCATCATCCCTTTCTGTACAGCCCAGAGTGGCAGAGTGTGTGGGTGAATTGTGGTACACTAGGATGATAGTGTTATTTTTATGGTTAGTTTTTGTTTTTGTTTTAGTTACCTGGGTAGTACTTGTGCTGTGCTTTCCTTAAATTTGTCTTACGTTGTTAGTGTAATATGTGATCGACAAACCTGCTTAATGACAGCCAAATTTTCAAAATAGAGACTGAGTCACCTTTAATCACTAGCTTGCCTGAGATTAGTATGTATGTCCCATTACTACACTGAATAAGAGATATTAAGAAATGAAATGACAGTTGCTAATCCATTAACATCAGAAATTTACTTTTAAAAGGAGAGAAAAGCCTACCTGGGCAAGATTTCCATTTTCTTCCTCATTAGCATGGTAGATTTTATTAGAGTTATGTAACTTATTTTTTGTTTGTTTTTTTTTTTTTTCTCTGGTTCTGGGAACCGAACTCACGACCTTGCGCTTGCCAGGCAGGCGCTTTGCCGCTGAGCTAAATCCCCAGCCCCTATGTAACTTATTTTTAAAAGAGGTCAATGTATTAGAAATACTAGTCAGAAGAAATGGATTTGACTGGATGCTTTAAGAATTTCAGTGAAATATTTCATCTCATTTGCTAGCTCACACTTTTAGTTTCAAGTTCAAAGCATAGATCTTAAAGATGATGCATATGTCTTTGGAATAGCAGGTTTTTAGGGTTTTACTGGCATCTGTCCTACAGCAATGACAGTATGGAGTCCCAGTACTGTTTCTCCTACTAACTGAATGATCTTAGGAACAACTTCAATATTCTAATGATCAACTTTTCCTGTCAGTGAAATGGCTCTTCTAGTACCTGTATCCAAGTGTTGTTGAGAATATTAAATGAGATAATGTGCCTGGAAGCAATTTAGCTGATAGGTATTACACAAACATGAGAGGTAATTATCTAGTTTAGCTATCCCAAGTGCATGATGGTGATGGATTCAGATAATGTGCCTAATTCTATATGCTTTTCAGCTGTGCATGTCAATAGATTTATGCATTGTACATACATATTTTTAAGATGCTTTGAAATTTTTTCATCAAGAAAAACTTTCAAATACAGTGAAGTACTGAATAAAACAGACTATCCATATCTAATAATTTATTATCCAGAATTAATAAATGGCTATATTTATTAAACACTAGAGAAACACTAGAGCTTTATTCTCTCATTCCTGAAATTGATATAAAACATTTCCATGCATATTTTTATAGTATTTACTGTATATGTGTGTGTGTATATATATATATATAGTATATAGTAACAGAATGTAGTATAGTAGTATATATTGTAACAGTATATAATAGTGATGGCAAACCTTTTAGAGATGTCAGTGATAGCAAACAGCCCAGTGTGGCATGCATGCCATAGATTCATCACCACTGGTATACAGTATATGTAGTATATATAATAATAGTATATAGTATATGTAGTATAATATATAGTAATATATATTTACTATATATAGCTGTCAACAACATAATTATTATTTTATATGATTTAAAACATTGGTTTTGAACTATTGCTATTTTTTTGTAAAGTAGATTAGGCATTTTTGAGATTTATCTGTGTTGCTGTTGTAGGTCCAGTGTTATAGAGTAAGTGTTTTACTGTCATTGCCTCATTTTTCTGTGTATGGACATTCAGATCTTTGCTGGTGCTAATGGTGCTGTCAAGGCTATCCTTGCATAAGATTCCTAAAGATATGTATGATCTCTTGGAGAGGGCCTGGAAATAGAGCTGAGGTACTGAATCTGTTAGTGTCATTCAATAATGCCAAAAGTTATTCTGCTGAGAATTTATACTGGGGTACAAATTTGCACTGGGGCATCAAAGTTTTCATATCATATCTTCATTAATTCTTGATAGTATCTGTCTTAGTTACTTTTTGCTGGGAGAAAATACCTGACACCCACAAGTTAAAGGAGGAGAAGTTTATTTTGACTCAGGGTTTTTAGAGATTTCCGTGCCTATAGTCTGCTGGTTTTAAGGCAGGGCAGCATGGCAGAGAGGCATGGTAGAGGACACCTGATGGTATGGCAGGCAGGATGGAGAGAGGGATTAAAGGAAGGGGAGGAATATCTATCTCTATCTCATCCAAATCTATATCTCAGTCACACAGTGACCTACCTTGTGCAGCAGGCTTTACCTCCCAGCATCACACCTGGCTATAAACATGTTAGTGGACTAATCCAGTGATGAGTATCATGCCCCCATGATTGAGTCATCTCCTAAAAGCCCCAACTATGAGTGCATAAGGCTTTGGTTGGACATCTACGTATAAACTATAACAGTATCAGACTTTAAAATTTTTACCAATCTGATGGCCAAGAAATATTTTTCTATTACTCTCATTATTGCACCTGATTACTTAGTGAGATAGAGCATCTTTTTATATTGGCAAAAATTTAGATTTCCTTTACTATACATTCTCTATTCATAGTCTTTTGACAGTTTTTTTTTGAAGTTTTTTTCTTTATTATTTTGTAGTATATTTTATATACTGATTCTTTACTGTATGAATTGAAAATATCTTCTCAAGTTTTGGTCTGTTTTTCATTTTTCTTGTGGTAACTTTTGAAATAAACTGTGGTATATGTTTGAACAATTGGAATACTTTCATTTTTAATTTTCAGAGATGATTTTTATGATAACACATACTTGTAGTTCATGCTCTTGGATGTGGCAGGGAGGGCTAATGGGACTAATATTTCTGCAAATGCCCCAGAATTTCATCTCTTTAATTGATATTTGTAGGATAAAGTTTATTTCCATACAGACTTCTGGTCAATTTTTTGAAACCTTACTTTTAATTTCCAGGTGCCAATGATTGAATCAAAGACTATTGTGAAATTTTGTTATTTGTAAAACTCTCGTAGCATATTATAATATGGGCACACTCCCATTGCATATGTGGCATTATCAAGTAGGAGTTCTTGGTCCCTTAGAAAGAATGTTCTTTTGATCTGATTACAGTGATTTCTATACAGTGAATAAGCTCGGTGCAATGAGCACTTTCTCCTTTCTCTAACCGGTAGCCTTGCTAACAAAATAACTTAATTGAGAAATTCAAACTGTTGGGGCAAGTGGAATTGAGTTGTGTCTGAGGCTCCTCTGTATCTTTTGTTGTGCAATCAAGTAGCACTTATTCACCAGTGTTGCTGGCTGTCTTGCCTAAACTAAACCCACCTAATCTCCCAAATCACTTTGCAAAACAAAAGAACACACAGAAGATACTGAAGCCAGGAGGAAGGGGCAGGCGATGCACACAGCACTCTTTCTCTTTGCTGCTTGTCACTACGTTATTTATATGGAACTACTTCAGTAATTATGTACCTATTTTAATGCTCCAGTGGGACTGTACACTGTCTTCACTATATTGATATATTGATAGGGGCTTTGGTCATTTAGGCCACTTGGCACCATGGCCCAGCTGATTATAGTTTGCTGCAATCAAATGAAATTCCAGACAGAAATTAACCTGTGGAACCCTGCAAACTGGAACCTCCCTTCAGGATCTTGCAGACTTGCTGTTCTTGTAGGCTGGGGCCAGGTGCTTTCTGACAGTACCATAGGTTTTTTTGTTTTTTGGTGTGTCTCTCCCCCCCCGGTACTGGGAATCAAACTCATGACCTCGCGCTTGCCAGGCAGGCGCTGTGCCTCTGAGCTAAATCCCCAGCCCCCTGACAGTACCATAGGAACCAGGGAAGAGTCCTCTCTTTGGCAGAGGCTTGATCATTCTTCCTGTGCCTGCTGAACTTTTCCTTGAAATTAGCATCTCTGTACCTTTCCTTTTCTATGGGAAACCTCAGTAAAGAATGTGTGAAAATGACTACTGTTTAATTATGAATTGTTTTCTCCATATTACCGAAGTTACTGCAACTCTGTGACACGGACAAACAGACACACATTTTAGGTGAGAAAATTGCAGCTCTGAGAAAAGAAGTGCCTGGCCTCCTTAGCAACAACACTGGGCTTAGACTAAGTGCTAAAGTTTCTATCTAAATGTTCTCCAAGAGCCTCTGGGCTTATAGGTGGGGCTTTGGAAGGTAATTGGATCATCTTGGCTTATAGCTAACTTGCTGTTAGAAGGGGAAGGGGCCTGATTGAAAGAGGTGGGTCACTGGGTGTGTGGCCTGGAAAGATTTCTCTGCCTCTTGGCTCCTCCTTTGACTCTCTGGTTCCTGGCTGCTGGGAGGTGAGCAGCTTTCTTCTCCTCAGCCCTCCAACCATGCTGTGATCGTGCAAGGGTATGTGCCAAAATAAACGTCTCCTCTTTTAAGTTGTATGTGTCAAATGTTGTGTCCTAGGGATGGGGAAAGTGACTGAGAGACCAAGCCTTCTCATCCACCAAGTGGGTGCAATCCAGGGTGTGACCCTTGTGATGGATGAGAAGGAGGAGCTTGGTGTAAAGGGTTGCTCTCTCTCAGCCTCTTCTCCCTCTTCAAAAGAGAGAGAATAAAGTCATGCAGTTTAGAGAACATGGACTGTCAGAATGTGAGACGTGTGAAAATTTTTTTTTAGACAATGCTGAGCATGGCGCTATGTAAAAACAAAGGTTCTAGTGTCTTAGAATCTTAGAGGTCATGTAGTTTACCTCTTTGCATCCAAACCAGTGCAAATCTCCTTCCTTTGCCTCCTGAGAAGCAGCTCCTGGCACCTCTGGGCAGAGTTTCCCACAATAAACAAAGCCTATGGAGGAAGAGGTGTGTAATGGAGCATTCTGAGCCTCTGATTCCAAATGGCTCCGCACTTAATCTTCTACACATGCCATTTACTGCTTTGGAATAACAGATTAGTGATGATGAGATTTGTTTGGCCATTTCTGGAGATAGCATTTTTAAAAAGAGGAAAAAGAAAAGGAAATCACAAAAACCCAATGTGCTATTTAAATTAAAAAAAAAAAAGTTTTATTTCCAGGAGAGCTTTTGCCATTTTCTTAATGCTTATTCTCCTTCTGAGAGCCCATTATGGAACGAGTGTGACAGCAGTTTACTGTAGTGAGCGTGTCTTGGCTGGGCCAGGGGATGAATTAGAACCTCGATGAAGGCCAGAGGAGCAGGCAGAACTGTGCCTAAATTACCCCAGATAGTTGCCTAGCCATTCCACTTTTTTTTAAAGACCTCCAGAGAGCATCCTTAATCTCTTTTAGTTTCCCTTTTCAGTGTTTAATAACCTTTGCTGTCAGGAAATTCTTCCTCATATTTGACCCATTTTTCCCTTGCCACAGTTCAGTCCCATTTCTCTTGTCCTTGGTGGCGACAGAATAGCGGGTCATTATCTTCTTGATGATGGCCTTAATGTTCTTCGAGGAGATCAGTAAAAGCTTCTTTAAGCCTACTCTTCTGCAAGTGAGATAAATATATCCCTTTCCTCTCCACCTTCTTTCTGGAGAGTTCTATTTGGAAGTATCTCTGACATTTTTCTTTTGAGTCTCTGATCCAAATGTTATATCAGGCCTGTTTTAAGATAGCCATTGGTTCATCTTTATCCAAAGAACAAGATTTTTTTATACTTTTCCTTGTAGTTGACTCATTCAGTTTAACTGTGGTTTGTTGACCTCCTCCTGGAGGTGCTGGTCATTCCGGAGGCAGAGGGGTGGAGGCAGAGAGGGAGCCTGAATGCTCTTTGTCTGTGATGGCCCTTTGACAGTCTATGGGTGGAACTGCTGCTTTTCTTCTCCATGAAAACATTTTTTAAAAATTTAATTTTGGTGCATCTCGAATTTCCATTAGCCTCATCCTCAGAAAGTGATGGCTCTGTTGTGTCATCATTGTCCTTCTCATTCTTGATCCATCTCGCAAATGTCCCAAGGGCAGTTGGCAACTATTACCTTTGCTGCATGATGACTGGGGGACCTGTCTGCCTCCCCTTAGTTTTTGCTGATTCTCACGTGGTGGTGTGGTTAGTCTCTGCATCTCTCCAGCCCTTATCAGAAATGCCTGTCATGATTTAAACTTTATGACTGTTGATTGGTCGTCACTTGAGTTGTTCGGAAATTTATTTCATTTCATCTTATGCTTTTTTTTTTTTTTTTTTTAAGTTCTCTGTCTCTCCACTCCTTCCACCTGAACATAAAAACTGCACAGAACTTTTGCCTGGCTGCCAGCATAGGCAGCCCTCCCACCTCGCCTGCCAAGCTTTTAGCAGATGAAATAAAAGTCTATTTATAACCAGTCTCCAATGGATTTCCTCCCTACCTGTGGTTGTGCTCCATCAGCAGGTGTACTGAGCAGATGGAGGGGGGTTTTAATTTTTTCAGTTCAATTAGATCAACTCTCCAGGTTCAGACCAGTGCATTCCCTTTCTCACTTAGTTTCTTCCTCTTGGCATTAAAATTGTTGAGCATAGCAAAACCCAAATTAAGTCCAGGAGATAAAATGCATATAGTGCCTGCCGTTAATGTAAGTACTTTGGCAAAGGAACCATGTTTGACATCAGAGGGTAAATCAGTTTTAACCCCTTCTTTTCTAATGCTTAAATTAATGTGATTTAAATTAATATTCACAGCACTAAAGTGATAAGAAGCATCATTGCTTTCTTGTTTTTTTATGATGTGCTTTTATTAGCATTGGAACTTATGGGTTTTGAAACTATATTATACTGTCTTTGAAGAAATAATTTGTCTCTAGTAATCAGTTTATATGATAAAGAATTTCAATGGAGTTGAGGTCATTAGTTTCATGAGATTCATATGATACCATTTTTTCATGAAAAGTGGAATTGTCCAGGAAAGTGATCAAATGGTACTCAAAGTCCAGTACCGGTCTGAACATGGTCTTTCCTAGCTCTGAGTTTAGGACTACCAGCCAAGAAAAGGCAGTTTTTACAAGTCCTGGCTTCTACCCATGTCAAGGTGTGTTTCATGTCTCATACCTGCCTTTGGCAGATACATCATCTCTCTCCCATGAGCCCTGACGTTTGCTAGGCCAGCTGTCAGGGGAAGCCGGGGATGCCTGCAGCCACACATTCATGCTTCCCCCCAGACCTTCCCAGGCCACTGCACTGAGTTTGATGAGGTGCCCTTTCAGGCCTTTTGTTCTATCTAGCACTGCCAGAGTGATTTAGCTAATATCTCTTCAAACATGGGCTGAAATAAGCAAGATTTGGCTTATTTCAATGTATTTTTTTGTTCAGTTTATAATAGAAGCAGCTTTTTCCCTGTTCTCAATTCTTAATTATATCTGGATGCTTTTTTTCAAGGGTGGGGATTATGTAGATTTGTGGCTTGTTCTGAAGCCTCTGTCCTGTTTTATTAGCTGTCAAGATGCGTGGGGTGGGGGGTTGTCCTAGCCAAAAGATTTGACCGTGCTGATCTGGCAGCCATGAAAGAGTGTGAACTGTGTTGTTAGGGAACAGTGCAAATGAGCCCACTTCTCACCAGGTCAGTATCTGATGAGGCTATTGAAATGTTCTCCCCAGTTGTTTTCTGTACTTTTTTGCAGATTCTCATATCTGGGGGATAATTTAAATATTGGTCCTTCCATCTCCTTTGCAGAGTCTGTGTCAAGTGACTGTCTCGATTTTCACAATGAAGATCTCACTTTCTCACAAGGCGGCCTGACCCAGGCTATCTTTGGTACGCTATTTTACTGAGCTGTGCTGCTATGAGCTTTCTTCCCATTACTTTCATCTGCAGATCCTTCTATTACCTTTTGGGGTCATCTGGCACAAAATCTAATTCTGACATGTGGCAGCCTTTCACATATTTGAAAAATGACCCTCCTGTGTTCAATCATTTCTACATGACATGGTCTAGTTATATGGCTTTCTCTAAATGTGCCCCAGTTTAGCTAGCTCTTTGTTATGGAGTGGCATGTAAAAAAGAAGGTAACATTTTATCTAGTGCAGTCTAATAAGCACAGGATTGTCACTGTCCTAGTTAGAGGTCAAGCATGGCCTAGAACTTCCTGTTTGCTTGATTTCACTAAGTGGAATATTTGATTTTTTCTTACAGAGCATTAACACATCCTGCCTTATTTCAAAACCCAGCAGGACAGCGTGGTTTCTGTGGTATCCATGGACAGGAAGAATGTTTCAGAGCTGTGGATGCACTTCGATCTTTTGGATTTAGCTTTGGTTGTTTACCCACATGCCTTGTGATTATAGGGTGTGTGGATCTATGGAGATGATATTGAATGAGTTACTGAGTGACAGCTTCCAGGCTATCTGGAATGCTTATGCAACCTGTGTGCATGGATCGTTCTCTCCGCCCCTCTCTTTCCTGCCCTCACTGCTATACTGCCCCACTATTGCTTGCTCCTCTGATGGGACCCCTTAATCTTGTCTTCTTTGTAGAAGCCAAAGCAATGGGATGCTAGACTCTCTAGGAATAGAAAATAGGTTTCCTGGTTAATTCCATCATGATTATCCATCTCCTCTCTCGTGCATTCCTATAGCAAGTGGAACCATCATAGGGAGGGGCTATTAGTTGGGCTTTGGGGGACTTTTTTCTTATGTGGCATTCTTATTTCCAAGGGAAAGGCTATGTGAGGGGACCTAGGAGTGTCTCAGTGTGGGCAGCTCACCCTCCACGAGTGCATGCTTATGTTGTGCAATTCCATAGATGGCTGTTCACTGAGTCAGAGGCTTTTGTTCCACGTTGTTGCCACCCTGTTTCAGAGGTCATCATTGCCACAGGAATGGCAGTTTTGTCATTGTGAACTTCCTTGCAGGCCCCTGCTGAAGTACCATACGTGGGAGGGTGTAGCATGAGTGTCTCAGATCTCTGCTCATGTTGTCAGCTTCCTAAGCTGTCGTAGATCTCTTCCTCATTCAGATAGTTACCTCATGATTCAACTTTAATTAACCATTAATTTTACAAAAAATAATGTTTATTCAACAGATAGGTTTTGAATGTTTTTTTTTTTTACCTTGGACCAGGTGCCATGCTTAGAGCTGGGGATAGAGTAGGGAGCAAAGAATTGAATGTCCTCAGTATAGGAACCAGTGATCAGTGGTTGATCAGTGATCAGATCACCAGAAACCAGTGATCACATATGTACCGTGTACATACGTGTGTTTCAGTGTGCGTATGTAAGCAGCATGTCACCACAACTTGTAACTGTGACATAGTATGAGGTGGTCTGTGAGTAGCAGCATGAACAAAGAATCCCCCAAACACAAAGGTTTGGATTGACCAGTTTTGTCCTGCAAATAAACTGAGCTTTGAGCCAGAGCTTGATCATTGAGTAGCACCGCATCCATGTAGGAGGGGCGTATTCCAGGTGGGAGAAAAGGCTGAGCAAAGACACAGAGATATAAAGCTGTAAAGTAGTTCTGCGAGTCCAGAGCAGAGTCATGGGCAGAGCCCATGGCAAAGCCAGTGGCAAAGTGAGAAAGATGCTGCTTCAGCTGGCACAAGCCTTTGCTGGAGCAGGTGGACCTCTGCAGACACAGAGGAAGGAGCGTGGAGAAGACTGTAAAACTTCATTGTCTGAAACCCTTAGGTTAAATGGGTGGTTTTCTAAGGAAATAAATATCAAAATTGTCCTAAAAACAGGTAGAAGAACAGAAATGGCTCAAGAATAAGGAAAGGAGCAGGGAAAGTTTCTCAGTTAAAAAAACTGGGATCCAAAGTGTCATTGGGATCATACAGTTTTAAAGGCAAATACACAAACACAGACTGTGTAGGCTACTTAAGATATTTCAGGACGTAGATAAAGAATGCCATTGTTCTCTGTGTCATCAGATGACTGCAATCTGATAGGGACCGTCAAAATAGATGCCTAAATAAAATACAGCAAGTAGAGTGTACAGGTTTTAGAGAAAACTTTGAGCTCCTCTGTGTAGCTTGCACCCTGTCTCCATTAAATCTCACAGGACCACTGAGTGAGGACACCTGCTATGTCTGTTAGGACAGCCACTGAGACTGCGTGCCAGCTGCTGCTCTTGCCCTGACTTGGAGCTCCTCGTTCCTGATGTTACAAGTTTTAGTTGCTCTCAGTAAGATTTGACAGCATTTGTCTATTTTTTTGTGGTACTGAAGACTGAACCCAAGGCTTTGTGCATGCTAGGCAAGTGCTCTATCACTGCGCTATACTGCTGGCCCCATGTACTTTACTTTTCTTTTCAAAGACTTAATTTCTTAACATATTTGTTAATCACAATTAGTTTTTCTTCATTGTTTACATTTTGCTTGATTCCTAATGCACAGGGTAGCTCTGGCACATAGGTCCAGCCTCTACCCACTGTCCTCCCTCCTTGTTTTAAGGAAGGACTTGCCACCATCAAATTGAGCTTATTCCAGCATTGCAAGGGCGTTTCAGTGTTAGGTAAGCTGATATTATATGGAACCTGTTAATTTTTTAGAGAGGAAACCATGATCGTCTGAATAGATATTCAAAAGCCATTTGATTTATTTCAACACCTACTTTTGCTTAAAAATAAACACGAATTGTCTATAAATAAAATACCAAAGGCCACTTCTCTCCCATTATAGAGGGCATCTATGAAGAGCCATTAACAGTGGCATGACCTCATAAAAATGCCTGCTTATTATCACATTTCTTCCATCTTGTTTTGGAAATTATAGCTAATACCACTAAACAATAAAAAGTGATAAGAAGCACAAATATTAATGCGTGTGTTAAAGAAGGAATGAGCCATTCTTGCAGCCAATGACAGTAAAACCTGTTAGTTCATGAATTTCATGTATTGAGTAAGAAATACTTCCTGACAAGCAGTCATGCACACGTACTGTGTGCTGAGCTCTGTGCTGAACACTGGGGTACTAAGATCAAAGAGATGCTCCTACCCTTGAGGTGTCTAAAAGGTTGGTGTTAGGGAAAGGCCAGACAAGCAGACAAAGAAATAATTTGAAACTAATCATTTCAGAGTTCAAAAAGGTAAAGTTTGATTTGGGCTGGATCGAGGTAGAGGCTTGGACATGGGAGAAATAGTTGGTTTATAACATGGAATAATATAAGAGGATGCTGGAAATGTACCCTGCCCAAATTCACTCTACTAAATACTTCTGGAAGTGCTGTCTGTAAAATTATTTCTTTGCCTGTGCTTTCCGGGAGCCCTCTCTTAAAGCATGGATTCCTGGTAGGACTTTCTGAGCCAAGCTCATTAGGCATTCCTGCTTTTTTGGGGGCTGAGGTCCCAGGTTGACTTTCAAGGGAAAAGCTGATGACAGAAGAGAGGTAAGTCCAGAGAGAGGATGGAGAAGATGCCTCCCCAGGAAAGGAGAATAGTGGGTACTTGGGGTAAAGAATTGCCAAGGAAGGGAGAAGTCTTGAGAAGAGGCAGCAGAGATAGCCTGAAAAATCCACACCTTTCCCTTAGCTGGGTCAGTGGAGGCCCTGTTCCATCTCTGGATGGTCACATTATGCTTAGAAAGGCTGGTTTTGTCTACATGAAAGTGTGAACTTTGGGAACAGAGAACTTTATATAGATGTAAGTTTCCATAGAGTGTATATTAGAATGACTTTCAGCTGTTGGGTTCATATCTTTTACTAATCATATAAGTTATCTTATATAAATGGATAAACAGTAATTTGATAATACTAATGTGAATAGAAGCAATAGGTAGACTTGTCCCATTACCATAAGATCAAGCAAATACAGCTCAGCTTGGTTTTTTTTTTTTTTTTTTTTTTGTGTGTGTGTGTGTGTGTGCAATAGCTGTGAATATTACTTGCTAGTATTAAAATATTTTAATTTTCAACAACTTGGACTGTTTGCTCTGATGAGACCTTTGGGAGAGCTGTCAGAGAAAACCAAATGAACCCTCATTTTCAGTCATGAATGACTCTGATTACTGTGATGAACAACAGTCATAGGTCCCTGCTTCCTTGTTTGAAGTCACGTAAAACATAACCCTCTGTCTTGACCAGGAGATGCCAAAGGTGATATGTGAATGCAAACATAGGAGGCCCTTCATCACACTGAGGAGATGCTTCATTTTCATCAATCAGGAAAGATACAAGCATCAAATCAAAGGGATTTGCAGGATTTTTTTGAAAGTTTCTGGTTATTTTATTTTCACTGGATCTTAACTATACCCTCAGGCTAATGTTGCTTGGCAGTGGTTGGGCAGATCTTGAGCATTTGCTCTGGCTTTTTGGAGGTCCTCATTCCTGTGTTAGAGTAATGAATTTACTTCATTGCCCAAATAGACTTGGCTGGGATAGTAATCCAGTGGTGCATATCCTTGATTGTAGGAAAGACTTTACAATGAAGACTCTTTTATTCATTTATTCATCAAATATCAACTGAGTATTAGCTGCAAGCTGTGAATTATAAGAAATTCTAGGGGGAAACCCAAAATGTAAATCAAGGTTCTAACTATGTGTAAAGACCTCTGGATGACATGAATTATCAAAAAGACATATGTACGTCATGTGGTTATAAGGTCACTGAGAAAATACTATAGGCCTTTTCATGTTTCTTCTCAAAGGCCTTTATTGCCTCCACAATAAAGATTATATTCTTCAGCCCACTCCCTGAAGTTCTTTACAAGCTAACTACAGGCCATCTTGAGGTCCTTGCCTCCCCTCTGCTCCTCCTGTACCTAGGAGGTGTGCTTTTGCTCTCTTCAGCCTCTATGTACCTCCTGTTTTCTTTGGGGAGGCTGTCCTGCTTTGTTTCCAAACTTCAAACTTCTACATAGTCCACCAAACTAGCTCTTAGTTTCCCACTTGAAACTTTTATCCTAGGCTCCCTCCCTCTCACTCAAGGCAAAGTTGCTGCCTGGATGGGTACTGGAACATCTGGGATATAGAGTCACCTTGGGGAGAGGCTGGTGCCTGGAATATTGGAAGACAATAATTCTCAGCTCTCTTGGGCCAGTCCAGACTGGTCTAGCCCCTTCCAAGAGGAGCTCAGCATTCATAATGACAGGTTCTGGAGACTCTTGAGGAGAGACCTCTTGGACTTAGGACCTGGGAGACCTTTGTGAGCATGGGGGATCTGAGGTATCTCTCTTAACCTCCAAAACATCCACATGGGTCCTTATTCTGCCTCCTCACAGTTCATAGTTATGCCTTCATAGCATTCTTTAAGAACATTGTAGTGAGGGGCTGGGGATTTAGCTCAGTGGCAAAAGCACCTGCCTGGCAAGTGCAAGGTCGTGAGTTCGGTTCCCGGTACCGGAGAAAAACCAAAAAAAAAAAAAAAAAAAAAGAACATTGTAGTGAATTAAACCTCCTAACTCCATGGAGTTCCATTATCTTGGATATCATTTCTAGATATTTTGATATTACTATATATGTTGTCCATAAAATCCATGTCTTTCATAATAAAATATGAATGTCTCTATAGAAGAAAATGACTTTTGTTGAACAAGATGATGACAAGATACCATAGGGCCTTCTATTTGGGTATTAGTTGGTTCCATTCCTTAGCATCTCGAGGAGGCAGTGAAGGCCATCTTGTTGTACTTTCTGCTGGCCAATAAGTCTTCAACTTGGGGGTGGTTTGTAGTGGGCTGAATGACTGATGTGTGAAGTGACTCTAGCTTGAAAAAGCAACCAGGTTTAGTTATGTCTGTATATGTATTTAGTTCTTTGATCAGCATTTGAGCTTCCAAGGTGATTAATACATAGTTTTTCGGGGGCTGGGGATTTAGCTCAGGGGCAAAAGCGCCTGCCTGGCAAGCGCAAGGTCGTGAGTTCGGTTCCCGGTACCAGAGAAAAACCAAAAAACAAAAAAAAAACCAAAACAAAACAAAAAAAAACATAGTTTTTCCTTTTGGAGGGAAAAACTATTCAAAGAAATGTGAAAGTATTCAGTGCTTTAATGGAATCACTGGCTTGATATATGTCAATTTCTTGCAAAATGTAGTGCCTGGTGAGCTGGTCAGACAATGCTTTCAGCTAGTAAGGTGTGTCTTTGTACACCTGTACACTTGTGTAATTTGTAGGAGTACTGGGAGTCTGTTGTGTGTGTTGCCAAACCTTTTTATACCAGTTAAACTTGTTATTAAATGTACACAATTTAATTGCGTACTAGGTAAATCAATGAAATATAAATGCAAAAGAAAAATAAAAACTTTTGTTTGCATTAAACATTCTGCCAAAAATTTTGGAAAAACAGCAAAGTCCAGTCACTTAAAAATGTCATTAAAATGGGTGTGGGCTCAATGAGGATCTTGACGCTGGTAAGTTTGCTGATGGGTGGTTTCTAAATTTGTCTGTGAGGTAGATGTGAGCAGTGAGATGACAGAGTGGGAGCTTGAGGAGGGTAAAGAAGGGTCGAGAAGGATGAGGTGGAGATAGGAGCAGGAGCTCTTCGGAGTCCTGCGGAAGGACTACTGGGTGGCACTGATGGTCTGCCTCAGGCTGGAGAACATGCTGTTTCATGCACTGACCTAATGGCTGTGACAGTCTCTGGCCATGCTCAGTGGGCTTGGATAGAAGTAGAAGAAAAAATGCTTGGAATCATCAGGGCTGCCACTTGGTGGGGTGGGTGGGACAGAATTTCCAAGAGAAAAGAGATTTGGAGGTTGGACCAAAAGGCTGAAACAGCCACTATCTATTAATTCACCAAAATGATCAACACAAAGAAAGAAGAGAGATACCTGTTAATATTCTTTAAGCCTTTTAGAAACATGGAGTTTTGCCTTTGGCCACCAAAGACATATGAATGTGCCAGAAAGGTACTGTTCTGAAAGACCCCTTACCCTTGTTACCATGGCAAAGCCAGAGCTCAGCATGCCATTGGCGCTATTAACAAGACTCTTGCCAAGAAAATAAATATACATACCAAATATATTGAGACTCCAAGAGCTGAGGTAGCCTCCTGTGAAGGAAAATGCACAGAAAATGAAGGAAGCCAAAGAGAAGAGAACCTGGGCTCAGTGGAGGGACCAGCCTGCTTTACCTGGAGCATCCCATTCCATGCAATCCAGTGCAGAAGGCAGACAGGCTGGAACCTTGTTTCTGTGAACTCATGGCAGGATAGGTATAAAAAAATAAAATAAAATAAAATAAAATAAAATAAAAAGGCCTCTGTACTGTCAAGAAAGAAAGAAGAATCATGCAATGTAGTCTAATTGTGAATATAAACAGATCTAGAGAACAGAGTTGGGCTAGGCCTAGAGCTGGATGTGGGCAGAGAACAGGTGTGATGGGAGGAAGCCAGGGAGGCTGTGTCTGAGACTGGTTCCTTGGCCTTAGCTCCAGGGGTGAGGGGATCCAGTGTAGGCATGACTAGAGGTGAGTGGGACAAGTGAAGTCACTGGAAGACATGGAGGTGTAAAGGTCTATTCTGAGGACATTGAGACCACCCCATGATTTGGTATGGACAGGTGGATGGGAAGACAAGTGGCAAAAACCATCAAAGGGTGTATCCACATTTCCAGGGAGACTGTGGGGTAAGAAAAAGCCTGAGAAGTGGAGGGCAGTGTGATGACATGACCACAAAGTACTTTTGTCTAAGGAGAGGGGAATGCTGGTTTTCCCTCTTGATTTCTTTGGGCACAAATCATATTTCTTCTTCTGTAAGAACAAAATCTGTACTTTTCACTGGGTGTGGGACTGCTTCCATTAGCAAGGCATCTGCTGGCATCTGCTATGAATCTTACAGAAAATCTAAAAGAGGCTCTGGTGCCATAATTGGAGCTACCACTCACTTCTTTCTCCTGTGATTGTACTTTGATATTAAATAAGTTTTCCTTTATGAGACATCAGTCAGTAAATAGAGCAGGATGTATGGTTAAATAGTTAAAATTATTTTCATCATTGCAATTATAATATGCCTTACCATTTCAAACCAAATATCCACTTATCTTTCCTGAAATTTTGCAAGAAATCTATTACTCAAGGATGCAGACATGATTTTTTGTGGATTGAGTTAAACATTTTTATGGATTAGATATGAATTCAGTAAAAATAATTGAATTAAATTGGGTGACATGAATAATTCATGACATGTAATTTCACATCAGTTCTAGTATAAAAGTGGAGCTACTGGTTTATGTGCTGGGGAAAATGTACTTTATTATTTAGAAAGGTGGTGAACATTTATTATTTTGGAAGACAATTCATTTTATGATTACATAGAGGCATAAAAAATTGTAAGACTGAAAGAAAGCGTACAATTTGAACTAGGTGTCTTTCATGCAGTTCACCACTTCCATCTACTTGGTGAAGTACTTGTTGCTGTATGTTGGTCACTAGTGACTTCAGAAAATATACCGTGCACACCTTCTAAGTCTTAAGAGTGAGTCCAGTAATTGTGTCAGAACCCTTTAGGGCATGTGAAGGACACAGGGCTTCCTTTGAGGAGTGCAGGGCAGTTCTGAGGTTACCATTGTGCTCTGGGAGACTGAGGTCCCATGCTTTTGATTGCATGGAAGACTTTGTTATTTTAAGTTTTATTGAAAAAAGGTAAGACAGAATTTCATAACAAAATAATAGGAGAATAACAATAGTTAATACATTGCATATTATCATCTTCAAATTAATGCAAGATATGGGCATAAAAAATTCTCCAATTGATATTAGCACAAACTTTCCTTTTCAGTGAACTAAGAGACACTAATAGTGTAGCTGCCTTACATCTTTCTCCCTTTTCTCTTTTTTCCTTTCCCCTTCCCCCATCCTAGTTCCTTTTTCCTTTTAAGCAGTTACTTCCCATTTCACAATATATATTGTACATTCCAGACCTTATTTCATTTTCTCACACCAGGGAGATAATGTGATGTTTTAACACATGAATCTGATTTGTTTCACTTACGAGTATGGTCTCAAGTTGCATCCATTTACCTATAAAAGTCTCAAGTTTATCCTTCTTTATGGCTGAGTAGTACTCTATTGTATAAAAAGAACATGTCTTTTTTATCCATGCCATGGTTGATGGGCATTTGGGGTGTTTCCAAGATTTAGCTATTACAAATAGTGCTGCTGTAAACATGGGTACACATATATTGCTGTGGTATGATGTTTTTAATTCTTCCAGGAAGATATCCAGAAGAGGAATAACTGGATCGAATGGCACCTCCAATTCTAGATTTTTGAGGAATCTCCATACTCATTTCCACAGTGGTTGTACCAATCTGAATTCCCATCAACAGTTGGGTGGGTTCCTTTTTCCTCAAAATCTCTCCAGCATTTGTTGCTATTTGATTTTTTGATGATAGCCATTCTTTCTGGGGTGAGGTGGAATCTCAGTGTTGTTTTAATTTGCATTTCTTGAATACCAGTGATACTGAACATTTTTTTCATATATTTATCTGCCATTTGTACTTCTTCATCTGAGATGTGTGTATTCATCTCAGATGCCCATTTTTGGATTGGGTCTTTCAATTTGGGGTGTATAAGTTTTTTGAATTCTTTATATGTTCTAGATAGAAGTCCTTTGAGGGACAATTGGCTAAAATTATTTCCCACTCTGTGGGTTGTCTTTTCACTCTGTTGGTGATTTCTTTTGGTGTGCAAAAGTTTTGCAGTAAGGTGAGATCCCACTTGATGATACTTTGAAATGTTTCTTGTGTAGTTTGGATTTTGTTCATGAACTCTCTGCCTATCTCTATGTCTTCAAAATTTCTACCTACTTTCTCTTTCAGTAGATTTATTGTTTATGTTTTAACACTTAAATATTTGATTTCTTTTGACTTTAGTTTAGTGCATGGTGATAGACATGGGTCTAGTTTCAATCTTTGGCGTTTAGAGAGCCAGTTTCTCCAGCCCCATTTATTAAAGAGGCTGTCTTTCTTCCAGTGAACAAGTTTGGCCCCTTTGTTAAAGATAAGGTGGCTGAATGTGTTTTTAGTTCTGTCTGCACTTTTAATCTGTTCCACTGATCCTCAGGTCTGTTTTTTTTTTTTTTTTTTTTTTTTTTTTTTTTTTTTTTTTTGCCAATACCATGCTGATTTTATCACAGTAGCTTTGTAGTATAATTTCAAGCCAGGGATTGTGATGACTCCTGCTTTGCCTTTGTTGCCTAGGATTGCCTTTGCTAGTCTAGGTCTCTTCTGGTTCCAGATAAATTTTAAGAATGTTTTCCCTAGATCTGTGAGATACGCTAATGGTATTTTGAATAAGATTGCATTATATCTGTATAACAGTTTTCGGAGTATCGCCCTTTTCACAGTGTTGGTTCTTCCTATCCATGAGCAAGGAATATGTTTCCACTTTCTGAAATCCTCTTTGACCTCCTTCTTGAGAGTACTGTAATTTTAAATATATAGGTCTTTTACTTCCTTTGTTAGATTGATTCTTAAGTGTTTCATTTTTTTGGATGCTACTGTGAAGGGTGTGGTTTCTGTAGTTTCTCTCTCAGTGAGTTTGTTATTTGTATAAAGGAGTGCTATTGATTTTTGAGTGTTGACTTTGTATCCAATTGAGAAGTCCTTTGGTGGAGTTTTTAGGGTGTTTTATGTAGAGTATCATGTCATCTGGAAATAATGATAGTTTAACATTTTCTTTCCTATCCTTATTCCTTTTATTTCTCTCTCTTGTCTAATTGCTGTGGCTAATGTTTCCAGAACTAGGTTGAATAGGAGTGGTGATAGTGGGCATCCTTGTCTTGTTTCTGATTTTAGAGTGAAAGTTTCAGTTTTTGTCCATTTAATATGAAGTTGGCTGTTTGTTTGTCATAGGTGGCTTTTATCAGATTGAGGTAAAGACCATCTATTCTTATTTTCTGTGGAGTTTTTATCATGAATAAATGTTGGACTTTATCAAAGCTTTTTCTGCATCTATTGGGATGGTCATGTGATTTTTTTTGTCTTTGGCTCTGTTGATATGGTGTATTACATTTATTGATTTGCATATATTGAACCATCCTTGCATTCTTGGGATGAATCTCACTTGGTCATGGTGTATAATCTTCTTGATGATTTGTTGCAGTCTGTCTGCTAGTATTTTATTGAGTATTTTTGCATTTATGTCCATTAGGGAGATTGGCCTGTAGTTCTCTTCTTTGGTTGGGTCTTTCTCTGGTTTTGGTATCAGGGTAATACTTACCTCCAGCAATGATTTAGGGAGTATTGCTTCCTTTCGATTTCATTAAAAGAGTTTGAGAAGTATTGGAATTAAATCTCTAAATTTCTTGTAGAATTTAGCTGTGAATCCATCAAGACTTGGACTTTTCTTTGTTGGTTTCAGTGTTTTTAAATTACATTTTCAACTTCATTAACTGATGTTGGATTATTCATAATTTTTATATCTTTTTTGACTCAGCTTTGGTCATACGTATCTAAGAATCTGTTCATTTGTTCTGTATTTTCCATTCTCTGTGAGTAAAGATTTTTGAAGTAGATGTTGGGGGTCTTTTGATTTTGCACAGGATCTGTAGTGATTTCACTTTTTTTATTCCTCATTTCATGGATTTAAGTATTTTCTTTTTAAAATAAGATTGGCTAGGGGTTTGTCAATTTTATTTATTCTTTCAAAGAACCAACTCCTTGATTCATTAATGCTTTTTATTGTTTTCTTAGTCTTAATTGCATTAGTTTCTGCTCTGATTTTTATAATTTCCTCCCTTGTATGGGCTTTGGGCTTGACTTGCTCTTCTTTTTCTAGAAGCTTGAGGTGCAACATTAGGTCATCTATTTGTGCTCATTCTGTTTTACTGATACGAGAATTCACCACTATAAATTTCCCTTTTAGGGCTGTTTTTACTGTGTCTCACAGGCTCTGGTATGTTGTATCTGTATTTTTGTTTATTTGTAGATTGTTTAATTTCTTCTTTAATTTCATTTGTGACCCATTGGTCATTCAGCAGGATGTTATTTAAAATGCATGGAAGACTTCTATCCCCTTTAAACCAGATGAGCATGCAGGTGGGTCCCTGTGTTGAGTCCATGCAAGCAGAGAGCTGGCCATATTCTATATCTCATTATGAGGTGACTGCTGAATCTGATGCTGCTGGGGACAGATGGTTGAAATCTGAGCTTATGGTAGCTCTCATTCCTCAGTATGAAAGATCGTTAATTCAGCAACATCACTTATTCTTTGAAAAACACATATTATGTGCTTACTGTGTATATATCCCAGGGAACTGGAAAAGGCTGGGGGAGATTTTGGCAGAGTGGCATGATGACACTTGCAAAACTTGATAGTGAACCTGGTAGTAAAAGATTTGACTGAGCTCTGCAGGAGGAGCAGGAGTTAGCTCTGCAGGAGAGGAGTGGAGAGAAAAGAGACAATCAGGACTGAGAGTGACCCATGTGTGGCACCAAGGTCAGAGCAAACAGTTTGGACCTGCTGGCTAGTGCAGAAGTGGAGAGGCACCTGGAGCATGGAGAGAGATCAGGCTGAGGACATTCAGGGCCAAGTTCATCAAGCAGGCTAAGGAGCTTTACCTTTATCCTGAAAGCAGAGGCTGTCCCACTGCATAGCATTGAAGGGTAGAAACATTTTCTATGCTTCTGTCATAGTCACCTGGAAGTCTAGTGAAAATTCTTCCTCTCTAAACACTTTTGGTTGCCAACTGGTCCACAGCAGTGTGGCACAGTACAGAATGCAGTATCCTAACCTCTGCTGGCTTTTAACAATGACAAGAAGACCATTTGTGGAAGTTGATGTCCATACATATTATTACATCCATGCTATTGTCATATCTATATCCATGTGTCATCCTCTGTCAGATGACTTGGCCATCTAATAGTAAGACAAAACCAGCAGCTCTGTCAGAAGGACACAGTCTTAGCTACTTTTCTCTTGCTGAGACAAAATACCAGATGCCCAAAATTAAGGAAGGAAAGGTTTATTTAGCTCACAGTTTGTGAAAGTTTCAGTCCATAATCAGCTGGCTCCAAAGCAGGGTAGTGTGGCAGAGGGGCAACAGTTCAGGGTGGCAGAAGATAGCAAAAGTAGTAAGAGCAGAGAGGGGAGGCAGCAAGCCTCTTTTCTTCCCTTATATTGTAAGCAGGCTACCCATCCTGGGGTGGGTGTATCACTCATACTATCTTGGTGGCCTCCTCTTGTACAGGATGAGGATGTTTACAAAGTGAAGACCCTGACCCCCTGCTGAGTTGCTCAGTTAAGCTTTCAAACCTCTCAGATTGATAATATGTATCAACCATTACAGCCACCCACAGCTTTTATGATGCAATATTAATCACAGATGCTGAGGGTCAAAGTTCCCTATAAACTCAGCCAGGTTTGGAACAAGGCTCTGGCTTCACCTATTTGTAAAAGGAAACAAAGGAAAACTGAGGAAATTATGCTACTTGCACTCTGTACCTTGAAAATTATCCCTTGGGTGAGTCCAAGGCGCTTATAATAATTATCTATAACTAATCTACATTTAATGACTAATAAATACTACTTGGTGAGAGGAGTCCTGTCTTAGATCAAAGTTGTGGAAACCCAGACAAAGTGGAGAAAGATGACAAGGCAGAATGCGTTTAGTGTTTAAAGTCCCCTTTGCTCTTAAATTTTGTACTGTTTTTGATAAATGATGCATATTTGCTACGAAAGAAGCCAAAGAGTATCTCTAATGCAGATGCACAGAAGGTAAAACTGCCCCCACGTTCCGTCCTCTGGAGTCAACTGTACATGATACTATGGCGAACCCGCCACCAGACATCTCTGGAATTCATACTCTTGTATTCTCTGTCACTGTTGACATTGTCTTTTTGTGGCATATTTGTTGTGATTGTCTAGACTTTTTTTCCACTATTGCTAAAGTTTCTTAAGGTCTGTTTCTTTCCTTTACAGGACTTACCTTGTTTTCTAAATGAACAAAGTGTATATGTTTGAAGGTACGAACAGATGAGAGAGAAACAGATGCAGAGCCATTTGAATCCTCCTTGTTTGAATGACCCTGTTCTTGGTTCAGAGGTCGTGCTTGTGTTAGTGGTCACTTTACCGGAGAGATTTGCTTCACATGAATAGCTACTGCTTAGGCTGCAATCACCAGATGCAGTGTGTGGACGGTGGTGTATCTTTCCTGGGTCCTTTCTGGAGCTTTCTATGTAGTATCAAAATAATTAAGGAATATTTGAGATTGACATTAAGGCATTTGATTTATTTATTGATAAAAGATGATTGAGTTACCTTAGCTGACTTGATTAAAATTCAAAAAGTTGTGGTTAAGAAGGAGTAGATAATTTAGAAATGCTGAGATATAAATAAGTACAAGTAAAGAAATTTAGATATGAGAATCTAATTATTTTTACCCTTATGGTGTGGAAATGCAGGTCTTGCTGAGTTTCAGGTATTTTTTCAGCAGTTCTAGAAGAATGGCTCTTGTGGGCAGGCAGGTGTGCCCCCCACAAGAGGCAATGTTCTTCAGCCTGTGGGGAGTCACGGTCCTGCCTGGACAGTGGTGTCACTGGTGACAGGAAGATGGCAGATATGTGCTTATTGTCACCATATGGTTTGTAGGAGGCCTTCAAAGAGTTTCTTTTTAAAAATTCTGCTGAGGATAAAACATTAACATACATATATCCAAGGTCAAGTGGCATCACTGTTTGCCAGTTTGCGTTTTTGACTCTGTCTTAGGCTCTGCAAGCTTCCATGCCTCATTGACCTGTCATTCTCCTGAGGAAGAACTGTTGAGGCAATGCAGCTTGCTCAGCTAGTGGGCATGCTCAGAAGTGGCCACATGGCACCTGCCCTTCTGCTTGACTTTGTCATCTGGGCCCTGCAAGAGGGCAGTCCTGCCTGTGGTGACATGGCAAGCACAGGAGTCTCCAGAGTGGGAAAGGGCTGCTGCATCATGTCTGCTTCCTTTAGACACTTTGCGCAAGGTCCTTGCTGCTTGACTCTTCTCTTGGGAGGTACTGCCTATCACCTTGGCTGTTCTTGCATCCAGCACACTTTGCTAAGGCTTACTGTGCAGTGCACAAGTGAGAGTGAACCGTGCCAAGAGCTTGCTATGTTAATTATATTTTAAGTTGATTCTTTGTAGGACCAGAGTTTAGGAAGACATTCAGTGTCCTTACAAACGTGAGTCTTCCCACTATGAGCTGGCCTCTCTGCTATCACTTCCCCTCTAGTTTGCAAGCCCCTGGAGGGTAAAAGACTGTATCTTAAGCCTTCCCAGCTGTTTTGTGCAGGTTCTGTGGTGAATGGATGGACACCATCAACCAGAGTGCCCTGTCCCTCTGCTGCGTGGCTGACTGAGGGGACATTTCCAAGTGACAGCCAGACATGAGCTTGCTGCAGGGTCTTCTATCCTGGGCACATCTTGGCATTCTTGATCCTCTTGCCACTTTCATTGGTGGTAATGGTGGTAGTGCGGGGGGCAAAGGCAGAGAGGTAGAGTTGGGCATAGGCTTCAGAGGGTTTGAAAATGTACTTGACCTTAAAAGTGAGATTTAAAGGACACATCTTTCAAGGTTACTGGTAAAGCTAAAAGAAATAATAAATATGTGAAATGATGAGGTGAAGTGACTTGAAACATTGATTTTTCCTTACTTTCCCCTTGAACAGATGCCTGTCCCTGGGCTGTGCCCCACAGGCTGTGTTCAGGGGAACTGTGAGCATCAAGATGCAGGACCCTGAGGAGGACAGGGGAAAGGCCAGCAAGGGGAGGAAAGCTGGTGCCTGTAGGGTTGGACTGGGTTGGCCTGTCTAGATCCAGAGGGCTGGAAGTGCTATCAACTGCAACGTTAAATTTTCTTCCTTCACTTACCTGTCCTTGAGCCACATGAGGCTCAGAAAAGCAATGGATTGGGTACTGGGGAAAATGATGTCATTCTGTGTTTGTAAACGGTGAGTTGAATCTTTGTTCAAACCTCCTGGTCTTGGGAAGCTTTGTGTATTTGGCTTGCGCAGAGTTGACACATGGCAAATACTTGTTCCATCCCCATGTTTTTCTTTTCTCTGTTTCCCTCTTTCTAGTGTCCCATGCATGTCTAGAGCCCATAGCATATAATACGTGGTAGCAATGTGGATTTTAGAATGTGTGTGTGTATGTCCCCACTCATCCTGATGCTGCCATTATCTGTATCCCTTGGGAGCAACTTGGGTGTGTGTGTGTGTGATGTTGCCGGTACCTTCCATCAGTGACACTCGTGATGACTGGGGAGTGTCATTGGCATTATGAGAGATGTTCAGCATTGAACAGAGTGCAGGACAGTGCACCCACTCTGAGAACTGTCTTGCCACAAAGGCTGGTAGCACCTCCAGTGAGAAACGCTGTGTGTTTCGAGTGTAGAGGAGTCTTTGGCAACTCGATCTAGTAGAGGCTGTTTATAATTCTGTCACAGAGGCTGACAACTGTTTAGGGAACCTAGAGAGCCCATGCCTTGGCTAATGGCATTATTTGACAGAAATGTTGACTTGAGTCTTGATCCCCACCATGAGATTATAAATATGTTAAATTCTAACATATATGTGAATATTACTTTAGATTTCAGGGCATTGCAATCATTGTTCTCTTTCTATTGATACGGGTGAAATAAGGGTTGTTACTGTTTGGATTATTTTCCCTAGACATTTTTTTTTCCACTGGGGAGCTATTAGATAAAAAATTGGGTTGGCTTTGTGGACAAGGCATTTCACGAGAAAAATAATCTTTGTGTCACTATGCACACTCACAGAGATGTACACACAAAGAAACTTTGGAGGGCTCTTTTGATATTACACAGGGAACCGACAGTGCCAATAATAGCACAGGACTGTGTCTCTCACAGAGCTTTTGAAGGCAAAGAAAGCAAATGACAATTCCAGTGGTAGCTAAGATATATTTTTGTGGTGGCTAGAAAGAAACTGGCATTCTTAGAGGAGTCCAACAAATTGTCTTTGAGCCTTTGAAGGCACACAGAAAGCTAATGACACCTCAGAGGAATAGCCTTCTCAGGTTTTAGATGCCACAGATGCCAGCAATGCTAAAGCCAGCATATAAAACCTTTCTTATAGGGCCTTTAAGAATCCTGCACATGCTTTTATTAGCAGGCTGAGTGTGGATATAGAAATGTTAATGGTCTGTGGAGCAAGCTCAGCTTGTTTTTGCAAACTACAGAACTATAAAAGTAAGCAGAGAGGACACACATTCTGTCTCCTTTCTTTGTTCCTTTGTTTCTTATCTGTTTCCTCCTCTAAGGAATAACAGAGCATCTATCATGTGTGGAGTCTTAAGGATGCAAAGGTGAGTCTGATGTGGATTCTCCTCTCTGAAAGCTGCAAGGGAGAAATATGTATGTTCACGTCCCACAATGCCAAGTGGAAAGCAACAATGATGCAAACAAAGCACACATTAAATGGAAATTTAGGCATGGAAGAAATTACTTCTAGCTGATAGGATCAAAGAAAGCTACACAGAAGAAAGAGGAGAGATGGTATTTAACTGTTTTCAAGTCTGCAGGATTTGGACAGGTAGCAATTAGCTTGCAAGGAGAGAGGAGACAAGTGTTGTGGGGGTGGGCGCTCAGTGCCGATGGCATTGGCAAAGGTTAGGGCAGGAGTGATTTGACATGGGACAGCTAAGGTTATGGGCTTCCTGGTGTGTGCTTCTCTGACCATTCCAAGAAGGGCCCTGGAGTTATTGGCTGTTAATTAATGGTTTAGAACTCTAGTCTGCCCTCCACCCCGCCCAAATTCCCATGGAGCTTCTTAGAAATTCTAGTGCCTGGGAGCTTCCCAGTTCCCCTGTTCTTAAGATCCCAGAAAGCTTGCTGTTCCTCCCTGCCTGTGTCCAGCATCCACCTGGCACCAGCCACAGGAGACCCTGTTGCTGCATGTGTTACTGAGCTGTGACAGAATGCTGAGATGGCCTGAATAAGGAAGACCTGGAGATCACTTTTCTAGGAAGTATAATCCCCAGATCTCCTCTTCAGCAACCACAATAACATCTTTTATTTTATTTAATTTTCTTTTAATGGAAAAACCAGTTACACTAAATGAAAGCAAATCACTGCCAGAGCAGATTTGAATGATGTTCATAAGCCTTTTATATGATTTTTATTGAGTTTTTTTGTTTCCTAATTGATTAATAAAGGGAATGACAGGGAAAACTGACATGTTATCTTCCATCCTGGGTCACATGGAGTGAAATTGTTCCCACCTTGGCAATAAAATGATTGTTATTTTTCATTTATCTGAATTTGATTTTCAGTGAAGTGACATTGGTCCTGATCATTCTGTAAACAGGGAATTGTACTGGAGGAAGTAAAGTGTAGCCCTTTGAAAAGCAAATTTGGACTCTGACGGCTCATCTGATATTAATTGTGCCAGACCCTGACTTCGCACTGCCAGGCCACCCTCTGACAGCTTCGTTGCTGGTTTCCCTGTGACATCTTTGCTTTTCCTTGGGCCTCCCATCCCCAAAACCAGGGTCTGGCTACAGTTTCTTCTTAGTCAGTTTGGGCTGCAATAGCAGAATGCCGTAGACCAGGAAGCTGAAAAATCCAATACCTATTTCTTAAAGTTTTGGAGACTGAAGTCCAGGATCAAGGTGCTTGTAGATTCAGTGTCTGAATTTGCATATGGCCAACTTCTTGCTGACAAGAGGTAGAGAAGAGAAGAGAAGAGAGTGAAGGAGGGATGGAAGGAGAGAGAGGGAGAGGCAGAGAGAGAGAGAGAGAGAGAGAGAGAGAGAGAGAGAGGTATTTTTATTTTCCTGTAAGGGCACCAATCCTATTATGAGGGCTCTACCCCCATGACCTAGTCACCTTCCCAAAGTCCCACCTCTTAAAACCATCACACTGGGATTTAGGTATCAACATTTGAATTTTAGGGAATACAACATTCATTCCATAGAAAGTGGAATGGCGTATAACATATCCAAGTACAAAGAACATCTGCCAACCAGTGAGCCCTGTAGTCACAGATAAAACACAAGGGCTACTATTCCAGTAGACTGACTGAGCAACATGGCTGGGACATGTAAAAGCCCAACAACAATCCTACAAGATACAAAGCAGTAATGAGCATACTAAGTACTATCGACTGAGTGCTTGCTGTGTGCCAGATACTATGCTAGAGGCAGAAAGCCTCACCTGTTCATCCAGAGTTATAAGGTAGCCAGGTTGCAGAGTGAATTCACAAAGATAGGCTTTTCAACTTTTAGTCTGGACTGATCCCACACTTTAGGGGGATAAGGTTTGGCCATTTACATGGGTTAGGAGACCGAAATTCTCCATAGCAGGCCTGGCCTCATGGATATAATACTTTGCTTATAAGGAGTGAGTAATGGGATAAGCCTTGTGGGTCCTCTAGGAAGAAGCCTATAGTCCCTGGATCCATTGTCATCAAGGTGTGCATTTGAGTCTTGTGTTTCCATCAATCAAGGAGGCTGTGGGTTTGGTTGGAGCCAGGCAGGGGTGGGAATTGCTGTTGATGGAGTGTCAGTTACATGTTGTTGAGTGCTATACATCCTAGCTCTTTAAAGCCTCATGACCATGCTATAAGGTTCACATTATTGACATGAATTAGAAAGAGGACAATGCATGGGGGCCTCTGGCTCCTGCAGTCCTCACCAGCAAGGTGCTTGGTTCAGAGCCAGGTACATCTCCTGCCTAAGTGCTACAGTGTCAAGGTCCTGGACAGGGCAGGGCAAGCACATGGCAAGATCCTAGGCTTTCCTGCTCAGGACACTGGAGGAGAGATGTTAGGTTCACCTAGCAAATTTGATCTTCACTGCCTGCTAGCTACAATATACCTGGATCTACGTACACCTGAGCGTTTGCAGCCCTAAAACTGAGAAAACACCATGTTATAGGGTTAGTGTTCAGCTGAAAACCAGATGAGTGAGGTGAAGTGTGAGGCACGTGGCCTGACCCTTGGTGAGTGCTCAGAAACAGGAGCCATTATTATAATGGTGCCCCTTTGAGAAGTCTTAGGTGGATATCTGTCCTCACCCGCCAATCTACCTTGTCAGATCCTGTCTTGAAAGAACTTCTGTTGGCATAAGTTATAAAATGCCTTTTCCATGCCATCTGGCTTCCTGTGTCCCCTCTTCCCTCCCTCTACCTCTCTGTTGTTCTGCTGGGGTGAATGTCACAGATTTCAGGTGCAAATCTATTGCTTATACTGTATTATGAAACAAACAAACAAACAAACAAAAGAATTGCTCCTATATCCTGGGGTTGACCAGTTGGTAACATGGATGCCAATTTAAGGCATCAGTGTGACCTTGCTTGAGTCAGCAGACAAACTGCGGATAGTAGCTTTTCAGCCCAATGTGTTGGTACAAAGTGAGAATTTTAATTAGTATCTGTGTTAGTGTTGACCTTAAGTATAGGTGATAATGTGACATATCCACGTTGGTCTCTCTCTCTCTCTTTCTCACTCACACACACATACACACTGTTGGTGTTGTCTCCTGCTCAGGTACCCTTGGGCTATGAGGTTCCTTGTCTTGCCTGGACTCTGGTCTAAATCTACCCATGACCCTGACTGTTGTGTGGTCACTGAACTGTCACAATTTGTGTCGGAACTCAGAAACCTGGCAGTGACCCAGGAAAATCTTGGCCTGTTTAGAGAGGTAAGACAGAAGTCTTTTCCTTGGGCAGAACACAGCAAATGTTTGGTTGAAATATGTCTGAGATGAAACCACTTTAATTCTTTGTTTAAAAGTGTCATTCCATGTTCTGCTGAAATGCTGGCTTATGAGCAGTGCTCTGACTGCAGCGTAGGCTTTCTAAGAAATCAACCCAGAAGAACTCTTGCTGGAGTGCTCTGTATCCAGGTTAGGCTTCAAAAGTTAAGCTGTTGCCAAGGGAACTAGTGGAGGAGCTTCAGTGTACAAATCTTGCAATTAAATTACATTTTAAAGGTACAATTTAAATTTTGGGTAACATCTGACTTCAGCTTTCCTTTAAGGTGGAGAACAACATGGGGTAGGAATTGTCCAGTCAAAGATTCATGAGGCAAACATCCTTATTTTTGGACTCAATAGTTCACCTTTGGTGTTTATGTTTCACTCTTTCAGCAAATGATTCTCTTTTTCTTTTAGTTTTTTTTTTTTTTTCCAGTACCGGGAATCGAACTCACGACCTTGCGCTTGCCAGGCAGGTGCTGTGCTGCTGAGCTAAATCCCCAGCCCCTCTTTTTCTTTTAAAAAGCCCTAGATGAATGTACTTGTGACACTGCCTACTTCTCAGGCCATGCCCTCAGCTGGTGCAGATTTCCCTGGGGGTTGCGTCCTGCGGACAGAGGCCCAGTGGCCAGAGGAAATGGTTCTGCATTTTAACTATTGAGATCTAAATCTCTGAGGTGACAGAAGACATTCCATTTTACATGGTGCGACAGTTTTACCAGTTCTGTTCTACCTAAAATGCTGTTTTGCTCCATTGTATGTTAGCCAGGAAGAAGTAACTTCATTGTGCTGAAAAACAGTGGAAGTAATATTACCAACAGTTAATATTCATGATTTCAATTAGTTATATTGAGATGTAACTAACATGCTATATATTATACTAGGCACTTAATATACATGATCACACTTAAATTTATACTATGGCGAGGCAGAGACGTGGCTCATTCCCAGCATATAATATGTACAGTAGCCGGCTATAAGTTGACAACAGCATTCTATGCATGCACACGCCCCATACTAAATATACTTAAGTCGAAACACACCAGACAGCTGATTTTATAAGCCAAGTCAGCCAAATATCAGCAGTTTCCTGTGGCTCAACCCAACACATGCCTGTGTATACCCAAACTGGCAAGATGACATAGCTCTAGAACTTCATCCCTGACACGTTTCACAGACCTAACGACGTGGGATTTTTCATAAAGGCGCAACTACCCATGCGGAAAGGTACAATCCTCAAATGTTTCATCTAATAATCACAGAGCTGGGGAGCCCACGATCCTTAGGGGTTGTGTGCCATGCTGCCTTGTCTACAGCGGTAAGGCTGGGAGCTGAGGCTGAGATGCTGCCTTCTACTATTCCCCATTGGTTTTAGATTTTAGAACATCAAAGCAAACTCTGCATATGACCTCTCTCACTTAGAATTAAACTACCTGATCCGCTGCTGTGGTTGCCAGGCACAGGGGTTCCAGGCCACACAGACTGTGATGGGGAAGGAGTCAGACCCTCAGCATCTCAGTACCAGAGAAGGCCCAAGCCTGGAGAGGGGTGGGCTGTGCAGGCCTTGGGGCCCATGTGGGCTGCGTCTGGAAGGATCTGCCAAGAAGCTGTTTCTCTGAAGGCCAGGCTGGTCAGCTCAGGCGACCCCCCGGGACACTTAATGTTCCTTTCCACTGTTGTCAGAAAGGCCTGAGGGTCTCCTCTTTGCTGTTGGGCCCAGTTCAGGACTGCACTGCCGGCTGACCAGAGTGGACCCCAAGTTCATCTCTCCCCGTCCCCTGGGGCTCCACCTTAGGGGTCTTAGCATCCTCCTCCCCATCCTCATTCATCTCAGCATGTTCCAGGAGGTGGGCTTCTGGGAGAGACAGCCTGGGCTCAAGGCCTAAGGTTTCTCTGTGGATTTGCTCACCCTCAGCTCCTGCTCCTCATGTCCACTGGTCCTTTCTCTCCGTGCACAATAGTAGAGGTTCACCCCATGAGACCCCTAAGTGAAACTGTGCAGATGCTAAGCAGCCCTGGAACACGCACGTCTTGACAGGGATTGTGGCTTAAGATTGTGGAAAGTGTAATAAATTCAACATTAGGGACGTAGTGTAAAATAGTGTAAACTGCATGCTGTGTGTGTGTCTTTCCTTTTTCATGGTGGGAACAGTGCCGACCAGCCAAGGGTCTCAGACAAGTGCAGGCACTGCTTTGGGACCTTTGGTGGGCATTCTGCATTGCAATGGTGGGGAGCATGTGGGCAGGAGGCAAAAGAGGAAGGGAAAGGGACCCCACAGTTCCCTTCAGGGCCCTGTGCCCAGTGACCCAGGGACATCCGGCTAGACCCTATCTTCCAGAGGGTCCACCCCCTCCCAGGAGTACCACTCAGGGGGTGGGGTGGGAACAGACCTTTAGCTCACAGGCCCTTGCGGGGGGCATTCAGTGCCCAAACTATAGCAGAAGCGTAGGGATAAAATGGAGGGAAGGCTTCAAGTGTTCGTGGCCGTGAGGAGCCCAGAGTCTAGCTGGTGCCTCCTGTTCTTCCCTTCCTTTTTCTTTTTTTAAATTACTGGAGATTGAACCCAGAGCCTTCACACCCTTTTTAATTTTTTATTTTGAGACAGGGTCTCATTAAGTCACTAAATTGCCCAAACTGGGCTTAAACTAGTGATCCTCCTGCCTCAGCTTTCTATCCTTTTTAAAAGTAACTTCCTGCACAGAAATTTGAAAACCATTATTGTATGTTACTTCTTTAATTACTAGGTATAACATTCTCTTAAGGAAACAAAATTTTATACCTTTAGATGTATGTGTTTACTTATTGTTTTATTTGACCTGATTAAAAACAAAAGCGAAGGCATTATTATTGTCATTATCCTGACTTTTCATAAAACAAAGCTGAAGGTCAGAGAGGTCAATAACATGTGTAAGGCTGCACAGCTAACATGTAAGGCAGCAGGGACTGGAATGTAGTTCTTCTGACTCTTAGTGTAGAGCTCATTCATGGGATTATGAGGCTGTGCATAGATGAAATAAAGGTTGGTGTCTTGGAACAAGATTCCTGGAGTGTTTTGTTCAGTGGTGGGTGATAAATTGGATGCTCAAGAGGGGGCGACTGCGGTGTGCCCTGAGCAGCATAGCTAGAAGTGAGAGATCTGAACATGAAGTTTTCTTAAGAGTTAGTTCATGGGTGGACGTTGGTTTCAGTAAAGCAAGTGGCTGTCACGGGAGGGCGAGGCAGCAGCTCACATTGGCGTTGGAACCTTCTTGCAATGTCAGTGATGCATAGCCTCTGGGACACCCTGTCCACCGATTTCTAAAACGCAGCCTTTGTCTCTCTCCTAGGATGAGAAATTAAGAAGCTGCTTTTATAATTCTGCTTCTCAAATATGTCACTTTTTTCAGTGACATTCTTTTATTCAATATAGTAGGTAGCCCAAGTTGTAAGAATAGAATGTATTTTCCCATGGGACTAAATTAAGCTATTTACATTTTGAATGCAGTGAGAGGCTCTAAGAACATTTTTCTCTCTCAAATCATTCTTGGAAAAAGAGGCTTCTCACCACTGATTTATTTCATACTTTTATCTGTGTAAAAGTCACTTGCAAGAAGCCCCCACACCTATCTTAGTGTTAAAGGAGGGTGGCTCTGGGCTTGTACAGTTACACTAAGATAGGTGTGAATCATGTATATGGAGAGAATGTGGATTCAATTTAGCAGCAGAGTTGTAACCACAACAGCAGAGCCAGTCACCAAAAGCAGGACATGTGCCCCAGCCTCATGTCCGCAAACAGGCAGGTAGAGGCTGAGCATGGTCAGTCCTAGGCTGAAGAATGAACATTCTTACTGGTGGCCTATGAGACAACCCAAGAGTCCATCATTACTACCTTATCAGCAGGAGCAATTTAACTTTTGTATATTTGACTAGATAATGCCAAAGGATGCTTGGATTTGAGTGTAGGTTTTAAATTTTTTTTTTTTTTTTGTTTGTTTGAAGACAAGGTTTTACTGAGTCAATAAAAGGCTGGGCTTGAACTTTCAGTCCTCCTGCCTCAGCCTCTTAGAGTGCTGGGATTACAGGCATGTACCATCTTACCTGGTTCCAGATTTGCTAATACATTTTAAGAACATCTGAATATTGCATGGTCAAATAATATTATACAAACTTTTGATTTTAAAAACACATTTTTGTCTGTGTCATAGAATGACAAAGGCATTCATCAGTGTGTCCCTAGTATAAATAGTAGAGCAAGCTTGTGTTCTGGAGAGTCATATGTAAAGAGTTCATGTTTTACATTGAGGTGTGCAGGGAAGAGCAGATCCCTTTTTTTACCCACTGCTGGGCTCATGGCCAAGGCACCTGTAACAAAAGACAGATGAACAGGAAAAAGCACACAGATTTATGCAACATAAGTTTTATGTGACACAGGAGTTTTCAAGATGCGGACCCAAAAAGCCAGGAAAGCTGTGTGACATTATGGTCAGGTTTGGGGGGGAGGGGACAGTTGTGCACAAGTGTGATTGGAAAAGGGCTGTGACCTAATCATGATCAAGTGGGGGCACTTAGCTAGTCATGCTGTCCAGAGTCTTCTCCATGTCCCTGTGCCTCTTGGAGATGAGGATGCTCTGTTTCTGCAGGTATAAGAATGACACCTCTCAATGTGAGAGTCTTGGGACCTGCATCAGGGAGAGGGGTGGGGAAGGTCACAGAGATCTTCCTGATTCTGCACTTTGTTAAACTCCAAGGAGCCCTCCCAAGCCCTGTCATCTGCACATGCCTTTAGATATTTTCTGTTTGTATTTCTAATTCATTTTCAGATTTCTGGCACTTTATCCTCAATGTTTAGCCGTGCCTTTGTCTCCCTATCAGATTTAGCGTTTGATGTCCACAATAAGTTCCTGTTGCAGTGTGCAAAAGGCCTGGTATGACCAGCAAAACAGACAAACAAACAAATAAACAAACACCCCAAGAGAGCTCAATGTCCCAGTTTTTCTGTTTTGTGATCTGGATTTTCCTGTAGCAGGGTGGGAGCACCTTTTCTATTAGAAGTTACTGAGATGCAGAAATCATGGATCAAAGTCTCTTAAGGAGAGAGCAACTTAATTTCATTATGAGGGAAATGTATTCTGTTTCTTTGCCTTAAAATAATAAGCACATGGAACATACAGCTCTATTTAATAAATGCTAAAAATAAAAGTAAGAGCAATTGAAGATGAAAATAAAGAGGAATGAGAAGAACACATGCTGACTTAACAGAAAAAAAAATCAAAGAGTCAGGGTGAGAAAGATAAACTAAGGAAATTCATCTGTCCTCCACTGCGACAGCCTAAGCCCTTGGGCCTGAATGCCCATGGAAATAAAAGCGAACACTCACCAAGAGCTCACTGTATCAGCCTCCCCGTGCTTATCCTAATGGTGTATGCCACATCCCATTTCAGAGGTGAGGAAACAGAGGTAAAACACAAAACATTCCCGAGACTCCCACAGTGTCATCTACCTGGTGATCAATGAACTGATGTTTGAACCCAAGAATTATGGCTTCAGCGAGGCAAATCCACACAGCCATGTCATATTCATAAGGCCCAACCCTCTCCCCTCTCCCTCTTCGCTTCCAGTTGGAAGTGCAGAGGTCACTGGGCAGAGACAAGAAGACACCTTCAGAGAGTGACATCTGACTTGTCCTGCACATAACTTGTCCCCCAAATTTAAAACAGCCAGTACTTTTTTTTGCCTCTTAAAGGTATACAAATGGGACCAGTGTGAAGGAATTTATCCTTGGCAAATGGATGCTTTTATTTATTTGTTTTAAATTATTTGCCTGTTTTGGCCTGGAATAAAGTTAAAGTGACAAAAGTGAATTTGCTAGTGACTGTAAACTTGGCAGCTGATTTCTGCTGATAGAAATGGATTTATCATGGTTGTCTTGTGCCTACCATGGAGTTGGCACTCACCAAGTGTTGAGTGATTGAGTCCCAAGACTTAGCAGTTATCAAACAATAAACCCCCTCACAGTTTTTAGAATATTTTTATGTGCAGTAGTTACTACATATCTCAGAAACGTCTCTAGGCAAGCAAGGGAGGTCCTATGGTTCCCATTTCCCAGATGAGGAAATCAAGGCCTAGAGGGCTCCCTGACTTGACTGAGGTTTTGACAGCTGGCAGATGAGCAGGCGGGTACCTAAGACTGGATTCAGTCTTAGAATCCAGGTTTTTTTTCTACTGGGCCACAGGTAAATCCCCAGGGAGAGGTGCATTCTTGAAATAGGAAGCTCTGATTTCTTCTCCTTTCTATTTTAGAAGGAAGAATATTAGATATCTACTGTGTTTAAGTTTCTTTACTCCACCTTATACCTCTTTACCCCTTTAAGTGAATTATTTAAGATTATCATTTATTTTTGACTTTTTATGTCTCATTTGATATTTCTCTGCAACTGACAAAGGGCATGGTATGATGGTTAAATGCAGTAGATTTTTCCTAGGCTAGTTGCTAAGATCTATTATATAAAGGTTTACCTCCACAGTCAGTTGTGATCATAGCCATTGTAGTTTGAAAATGCTGTTTACCAGTGCAGATTCTCCCACTGCATAGATTTTGACATTATTTTGAGCAAATACTGGGAAACAACATTATTTTAAAACCATGTTCTTATTTTAAAATCCTAATTAAAAATTAAGAGTCTTTGGGAACAAAGATGATAACTTTCTGATCCGTCTCTAATTTTCTCTGGTTTACTCCCCTTTCTTGTGAATCCAGAGAACTTTGCTACGTGGAATAAGAGGTAGAATGTTTGACTGGGATACACGTTGACTCCCCCCAGATCCCACAGGCAAGGGATTAAGCATGATTTATCAAACAAATAATATGGAAGGAAGATTCCTTACCATACTTTGTTTTGTCCTCTCTTGTCAGGGGAAAATGTGCTTAACTATTTGTTACATTTCCTGTGGGTACATGTTTATTCCTCATTTTCTCGGAGAACAAGTGAAGAGGAAGCATTTAGAAAAAGAGGAGAGCTAATACCAGTTGAAGGTAACATGCTCGCATCTTAATTTTAAAGGAATACAGAAAGCCAAATGCTTTCAGAAAAGGGCCCCTTCCTCGAGTAATCTGCCTGGTATGGCATCCCAGTTTGTTGTATAATTTCAGCCCTGTTTCTATGGTAACCTGCTTTAGTGTAGCAGCGATTGTTAATCAGGATTTGTCATTATTCCCCTTTCATCACAAGGCTCTATATCCTTATGGATTAAATCACAGTTCTCATTGACAATGGCATAGATCAAACATTATTGCCAGACATAAAACCCCGGGCCGCTGCCTCTCATTTCCCCCTATTACCAGAAGCAGTGAATGCAAGCTGAAGTCTAACTTCTACAAGGAAATCAGGACTCTGCCTGGCTCCTTTGAGAGCTGCCCTCACGCAGAATTCCAAGCAGGGCAGCGAGAGGGCCACTGTAGTTTAAAATCACCCTGTGCCTATGGGAAAGGCAAGTGTCACTTCATGTCATTGCCTGCCTCATTCTGCAGATACAGATCCAGGCAAGAATCTGTTTTCCTGTGACCTCTAATTTCTTCTTTGGTGCTTTCATCTGTGTTTTAGTGCCAGGCATTTAGCTGAAGCCAGATTCTTGAAGCAGCCCTTTTTTCCTTTCTTTCCCATTGATTTTCTGGCTTCCTGTCTCGTGCTTTTCTATAGGAATACAGTATCTGAAGAGAGGCCAAGTACTAGCCCTGGGTTGAGGCTGCTCCATTGTGACCCCATGGAGGTTCCCAGGCAGCTGCTCTCCCTGGTTTGGAAAGTCAGGTTCTGAGGGTAGCTGGAAAGGGAAGTTTGCAACCCCATAGTATAGCAACTGCATTGAGTGGGGCCAAAGCAGCTTAAAGGAACATAGGAATGGTGGCTCTTCATCTACAATGTGTTACAGCTAAATGCACGTCGATAGCCTTCATGTACTTTCTGATTGCTAATTGTTTTGTTTAGGAGCAAGATCCTTTAGCCACACTGGTTAATACCACAGCTCTGGAGCCAGTCTGCTTAGATTTCGTTTCTGGCCCTGCTCCTTTCGCTCTGTGTGTTCTGGGTAGGGTTTTGAACCTCTCTGAGCTTCATTATGCACAAAGAGGGTAATAATAGTACCTTATCCCAGTTTCACAGGATTAGAGAGGCTGATATTTATAAAGTGCTTAGCTAGTGACTGGCATGGTGTGAGTGTTGTATAGGTGTTTGTAAATAATTAAAAACAAAACAACTTTGCGTGTACATGTGTTCAAAATACCTTCAAGATCAGATGATCCAACTGTGAGTGAGGGCTGGAAAACAGTGCTCCCCTCCCCCTCCTTGCCCCCTCTGCTCCCCCTCTTCTGCTCCCTGCTTTCTCTCCTTGATCTCTGCACTGTGCCCAACCCCCAAGTATCATTCTGATTGGCTAAATTAATTCTGCAGCATCCTGCTGTGAATAATTATGTTGATCCAGTGTGTATTCTGATGCCTTTTTTTCCCTTTGCCTAAATTATAATGTGACAATTGCGGCTCACAGCTGGCTCATCAGAGGTGGGCAGTTTGGGAATTGGCACATCTGAATGTGCTTCTCTGTTAACTCTCTGTCTTGATTGCTTAAGACAAGACATATGTAAACCCCATGATTATTGCCATTTTTTTGGACTTTGCAAAGACTCTGTCTTCAAACATAAAGCTGCTGGGTTTGTTTTGGGGGAGGGGGACATGTCGGAGTCCCCTCTCCCTCCTCCCCCCGCCTCCCCTTTCCCTTTCAGACAATAAATAGCTGTCAGGCTTATGTCAAGGATGAAATTATAGGTGCACATGAGGCCTTGATTACATTGTTTTGGAGAGATTGCTATTAGCATACTGAAATGAAGTCTAATTTTTCACTGACAGAGCGGAGTCAAACTCAAGTGACAGCAGCAGGATGGACCATGTGAGGAAAGAGCATCCCAGAGATACAGGCACCTGTTCTGTGTCGGGATCGGCTCTTGCCTATTTAAAACAAACAACAGAAATGAAGTAATTAGTGCAAAGAATAGCTTTGCACTGGAAATGAAAGACCCACCGATAAAGGATGGAGGATGATGTTTGGGTGAGAGAAGCCTCTCTCAAGTGCATTCACTCCATCCCAGGGTGGTGTCTAGATGTGGAGTGAGCCTGCGTTTCAGCTAAGGCATGAGCCAAGCTGTCTGGGTTATGTATTTTGCTGGCTGCCTGCACAATTCATTTCTGCTGCCACAGGCGTCCTGAAAGGCTGCTGTGCTCGTCTGCGGGGCTGCCACCTTCTTGGACTTTGACTCTTTATCCTTTCTGAGGATATGGACATGTGGCTTGTTTACTTTCAAAAATCCTTTTTTAAAAAAGTGAAAAATAAGCATCTCTTGCATATCGTCTTCCTGGCATGTTTTAAGGAAAGGTACCTTGTAGGATGGTAGATTAATAACTGTGTGTGGATTATTATAACCATCCCTGCCTACAGTGGTATAAATGAAAAATAATACATATACACACAAAGATACACATACACTGCTTCAGTGTGCATGTGTAAAGATTTTGGCACTGTAACTTGAAAGATTATTCCACACTACTGTTTCATTATTATTAATTATTAAAGGAGAAAGATGAAGTTTAATGTAGGTAGAGAAAAGAGGGTGTCCCGTGTGTGAAATCTTGTGCCAGCACAGACAATTTGTAGACAGACTATATTTTGGAACCTGTTCTCAGTACCTACTGCAGTCATACCTCGTTCATGAACTTAATGCTTCCCATGACTGTGGTCACAAACCAAATTGGACGAGAACCAAATCAAATTCAATGGTTAGGTTCAATGTTGACCTTATGGGGAAATTTGACTGGGTTCCTGTCCAATTCAGTTTGTGGCCAGAATTGTGGAAAGAATACATGTGCAAGGCACAGTGCCATGTCATGTGAAGGGAAATGGTTCTGCAGTGAGGAATGCTGCACTGGACCTGAAGGGAGTATGTACATCTGGCCATGTGAAAGCAGACAGCCTCATTCAGCTGAGAACAGTGAGATTGTAGAACAATCTCTATTTGCTTTGGTGTCCCCCCTAGCTATTTAGGTGATGGAGGGGTAAACTGAAGAAGAGGAGGGCTATCCAGGTTTGATGGAGGAAGTTGCACTTGATGTGTACTTTGAGGTGTGGGAGAATGTCAAAAACAATCAAGAAAAGAAACCATCCCTGGCTGTGTGAAATCTGGAAGCATGAACAGAGGGAGGGCTGATTGAGTCCTTGTGTTACTGGAGAACTACTAATACAATGACTGCTGCCTGAAGTGGTTAGAGCTAGGAGGGAGATTGATGACTGCCTGGGTAGGGGTGGGGAAATGAAGAGTCCTTGCTTGTGGGTGTGGGGGGTCCCTGGGGGAGGATGAAAGTGTTCTCTGATAGAATATGGGTTAGGTCACACAACTCTAAGAATAGCCTTTATGCACTTTCGATGGTTCCAATGTATGGTACATGGATCATGTCTCAAGCCTCTACTAAAAAAGTACTGTTTCCTGGTTCCTAGGCAGACACATGAAGTCAGACTGCCCAGGCAAGGCGCTGATCCTCAGCTGATGTTACTGAGCCTGGAGCCATGTCCAAAGACCCTGGGCTGGATTTGGGGTAGACATAGTCAAGCCCTGGGGTTCAAGCTGATGGATAGAGAGGGGCTTTGTCTTAGCCTAGAAGTTCTCGCTTAAAGATCTGTGCTTCTGGCAAAGGAAAGCCATTGGAAGTCTATAGTCAGGGCTTGGCATGTTCAGACTGTTCTTTGAAAAGCTACTCCCGGTAGGGAGGGTGGTTTCTGAAAGCTGGGACGCTGGCAGAGGCTATTTTGGGTAGCAGTGGGAGACCAAGTGGCTCTGCCCTGTTCAGATGAGAGATGGCTATGGTGAGTGGAAAGAAGAGTCAAAGGAAAGAGACACTGAAAAAACAGATCATACAGGCCTTGGTCCTGCCTGGATGCAGAGCAAGCGAGAGTTGGGGCTGAGGGCCCTCGGTTTTTAAGGCTATGCTCTGTGGAGGATGAGGGAGCCAGAGCAGATAAGGAGGGCAGGGAAAGGGTAGCTTTGGAGAGACAACTTGCTGAGTTTGCATATTCTGGGTTTGAGGGACCAGTAGTTCATTTCTAAGCATGTGTCCAGCAAAGCAATGGAATGTGGCTCTGACCCCAGAAAAGATGCTGGCTGCGGAGTCCAGGGAGTGTGCAAAAGGACTTCCTCAATGCCTTTCTCACCTGGCTGTGGCCTCCCCACATGCCCTTATAACATGCTGGCTTCCCCCAGTAAGTGACTAAGAGCAAGGGGACATTACAATGTTTTTATGACCTAGCCTGGTAAGTGAAACAGTCACTTCTAATAGATGCTGTTGGTCACCTGGTCCAGGTGGGAGGGGCTCTCATAGGGTTGTGGGGGTTGCAGGGACCCTCCTGGAGGTTAGTCAGTGCTGCAGTTCCTGGCACTGCACTGCAAATAGTGGTCATCACTGGCTGCTGTCCTCCTGCAAGCTCATGTGCATGGAAGCCCATCTTGCCTGGAGGATCTGTGCCTGGAGGATTCACACAGCATTTGGGGGCCCTGCCACATGGCAGAGGCAAGATGGCCAAGGCCCTGTGTCTCTGAACTGTCACTTCTGGGAGGCTACTGTCCACTGACACAGACTCCTGACTCTCAGAGTTGTCCCCAATGCCAGGCCATCCCATGATACAGAACTCCAAGGGGAAGATGACTTTTGAGTGCTAGAAGCGGAAGTACCTCTTACATCATCTGAGGTCCAGCCATGGGCCCTGTGCTTTTAGCCACATTGCAAGGTGACTTCCACATGAGTGCCCCAGGCCAACCTTGGACCCCAGCCATTAGTCCAAGCTGAGAGAGTGGGCAGAAATGACTTTTTTTTCAGTTCTGCAATGCTTTGCTTTCCACCCTCTAAGGCTGGAGGTTACGATTGAGCTTTTATTTCGGAAAAACAGGGATGAGGTGGATCTTCGTGAATGGTGCTATCCACTATAAAGTATATTAACATTGTCCTCTAATAAAATTCATTCTCTAATGCTTTGTTTTAACTTTTGGGTTAGGGTTGAAGGTTTGTTAAAATGAAGGATAGAAAGTTAGTTAAATTTCTAAAGTAGTGTATTCTGGATGCATTGTTTGGTTATCACTGGTTAGCTGGAGGAGGGGTAATCAAAGACAAGCCAAGATGCAAAGGAAGGAATAAGGATGAGACCCAGGGAGGGGACTCCATGTGGGGAAGGCTCGAGGTGCTGGATCCAGACAAGTGCATTGGTTGGCAATAAATTGTCATTTCTACCAAGTTTTGTCACCTGCCTTCCTGATGCTGGACCTCCTAGAGTCCTGCTCTAGGAAAGTTGAAAGGAGGTCTCACTCAGGGCTGCCATCTTTTCTCTTTGTAATGCATGCAAATGTCCTTGTTCACAAAGAGCAGAGGGAGACCTGGGGGAGGCTGGTGTTTTATAGCACTGTTGGGTATTTCTGTGTGTTATGCACCAACCTCCTCTGTGGACCATGCGCTGGCCTTCCATCTCTGGCACTGATGAGGCATCCTCTTTGGAAGTGAATGCATGCACAATTGAGAGTGTGATTTCCATCAAGGAGAGAATGTAAATAAGAGTAGTTGGCAGAACCTGCAGAGGTGGTCTGGAAATGACTAACATTTGGGGAATGCTACCTTAGGATATGTTATTTTGACTTTCTTTCCTCTAGTCAACAGATGGGTTTGTGTTATGGGAAATGGTGCCCTGGACTCCTGGTCAGCAGGATTGTGGTTGGTGCATTTATATGTTAGGTGTGCAGGTAGAAGCAGGTCATTCAGCCTTAGCTTCCACAGCCCTCGAAATGAACTAGACATGTTTATTCTTCTCCTTGCAGGACTAGGTTGAGACTCAGATGAGAATGTTTGAGCTTTCCATATACTTATGCAAGGTGACTGTTAGAAAATCTGTTTTACATTTCTATGGAAGCTTGGAAATTATTTAAAATATATTTTAGAATAAGACCAGACAGGGCCAGGG
>NW_004955403.1:51823674-51865629 GCF_000276665.1 Chinchilla lanigera
TTTCAGGTGATATTATTGATCTCCAGGTCTAACTACTTATCCGCAAAAGTTAAGAAAGAGTTACAGACTCCCTCCACCCACCACCTTTTCCTATAGCTTTGTGACTGGCTTATTCCTTCTAGCACAAGTCTTCAAGACTTATCTCAGATTTTATTCAAAAGAAAACTGAGAGTGCAGCTCACTTTGCAGTCTGGCCGATCATATCTTCTTCTCCCCTGGTCTTTTAAGTTTTTTAAAGTAGGAGTTTATTCTATTCATGTTTTCTCATTTGTTGTATCTTGATCTTGTGGATGGAGTGAGTCCCGGCTTCACTGTCCCATGGGCATTAACAGGTGGCAGACGAGGCTGGGCCCCAGACCTTGATTGAGACAGCAGCTTTGGCAGACAGGCAGAACTTTAAAATGGAAACCCAGAACATTTATGGTTATTTCTCATGAGTTGAGGATATTTTCTGCTTGAGAGACTAGGTTAAAAAACATTGAGGTTTTTGCCAACATTACACGTCAATTGACAAATAGTTGCTTTTCAGCCCACAGGTGAACACTCTGGTTTTCTACTGCATTTCATCCAGCTATGATGGGGTGTTACTACCTCTGGACTTTGATTACTCTGGGGAGCTGGGGACCCAGGGACATCTTTAGAAGGGTCTAGCAGGGCACTATGGGAATTTCCAGAGGCGACTGAAAATGCAGAAAGCTTCTCTGCGGAGATGTGGCTTTTAGGATGTCCTTTGTCCTTATGGTGTCTCAGCTCCTTTCAAATTAAGGGAAGCAGATGAGACAGAGATGTTGCTAATTATATCTATGAGGAAAGTGAACTAGAGTGCCAGCTTGGAGCAGAGACCAAAGCAACTTGAGAGAGAAAAAATTTGTCTGTCATATTTGTACAAATATGTGCACTTCGATGATAATTACCATAGTCATTGTTTACTATTGCCACACTATATTAATTATCTATTCAATGATAATTAAATACATAACTCTAAACATTACCCCAAACAAATTACCTTTTATCAATTGAAACAAACCAATTAAAAATTTCAAAATGCAACCATGTAATCAACAGCTTAATACATGATAATTATGACCAAAATTTCAATTAATGTGTTAATAATATGACCTCAAATCTCCTGAAACAAACAACAGCAAAAAAGCAGCCTCACATAGCAATTATGGCCTGGTTTGATTGACAGATATCTGTGAGTTCATTTTTCTGTCTGACTTGGTAATTTGACTTATATAAAAAAAAAGCTAGCCTTTTTGCTTCTGTGTTTTGGAGCTACTGCATTAAAAAGTGCACAGGGTTTAAAAGCACACCCTCATCCCTTTCAGCTCCTGCCAGTCTTTTCCTCCCACTTTCTGGTAGCTGTGTTCCTATCTAGCAGTATTTCAGCTGTCCCTCGAGCCTGTGGATGGAGTAACATGACCGTGATCTCTCACTTTGTAGATAGGTACAGTGTGGTGTGAGCAATGTGTGCAGCTCCCTGAACATGTGGGTGCTGCTGGTTTTATGGAGTCCAAGCTAGTGTGTGCATGTGAATGTTGGGAGCAGAGGGTGAGAGGAATGAGGCATGGTAATAATTCATAACCTGCCGTTTGTTCCAGCCAGAAGCCATGAATAAGGAGAGTTAGGAGAGGGAGGCACCATGCCTATTCGTGGGTGTGTCAAGGAAGGCTTCTTGGAGGAGGCTTAGGTGGTGAAAAGGATTTTAGGCAGGAAGAGATGGGAAATGAAGAACATTCTATCAGAAGGAAGTAATGAAACTGCTTGGTTTAGCTCAGGGCATGAGTTTGGCTAGAATTCAGAATGGCCAGAGAAAAACAGTGGTAAGATTAGAGGGTGAATCTATTGATCTTAATTTTTATTCTGCATGTGATACTTGAGGAGAAAGCCATGTCTCCAACCTTAAGAAAAGGACAAGGTCATTTAAAAGACCATCTTGTCTTTTCACCAGACTTACATGTTCAGCATAATCTCCCACCACTGCTGTCCTCAGCTGGCCCTTGGTTCCCTTAGTTCATCATGGCCAGTTTGTTGTGAGAGCAGATTTTATTCAAAAGAAAACTGAGAGTGCATCTCAAACAGCTCTTTATTTTGATCTGTACACACCTCCACTCTGCAACATGGTTTGCTTAGCTGCGCTGGCAATTTTATCATGCCCAGTTAAGCTGTGAGCATATTTTTTTGTGTTTTGAAGTGGAAAATCCCCTTGATAATTTAGCACATTAGACTTCAGCTAGAAAAGAATAGACAATAGAATTCTCTGTGTATAAATATATGCATATAAAACTACATATATAAACACATGTATGTATATGTATATAAGTAAAATAAATTGAATTGAGTCATAAAAGTATAAACATATCAAATGTAAAACCTAGTAGACAAAGAGTTTGTTTTTATGACTCTGAAGGGAGCCATAATGAAGAGGTATTTTTAAGACCACAAACTAGTGTGTGTCAGTTTCTTTTTGCCCAATTCCTATCTCTTTGACAGGAAGATGAGTCTCTGGTCTGAATCCTAAGGCCATAAAGAATCCTGGGAAGACTTATCTCAGGCTGAGTATCTGGAAACATTGCCAGGCTGGTGATTCGGTATTTAGGTGGATCAGGGAATCAGTAAAACAAACATGTCTTTTTAATTTTTTAGATTTTTGTGGGTTTCCTGCTCAGTAAAGAAGTACTTTTAAAAATTATATTGAGAGAGGTAATACATTCTCAAGGATGCTATTAAAAATCAGCGCAGCTCATTTGTATTTACAACAGCATCATTCACAATCACCAGAAAGGCAGAGACAACCCAAGTAGTCATCCATCAACAAGTGGATAAGGAAAATGTGGTCTGTACATGCAGGGGGAGATCATTCAACCTTAAAAGGGAAGGAAATTGGCTACATAGTAAAATACATTTGAACCTTGAAGACATTGTGCTAGAAGGAATAAGCCAGTCACAAAGCTATAGTGTATGATTTCATTTGTGTGAGGATTCTAGAATGGTCAAAATCACAGACAGATGGGAGTTGCCAGTAGCTGGAGGAGTTTGTTTAATAGGGAAAGAGTTTTAGTTTTACAAGATGAAAAAGTCCTAGAGATAGATTGCAAGACAATATGACTACCACTGGTATCAGTCAGTGTTCTCATTGCTGGGACACAATATGCACATGAACTTCCACAATTTATAAGGGAAGAGGTTTAATTTGCTCACAGTTTCAGTCCATGATTACCTGGCTCCAAGACAGAGACATTCTAGGGGAAGGGTATGGAGGAGCAGAGATGCTTAGTTCATGGCACCAGGAAGCAGAGCAGGGGAGCAGTGCCAGAGCAGAGGGGCGAAGGACCAGACAGAGACCCCAAGACCCCTCCTCCATGACCCCCTCAGACACAACCTAGAAGTGTGCCCCACCAGCCCTCTGGGTGGATCCCAAAACCAAACAAGTTGTTGACCCTCCACCCTAACTGCCACATCACTAGTGAATGGCAATTAATGTTACATGTATTTTACCGCATTATGAAATGCAGGGAGTGAGGCATGGTATTTAGGCCATGAGAATGCACAAGGCCGAGAAGCTGACCTGGCCAAGCCGTGGTCTGGGGGCCATGCTGAAGGAGGGTGGGAGGGGAGGAAAGAAGGCCCCTGGCTTCCTTCCAGTCTCAGTATTCTCACCGTGCCTGTCTTCCTCCGCATGACTTCTCCTGCCTTCTGATTTCTTACCACTCTGTACAATTCCTTCCTCTGCTCCTTCACCCAACCTGTTTCCACCCCTTCAGACTCAGGAGAAAACTTACTCTGGCCTCTTTTTGACACTTCTGCCTCTTTTCCTCTTTTCCCTATTTAAGGGCGACAGTGGCTTGAGGTCAGAGGGCAGTGGGGAGAGATGTAGTGATCTTGTTGGGTTTTCTTGGTGGAAGTTAGGGATATTCTTGCCTGGTTACTTCCCAAGTAGTGCCAGTGAGAGGATTGACCACTGTCTATGAAGCATGGGATCTGTGTTGGTGGCCCTTCCATGTCTCCTCTTCATAGTGAAGAGCATTCTGTCCTGTGAGTGTGCTTCTAGAAGGAGCAAGAAATGCAGACTTAAAAAGAAAATATAAAAAGACTCTGAAATTGGTTTTTACGTCTTGTATTCTCATTTTCAATCATTTTATTTAGGTGTAAAGCTTTAGGATATCTCTGATACCATTAACTGAAAATCATTGAAATGTTTAACATTGTGCAGAAAGAAACACAGCCATGGTTTATTTGGAAAGAAGGGATAGTTTTTATATATAAAATGGTTTGTAGTCAAAGTTTAACTCTAAGCCACAGTTTGGGCTAAGGAATCTGTATTGTCATAGATAATGATGGTGAAGAAGAAATAGTAGTCTGAAGTTCTCAACCCATAAAAGGGATTTCATTTGTTGATAGCAGGAATAGGTAAGAGAAAGAGCTGATCTTTCGGGAGGAGAAATAGTCAAATGCACTCAGTAATTAAATCTGTATGCCTGGAACGTCTCCTTGTGAACTTTACTGCAGAGCAGCCACCAACAATCCTGTGATTCTTATCATGGTTATGGTAGTTGTGACCACCCAGTTACAAAGCACTAGCTAGCCAGGTGCTCCCTAGTCTGCTTCAGTAAGATGCAAGCCTCACGTGTGTACGTGGTTTAGGAAGGATGCATTTCTATTTTAAATAAAACAGTTTCACTTATTTCTTGTGAAATAATCTGAAGTTAGGGGGTCAGACATATTAATTATTTGAAGATCACTTAAAGAAAATTACTTAGGTATCAAAAAAGATTTTAATTTTTTCTGAGATAGTAATTATTGTTTCTATGGAAATAGAGGTGCTAGTCTTAAATGTTCTGTAATGTTGACTCACAAAAGCTTGACATTACTTATTTAAGTACTACAAGTACTATAAAATTTAATGTGAAAACTGATTTAATAGAGTTTGCTTCTTATATTTATGTATGTATTGGTAGTATTTTGCATTCACATTTTAAGAAAAAAAATCAACAAAATTATTTAAAAACTTTTATTTGTGAGCTTATCTAGGTGGTTTTTTGGGAGGAGGGAATGATTCTTAAAAATTGTCCATATTTATGGGAAACAGGGTGATAAATTGATACATGTATACAACATGTAATAATCATATCAAAGCAATTAACATTTTCATTCCATTTAACATTTATCATCTCTTTGTTGTGGAGATACTCCAACTTCTCTTTTCTAGTTCCAAGAGTCTTGTATTTAAAAAAAACACAGTGGGACCTCGGTTCATGAGCTTCATTTATTCCACTATTCTGGAAAATATGGTTGTAGTTATATTAGTCACCAATGCAGAGTTCACAAACAGAAACAGTTTTGCCAAATGCTTCTGTTTGCGAGCCAAATTGTTCACAAACAAAAGCATCGGCGAACTGTATATACGTACTGTATATATAGTGACAAAAGGACACATAAAAATAGAACTTTTTAAAAAGTAGGCCCATGTTGGTAGGGATATTGATGAAATTCTGAAACTATTTTGTGTCTTTCTACGAGAGAACATATGAATAAACTGTAAACATATGAGAGAACATATGAATAAGCCTGTAAAACTGGTCAAAATAAAAAAATGTAAGCATTAACTGTTCCTTTCGATAAAGGAACCAGTATTTCCCTTGGGAACCAGTATTTTCCCTTCTGGAGAGATACAAACATGAAAAAGGAATGTAAGGATGGATCTCACAGTATGGGATTTGAGTTGAAAGCATCAGTATGAACTCATGCTCTGATCACATACACATACACACACGCACTTCCCAGTTGTGTCAACTAGAACACCCTGGAAGGCAGGCCATTGTGGTAGTTATAAACATCTCTAGTGCTGCAAGCTTGGTTTCTAGATTCCATTCTCCACTAAAAGATGTCGCTTGAGAAATGGTGGCCTGAAGGAATTTGTTGTGCCAAAAGTAAGGAATCCCTAAAAGACTAACGAGTCATGCCAAGGGCCCAGCTTAAAAAGACCCTCACTAGCCAGATTTGAGCTGACTGCAACACTAAACAGAGTATTGTTGGTCCTGGATTATAACACATTAAATTTTAAAAAACCGCCGTTATGAGTCCATAGTGATGAGGGTTGGCAAGAGGGCAGGTTGAGGGGGGTTCTGCTTTGCAGAGGAATGCCAGGTAGCAATTATAGAATTAGAAAATGCTCACACTGTAACTCTGGTGCAATGAGGACTGACTCAGGATGAATGCCAGGACTCTTGGGTGCAAGGCTGTTGATGTGAGTAGAGTGTTTTCATGTTCACATGGTGTCACCCACAGATTCCTGGAGACAAAATGGAATGGTTGGTCACAACACTAACCAAATCATCAAGTGTGACTTCACTCACTGTGGAACTTGGATGCAAGGGAGTTGGAGGAGTGACTTTCATAGGACAGCTGGCCTGAATGCCTCTCAGGGATATTGTGATGTACAGAGGAAATGCGATAACTGGGGAGACCCAGCAGAAATGACAGCCAGTTGCAATTGTGAAACTCAGCTGGGTGTGGATCAAAATAAACAAAATAGCTATAAAGACCATTTTTTTATTTTAAAGAGAATAGTGGGGGCTGGGGATTTAGCTCAGTGGCACAGCACCTGCCTGGCAAGCGCAAGGTCATGAGTTTGATTCCTGGTACCAGAAAAAAAAAAAATTAAAGAGAATAGTAAGAAAAAAGAGCAATAGCAAAATACCATCATCCCAGACAAAGCAAAACAAAGCAAAAACATTAAAAATGATACAGGGTTTTAAAACAAAATGATAGGAATTAACAGTGGTTGTTATATCACATATTGTTATCTTCAACCCAGTTGCTCAGATTATCAGATGTAGGAATGCAAGATTGATCAAACCATTAAAGAGAATAAAAAATAATAATTAAAAAAACATTAGAAATGATACAGAATTTCCCTAGACAAGGTGGTAGGAATTCACCAATGGTTGTTATATTGCTCACATTACCAGATATAAGCCTGTAAAACTGGTCAAAATAAAAAAATGTAAGCATTAACTGTTCCTTTCAATAAACCACTAGACATCAGCAGTACAATTATCGTAGCTATCCATATATATATATAAATTTTTTTTGCCTTTCTTTTCGAGACAGTTGGGGAAATATGAATATGAATGATATATTGGGTGACAATATGGAATTCATTTTTTTTTTTTTTTACAGGTATGACTAGCTAAGAAGAGCTCTTTGTTCTTGAGAGATGCATGTTGAAGTATTTAGGTGAAAATGTATGATTCTTAAGCCCACTTTTGCAGTTTGGAAAAAGAAAAGTATGTGTGTATATGCATATGTATGTGTTGGGTCTACTCAGCTCATTCGTTATCCAGAATACTTATTAAGTACCTACTGTGTGTCAGGTGCTATTGGAGGCACTTGGGATCTACCAGCGGATAAGAGATAATAATTCTGGCCTCAGAGATTTTAAGTTCCTTGGGGGTATGTGTCAGACTTTAAGCATTAAGTAAATTACATGTTATTTTAGGAGGCTTTGCAACAAGAACCAGTATGTGGTGGTGCTACAATTTTAAGTAGGTCACCAGCTGAGAAGATGACTCATTTATGACGACTTCAGAGTAGTGAGGGAGAATGCCATGTGCAGGATGGGGGACAGGATTCTAGGCAAAGTGAATGTCATTGCAAAGGTCCTAAGGTAGGATTGTGTCCAAAATGTTCAGGGAACAGCAGTGTGGGTAGAGCAGGGTGGGGAAAGGTCAAGTAGTAGAGGATGAGTTCAGAGAGGAGGCTTAGGGAATTGTGTGGGGGAGGAGTGAGTGTTACACTGAGTAGGCAATTGAGTGGATTTTGGCTCCTACACTGAGGTAAGAATTTACTGGAAGATTTGACCAGAGGAGTGATAGGACATGATCTAATGCCTTAAAAGTACACTTCTGGATATGGCATGGAGATTAAACTGGGGCGGTTGTGTGACCCACTGGGAGCTAGTTCAGAATTTTGGGGAGAGACAAGGGTGGATTCTGGGTTGACTTTGTAGTTTTATTTTGGTAGGCTGTCCTGCCAGGTTGGCTGTGGGGTGTGAGATTCCAGAGAGGATCCAAGTAAGATGCCTTGGTTGGTAGATGGAACCAGGACAGAGGGCAGCAGTGAGGGAGTATTATAGACAGCTAAGTTAGATGGATATTAGTATGCAGTCAGGGAGGGATTGGACACTTGAGGAAGTTGGCACAAAAAATTAAGACATCAGAATTGTGGCTGAAGACAAATCTGAAGAGAGCCAGGCCTTAGGATGGAGACACTGTAGCCAGGCCTGGGAGATAAATATCAACTTCAGGTGAGATTGTAATGAGCTTCACTTGGTCCAGTGGAACCAAATAGGCATCAGATGCACAGGTGGGTGACCAGAACATCTGGACCCATACTCCCGTACCTTTCTAAGAATTCCTTTGATCTTTCCATGTACCCTTACCAGGTGATTCATTTCTTTATTGGACCAATATTATCTAAGAGGCTATACTTGTAATCCTATAGGTTGATTGTAGTTTGACCTACATTATACCCATGTTGTGATTTTGCTGTATAAATTACCCCTAACAAAGGGCCTCAGTGGCTACCTGCTTGGAACCCCTCCTGGAAATCCAGAAGCTATTTTTCTTCCCCTTTTTCCCAATAAAAGTCTCTTAACTTCTTCCTTTGGTTTGAGACTTCATTCCTCCATGTTCTGTGACCATGGACTTGGCACAATTGACATCTAAGAGGTGGAGAGCTATACTTTCCCACACCGGGAGGCCTGCGGGGTGGGTGGAGCAACAGCAGCCAGCTTGGGGCCCACTGAGCTGGAGCCACATGGCAGAGCTCCATGAGCATAGGTACTGAGACATGGAGGTCAAGGCAGGTCTGACTTGGTGCACAAATGTGAGACTCAGTCTGGGCCTTGCAGGCCCCCTGTGTGCTGTGTCCTCTCAACATGAACTGTCTACAGGCAGAGCCAGGGAAAGAAGACAAGGCGTTCTTCAGCAAGTCCAGGACAAAGACATTGTCAGGCTGGACTGGACCCTGTGTCTTTGCCAGGTCTCAGATGCCAGAACTGGGAGGGAACTCAAACCCCCTGTCCTTATTTCTAGATCTTTGTGTTGCTTTGTCCCTTTGTAGTAGAAGTACTGTTCTTTACACACAATATAGAATACAGTTAAAGAGCCGTATTTCCTTGAAATTTTTTCTAGGATAACATCTCTGTCAAAGCACTTCACAAAGCTTTCTATTAAAGTAGCTGTTTTGTGTGTGATGGCAAGAAGAGGGGAGAGGGCTGCCTCTTGTAAGGCAGAGTTTGATTGGCATTTTATCTCTTAAAATCTTTACTTCCAGCAAAAATCTAGTTAGCATGCTGTTTGGATTTAAGTGTAGAGAGGATCATAGTTCATGGAGAGGTATACTGACAGAAGACTGCTTCTAAATAGCTAATCAGTATTGTGGTTCTTACAGAGTTTTCTTTATCTGAAATATAAACATTGATTTTTTTTTAGTTCTATTTTTTAAATTGACATATAATAATTGTACAAGTTTATAGAGTACAATGTGATATTTCACTACATGTATACATTGTATAATGATCAAAGTAGGGTTATTGTTGAATCCATCATATCAAACTTTTTGTGTGTGTGAGGAAACAAAGTCCTCCTTCCCATGTATTTTGAGGTGTACAATACTCACTCATACATTATTATTGATTACAGCAGTGATGGCAAATATTTTAGAGACAAGTGCCAAACTGCGACCCACAACCCACTTATTTATTGCAAAGTGCCAACACTACAATTAAATCTGAATTATAGTTTCTGAAACTATAATTGGACTGTAGTCACTTTGCTGTACAGTAAGCCCCAGAGCTTGATTTTTCTTATTGAAGTATAACTTCTTATCCGTTGGCCACCTTTCTCTTCTCTCTCCAGCTTCTGGTGACCACCATTCTGTTTTCTATCTCTATGAGACCGACTTGCTTAAATTCCACATAGAGTGAGGTCATGAAGTACTTGTCTTTCTATGCCTTGCTTATTTTACTAACTGTGAAGTCTTCCAGTCCCATCCATGTTGTTGCAGTGACTGGATTTCATCTTTTAAATGGCTGAATAGTGTTCATTGTGTATATGTATCACATTTAAAACAGTCTGTTCATCAGATAATGGACATTGATTGGATTTTATGTCTTGTGTATCGTGAGTAATGCTGCACTAAACATGGGTGCTCAGATACTACCTCAGCATACTGATTTCGTTTCATTTTAGTATATGCCCAATAGTGGGATTAATGGATTATATGGTACTGTAGTTCTATTCTTAATTTTTAAGGGACCTTTATACTGTTTTCTATAATTGCTGTACTAATTTACATTTTCAGCAACAGTGTATAAGGGTTTCCTTTTCTCCACATCCTCACCACCACTTACTACCTTTTATCTTTTTCATAATAACTATTCTATAGGAGGAAGGTGATATCCCATTGTGGTTTTGATTTGAATTTCCCTGATCATCAGTGATGCTCAACATTTAAAAATATATCTGTTGGCCATTTGCATATCTTCTTTTGAGAACTATCTATTCAGGTCTTTTGCCCACTTTTTAAGTCAGTTTTTGTTTTGTTTGCTATTATGTTGTTTGAATAGTGAGTGCTGGTTATTATTAACCTCTCATCAGATACATAGTTTGCAAACATTTCCTCCTATTTCCTAGGTGATCTCTTTGCTCTGTTGTTTCCATTGTTTCTTTTGTTGTATAGAAGCTTTTTAACTTGATGCAATCCTATTTGTCATATTTGCTTTTGTTGCCTGCGCTTTTGTGTTCGTATATAAAAAATCCTTGCCCAGTTTAGTGTGAAGGATTTCCTGTATGGTTTCTTCAACTAATTTCACACCTTACATTTAATCATTTAATTCATTTTGACTTGATTTTTAAAATAAGAGATAGGGGTCTAGTTTCATTCTTTTGAGTGGATTGTGGATAGATATCTAGTTTTCCCCATGCCAATTATTGAAGGGACAATCTTTTCCCCAATATATTCTTGTTACTTGTGTCAAAAACAATTGGCTGTAGATAAATGGATTTATTTCTAGATTCTCTGTTCTTTTCCATTGGCCTGTGTGTCTGTTTTTATGCCACTACTATGCTGTTTTAGTTCCTATAACTTTATTATATTTAGGGTTTAGATGTCTCCAGCTTCCTTTTTTTTTTAAGGTCGAGATGAGGTTGGCTATTCAGAGACTTCTGTGGTTCCATGGAATTGTTTTTCTTATTTCTGTGAAGGATTTCATTGTATTTTGATAGGGATTGCATCAAATATGTAGATCACTTCGGGATATTTTAACGATATTAGTTACTTTATGGATTTTTCACAGTATTAACTCTTTTAATACATTAACATAGGATGTTTTTCCATTTATTTATATCATCTTCATTGGTGACTTTCAGAAGTGTTTTATAGTTTTCATTGTAGAGGTCTTTTACCTCCTTGGTTAAGTATTTAATTTTGTTTGTTTGTAGTTATTGTAAGATTGTGTTTCTTGATTACCTTTTCAGACAGTTCACTGTTGACATAATAGAAATACTACTGATTTTTGTATGTTGATTTTGTATCCTGCAAATTTACTGAATTCATTTATTAATTTTAACTGTTTTGGTGGAGTCTAGGGTTTTCTGTATATATGATCATGTCACCTGCACACAGGGACAATTTGATGTACTCCTTTTGAGGTTAGATGCTCTTTATTTCTTTCTCCAGAGCCTAATTGCTCTGGTTAAGACTTTCAGTACTTTGTAGAATAGAAATAGTGAAAATGGGCATCCTTGTTGTATGGAATATTGATTCCTAAGGGACTTTTTTATTGTTACATTAGGAAGAAAATGCTTATAAAGTTTCCCTTGATTTTCCCCAGGAAGATGCCTTTATAACTTGAAATATTTAAAAATCTTTAGAAAAGTTATCAGTATAATTCTTAGCAGGGTGTTGAAATCAAGTGCTTTTCTTCTTTTCATTCTTTGCATTTTGTCAATTGAAAATGTACAATGTACATTTGAATTTCTCCTTAGGTCACAGCCTTGTCACAGTGGAAATGGGTTAAAAATAATATCAAAGAAACCCAACAGGTAATTAGAAATATAGTTAGGATAAATTAGTAGTTCATACCTAAAATGATTTTATTTACCCATTTCATGAATTTAGCAGGGGGATCCTGTTTAGCTAGAACTGTAGGCAACCTTTTTCCACTGCATGGTTGGTTAAAAAGATAAGCAAACAGATTTGATTTTATAAAACTGTGAATTCCAAATAAATAAATTTATAAATTCACTTATGTGAATAAATGGAAGTAATTAGGACTGCATTATTGTGGCATTAATTAACATTGCTAATTCTTTCTATGTAATTATGCCGAATAATAATAACACTAATAAAATGTAAATATCAAATGAATAAGAGATCAGCTCCTCTTTCTCTTTTTAAAGCCACCATATTACAGCCTCAGATTATGAACAGGCAATATCATCCAGCTTCCAGAAATCCACTTTCTAAATACCGGCTGTGTGAATTCTAATGAAAGCATGAATTCTGTGGCATAAATCTCCTCTGCTCCCTGGTTCAATGAGGGGCTGCCCCACAAGCCAATAATTCCATTCCTCAGAGCATTGCTGAGAATATTTATATAATTAAATATCATCTGTTTCCCCGTTTAATTCCTGGTGGCTTTGGCCCCCTGGCTGCTTTTGCTATTTCCTTGGGCAGGAATGGCCCAATAAAGTTGCCGTGGTGCTGATGGATCATCTTCATTAGGTATTTGGGTGATGAGTCCCTTAGTAACTCTGGATTTGATTTACCACATACGGATCCCAAACCTTTTGCAGGAACCCTAAGTAGGGCAGGTTTTATGCAGTTTTGAACTGATTTGTTTGAAAAAGAAAAATGACGTAAAGTTGTTCTTTAGGACTTGAATTTGGAAAACACTTTGGTGTCCTAGGAGAGCGAGCCCCCTTTCACACAATGTCAGCAAACTGGTTGTTATGGCTTGTGTTTCAGTGTCCCCTCAAAGCCTCATGCGGTCATAGGTGGGGCTTTTTCAGAGGTGGCTGGATCTAGGACGTGTGACACTGGAACTGATTCACGATGCAGTGCTAAGCTCAAGGGCACTAGGATTAAGGATATGCATGCTACCTGCCCTAAGTGGCCTGGATAAGATATAAAGGATAGAAAGAGCTGTGGTTGCCTCTTGTTGCTTTGCTGCCTGCTGTGAACTGTTTCTCCTCTACAATGCCTGTCTGCTGTGCCATGCTTTAGAGCCAGCTGATTATAACTGAAACCTCTACCATCTGTGAGCTAAATAAACCTTTCCTCCTTTAACTTGGGGTGTGGAGTATTTTGTCTCAGAAATGAGAAAAGTAACTAAGATACTGATGACATTGAAAATCCTTATTAGACAAGAAGAGGCGAATAAAGAGAGAACATGGTGTCCTGGAAGTGGGGGACCTGGGATCTGCTAGTGGGCTGTGGCTGAAGCTGGCAGAACCCCTCTGGCTCTTGCTGCTTATGTCTAGCAAGTGAGGGAGCTGGACTGTGGCTTCTGGGGACCTTTCCAGTGAGACTGTGGAGTGAGGGGAACAGCTCTGGGTCCTGGCTATTGATCTCTCTTGGCCAACCTCGCCTCCTGCCCTGCATTCTGTGAGGCATGGGATGTGGAATATTGATGTGTCATCTTAGGGCTCCTGACATGAGGTGATTAGAGAATAAACAACATAAGAGAGTTTGGCTGGAGCCAGAGAATGGCCTGCAGTGGAAAAATGGCTGAGTTGTTCTATATCTCTGAGCCGTGGCTCTTTTTCATTTTGGATTGGACACTCGCAGAATTGAGGTCGTAAGGATGAACTGTGTGGTTTCAAGTGCATCTTGCTGTCATTCCCAGTGTCTGACACTCATGAATGCCAAAAAACACCCCTCTTCTAGTGCACAAGTGGGAGATTGACCATTTGTAATGCAGAAGGGAGGGTCTCAGTAGATTCAGACCAAGTTGGCATCCTGACCTTGGGCTTCCAGCCTCCAGAACTGCGAGGAATAGCTTTGTTGTTTCTAAGCCACTTAGTCAATGGCAGTTGGTTACAGAAGCCTAAATGGACTAAGATATTGTCTAAGAATCAGAGACTGAGAGCTAAGAACCTAGAGTGGACCCTCAATAGTGTCAACTAATGTCATTTCAGTTTCTCTTAGTAAACAGAGTCCACCTTATGGGGCTGCTATGAGAAGACCAGGCCAGGTACATGAAGCTGCTCTTGCACTGTTAGCAACTGCTGACCCCATTTCACATGAATGAGGCTGGTGAGCGTTGAACATTGAACCCACAGCTGGTTTTTCTGCCATTGACCATGGCAGGTGGGGCTCCATACCTTCTGGAGCTGTAGAGGAAAATGCTTGTTTCACTGCCATACTAGAAAATCAGATGGAGCAATATATATGTGAAAGTTAGAGGATTAAGTGTGGAATCACTATGGCATTGGCTAGAAACAGAATTGCAATAATAATGCCATCTGAGACCAAGGGCACACCTGTTTATTAGTAAGAAAGAGGCATAAGGAAGGATAACATAGGTGCCAGAAGCATCATCAAGTGGAAAGTGGGTCTAGCCAGGCACCTCAGAGGGGCCATAAATACTGTCCAGCTGGACACTGTCTGCTAGGGTGGCAGCAAATGGCCCACTGGGACAAGAGTTAGGTAGGAGGACCATTGAGTCCAATATGAAGTCCTCCACCATCTGCCTCTGTTCAGTGCTGATAGCTCCTGTTGATCTACAGCTCCAGGTGTGTTAAAGACCTTGCCTTTCTGTGCTCTTAATTCTGAACCCACAGAAGAGACTAATACTTGTAGGTCCACTGCTGGAAGTATGGAAAAAAGTATTGTTCTCTGTCTTCTCTTGTGCTTGATTCTTTAGGGCCTTCTCTTAAGTATTTTTTTCATTTTCTTTGTTGTCTTCTTAAGAAATGTCTTCTTAAAATCACACATCAAAGTTGAACTTTTATCACAGAATACTGCTTTTAACTGGACATAAAGAGAAAAGTGAGACTAAGGTGCTAGTAAGTATTTTTCTGTCTTGTACTGAACTGTTGTGGTTCAACCTCAGTGTAATCCTGACCTCATTTCCTGTTTAGAATGTTCTTGCTTAACTTTTGGTAAATCCTTTCTGGGAGAACAGTCCTTCTTGGGGCTGAGTACAGCTGGGGCTTCCGTGCGTCTTGGCATGAGATCCTATCCCTTAATGGTTGACTGGTTTTCTCCATGCCAGTGCTGTTCCGTGCATTCAGAGATGGCAGACATTGTCTTCTCAAGGCTTTGGGAAGTTTTTGACCTTGTTCCCCCTCTAATGGAAATTTCAGTATTTCATAAGCAACCCTATGTCATGGAGAACGGGAGAGCTTTTGTGAGTATAGACTTGTACTCAAATCCTAATGGAATTTTATTTTTGAAGTCAATAATATACTACATTTGAAAGAAGAGATGCCTGGGCCATAGAAGTACTTGGAGAAATATCAGTCTCCCTTCTCTCTAGGATAGTGATCTTCAACCCAAGTTGCACAAAAATTCAACCCAGAAACTTTATAAAAATATAAATGTCTGGGCTTCATTCTGGGCTGTCTTAGTTACCTTTCTTGTTGCTCAGATAAATACCAAAACCCAAAGTTAAAGGAGGAAAGGTTTATGTAGCTCATAGTTTGTAGAGGTTTCAGTTCACAGTTGGTTGGCTTCAAGGCAGGGTGACATGGCAGAGGGGAATTGCAGAGGAGAAACTGTTCATGGCAGGCAGAAGTAGCAAGCAGTAATCCAGAACAGCAGCTCTCTTTCTGTCCCTTATATTCTATCCAAGCTACATGCCCTTAGGCAAGTAGCACTCCCACCCAGGGTGGGCCTTCCCATTATCCACACCCAGAACTATGCCAAACCAATCAGTGGACTAATTTAGTAATCACATACCTTTGATCCCAGCATTGAACACTTAATTCCAGCAACACACACTCTAGATCCAGCCACTTCTGAAAAGCCCCACCCATGACTGCATGAGGCTTTGAGGGGGGACATCTCGACAAAAGCCATAACATAGACCAATTGAATCAGAATCTCAGGGGTGCTTTCTAGGTGTTAGTTTAAAATACTACCCAGGTAATACCAATGTATAGCCCAGGTAGTGAAACCCTGCTTAGAGAAGATTGTAACTGGCTGCCTTTTTGTTTTATACTTTTTGAGCTGCTCCTTTCTAATTAGGGTTAATAGCAATACAATATAATGTATTCATGTTACATTAAGCTTATTGAGAACAAACACCCCTCCCTCCTACAATATATCCATTTTCTCTGGCTTAAGCACTCTGTTTTGTTTGTATGTTTTAACTGGGTCTCCAGTTAAAAATCCAAGCTCATGTAAGAGCAGAATCTGTGCACTAATCTAAGATAAAGTTTTAGATCATAGTTTCCTGGCAAACTCAGCCAGAAGTCTTACCACCCTAGCAGGATGGTGGGGGGTTGGGGTAAGCAGAGGGTTCACACCTGGATCATTTGCCTGTAAATGAGTGACAGTTTGTGCACAGTGGCTTTATTTCCTAAAGGTACTTTACAAAGCTCTTCAGGTTTTTGTAGGCTGAATCTATTGTGAACCCCAAACTAGGGCACATAATCTTGAAAGTGAGACAGTATACGTGAGGGTGTTGCATCTGAGCCTCAGTTTCCTCATCTGTAAACTGGAAGCGTTGAGGAGCCCCTCCTAGAGTTGCAGGGAGGGTAGAATAATTGCTGATTTGTGCCAAACACTATTCTAAGTTTAAAAAATGTATGAAACAACTCTTTTAGTAGATACCTTTATTGTCTGCTTCTTACAGTGGAAGGAACCAAAATAGAGAAGTTAACTGCTTGCCTGAGATTCCAGAGTTGGTTCGTACTAGCTGGGATCCGAGTCAGGGCAGGGAATCTAGAGTCTGGACAAGAAGCTCTTGCATTTGCTTAGAGCATGTGAAGGGGCCTGAGACATGGCAGGTGCCCTTGGACCCTGGGGGAAGGTATGAACCTGAGGCTGGTGAAATCAGAGGTGTGTGGGTAGAGGCAATCCTGTCTCTACATGGCTGGCAAGTGGAGGTTGGTAGGGTGGGGATGGTGGCAGGGTTTAAAGAAATTTCGGAAAGCTTGGTTACCAAAGTTGCAGAGGAGAATGAAGTCAGCATGTTATTAATTAATGAAACTGTCAAGAGTTGAAGCATATAAGAGGTGTGTTTGGCATAATGGTGTGTGTTTGTGCTTGTTTGTATGATGTCTGTGTGCATATTTGTATTGTGTATGTGTGCTAGAGAGTTACACAGCAAGTGATCTGGCCTCATTTTTACTCTTTGTGTTTTCTGAGCTGAGATTTGCATTTTCCCTTCTGGCATCTTGTTTTGCCTGGCCGACGCTCCTGTGATCACACTTTCAGGGCCTAATGAATTCTTACTTTCTCCCCCGGGACCTAGCTGATGATGGCTGTACCTGTTTCTAGGTGTGTGGGAGCAGCCCTGCCTGCCCTCCCTGTGGCCTGTCTGACTTTCATAGGCCAGCAGAGCCCATGGCCAAACTTCAATCCTGATACACGCTAGGATGAGCTACAACTGATATCCAGGTCGCTCCCACTCACCTTCCCCTCCCTATCCCACCTGGGTTAGTGTGTTCCCAGGTGGAGAACCCCCTGGCCATCTCTACCCAACCCAGGAGCAGAGGACAGTCACCTGAAGCCAGCCTTACATTGTGCTGGATAAAAGCAGGCAAGCCAAATAAATACCTTGCTTCGCAGCCAAGCATGCCTTTCCCAGCTCCCCTCTCCTCCCTCCCTCCTCTCTGTCCTCTTCCAATATGGCCCCTCTGCCCAGGCCCCTCTCCCCACTAGGAATTAAAATGTTTCATTTGGAAATAAGAGCCCTTGACAACATGGCCAGGCTCTGCTGCAGCCAGGTTCGCATGTCTGATGCCAGTGATGTAAGCTTGAACATGGAGATTGGTGTTCAAAGGCACCCAAGACTGTCATGTCCATTCCTATTGTCCTGGGAATCTCGGGCAAACCAATCAAATGATGTTCTCAGGAATGAAATATTCAATGTGCAACGTTATTAACATATAAAAGACTTATGGGAAAATCACTTTTAAGTATGACAAGGCCTCAGAATGTGTTCAGTCTTAGCACAGGGAAAAAGATTTTGGGGAGTTGTTTATCAGCGGTGCCACGAGGGAGGCTTATTTCTTCCTTTTAAATCTGGCTGAATATGCATGTGTGTGCTAAATGATAATAACAGTCACGCCAGCCAGGAGATTAGTTGAGCTTTTGCTCCAGTAATTGTAGCATGCAAATTCAAAGGACCAGGAAAGCAGGGGAGGCATGTGCTCTGGTCTGTTTCTCTATAGCCTAAACTTCATGCTGTGTCTTAGGTGTGCGTTAGGGAAAGCTGAACAGAAACTGTTACAGTGTTAAAAGTCTGGCTAAAAATCCCCACCCTGCCAGGAAAAGAACAGTGTCAGTGCCCTGCAAGGCTCCCCTGTGTACTCTGATGCTATTTAGGAAAACCGCATACACCACATGGTGCCAGAAAACTCTGTTGGATGTAGAGATGGCACTTCTTGACCATTTCTGATCTTTATGAGACAGTAGGGTTACTGGAATGCTACTGTCTGGGTTGGAATCTCGTCTTTGTTACTTATTAGCTTTGTGACCTCAGGCAAGTCTCTTATTCTCCTGTGCCTCAGGCTTTTGCATCTGCAAAATAGGGATGACGTACCTACTCATAGGTGGCTGTGAGCATGAAGTACCTAGGTACATGTAAAATACTTAGAACGGTGCCAAGCACAAGTGTGTTAACTGTTATTGCTGCTATTTTAATTATGATTATTACTCATCTTGGTTCTACACATTTGTTTTAATTTATAAGTGCAATTCCCAGCCTGGCAATGATATCAGTGAATATGGATCTCAGTGTTATTCTGGTCCTCCACATCACTGGGGTGCTGTGCTCTCCCCTGGCCAGCGCAGCTGTCACTGGTAGGTCTCATGCATATGCACATGGCCAAATAATTTTTAAGAGAATTCTAGAGTGTGAAGGTGATTGTTGGGAGGTATGGTTGAAGGAAGTAGCATAGCTTTTTAAAGTAGTGCTGTGTAACCCTATGGGGGGAAATATGTGCTCAACAAGGTAATTTTAGTCCATTTTCCAGATCAGGAAAATGAGGCTCAGAGAAATAAAACCACTGGTAAGTGGTTTATCTGGGATGTGGACCTGCTTCTCTCTTCAAATCCTAGACCTGTGCTTATTGTTTGGGGGATTTAAGCAATCCACCTTCCTACCCAAGCAGTAATCCTTTCCACATTCATGAAAAGTGACAACCTAGGCTTTGCTGGTATAAATCATAAATTTGGAAGACCATAACATCTTGAGTATGCTAAGTATCTATGCTAAGTATCCTGGTGTGGTCGTTCCAGTCAGAGATAATGCTAGCTGACTTCATACATGCACTAAGAACGTTATTTATTCTTATTCAGTGTCTGGTATCAGCAGGTCTTGAAGCAGAACTTAATAAAAGGAATATTATAAGTAATTTTGCATTTGTGTAATTCTTCTCATAACTTTTTCTCATGGTGGCTGGAGAAGGCTCCATCTTCCAGATACTTAAATTGAAACAAATTTGAAAACCTGCTAAGACTTCAAAGTGCGCATGTGGCAGAGAAAGGAGTTGTTCTAACAACAGCAACAGCAACAGCAACAGCAATAGCAACAACAGAGAACCTAGGTCTGGCTGTGCTTAGGGCCTGATGTGTTGTCTGACTTCTTGATTGACCAACATATGAACTTAGGCAACAGAGAAACTGGTAAAAACCCTTAGCACGTTCACCAGACAGTACTGGTCCAGAAAGCACAGATTGGCTGCTACCAGGGTAACTTGGCAGAACGGGTTCATAGCTGTGGGTGCACATTCCAATTTTTTCCACTTCTGTTTTTCTGTTACCACCACTTTGGTACTGTTTTTTATTTTTTGTTAGAGATTCTTACCTCCTACCCTTTACCTAAAGTTGAATGTATAATTAAATGTAAATACACCATAAATGTAAGTAAATTTAAAACTGTCAAACTTTCCAAAGAAAACATTGGAGAAAATCTTTGTGATCTTGAGTAAGACAAATGATTCTTAGATAGGACACAAAAATATGAAAATAAGAAAAAATGATAGATTAGATTTCATAAAAGTAAAAGTATTATTTAAAATACATTGTTGAGAAAAATTAAAAGACAAGTCTTGCATATATTTTGTTTGATATCATTATAAATGATGTTGTCAAATTTTCATTTTCTAACCATTCATCATTAATACATAAAATCCCTTTAATTTTTGTATATTGACTTTGTATTTTGAGATCTATGACACATAATTATTGGTTCTTGTAACTTGTTGGTCTGTTGGTCAGTACTTTCTTTGTAGACTGTTATAGACTGAGTGTTTGAATTTTGCAAAATTCATATATCAAAACTGTAATCCCTGATGCCATGGTACTAGGAGGTAGGACACTGGGATTAGTGCCCTTATGAAGAAGACCCTTCCCACCATGTGAGAGCACAGTGAAAGGACAGTCTGTCACCAGACACCACATCTACTGGGGCCTCCCTTTTGGACCGCCAGGCTCCAGAACTGTAATAAATAAATTTCTGTTGTTGATAAGCCCCTCATTGTATGGGAATTTGTTATAGAAGGCCACTAAGACTAAGACTAATCATATGTTCTGTGAGTACCCATGGTTTTGATGATCTAAATGCATCTTTATTTTCTTTTTTTGCCTTATGTTGCTGGCTGAGACCACTAGAGTGCTGCTGCAGGGATAGGAATGGTAAGAAGGTCTCCTGCCTGGCTCTGGATTGCCTGGGAAAAACATCAGTCTTCCCCATTAACAGTGCTCACAGTAGGCTTTTTGGGAATACTGCTGTTTGCTCTCACATTCAGCATGGAGGGGCTGGGTACAGCCTCCCACCTGACTTTGCTCTATATCTGTGACACCTTGCTGAAAGGAACAGAGAAAACCAGGCAAGGCCAGATTGAGTGTAGTTAGAAGAAGTCCATTTTAATGTGTTTTAGAGAATTTGATCTCTGTGTGTTATGGGCCATTCTTGTCTGTCCCTGTCCTCTTCTCCTTGAACTCCTTGACCCTGAAAAAATTGTGAGTGACAATATTTTAGAGTTACCTCAATTTAAACCATCTACATTTCAAAAATAGAACTTTAGGGAAATGAGTAGCTCTCCACATTGCCTTTGTATTTGTGATAAAAATTCTTAACAAAATTTTACCCTGTAGTTGCTGTGAGAGAAAACAAGGGCCTATATCTTTGTTGATGAGACATTAACTGACAGATCATTATTAATAAATAAAATTGTAAGAAGCAATATACTTTTTAATCTGCCAGCATTGACCAAATCGCCACACATTTGAAAGCACCGGCAGCCACTGGTGATTGCGGATACAGACCAAGCAGAAATGGCCACATCAGGGCAAGAGAAAAGCCAGTGGTCTTTGAGCTGGGTCTCTGAAGAGCTTCGAAGGTAGAGGGAGAGAGGAAGGGGCAGAACAACCTTTCTGGACAGAAGGAGGGTTGTAAGGCCATTTAAAATAGTGTGTCTGGGAGTTGTTTTTTCTCACAAAAAGTGCTGCCTCTCAGAGTTCTTTTTCTATTCAAAATCCTCCCAGTACAATCTGTTCTATTTTAAATCTTAGTACCTGTGGTTCCAGTATGCGTTTTTTAGTCCTTCAGAAAGAAGGCAGTTAAATGCCAGGGCACCTCTGAGCTAAGGCTCTCTTTTTGCCTGGAGTCTTTATTCTTTGCCATGTGAGAGACTAAAACTGGTACCAACACTGTCACACGCCGGCCCTATAAAGTCAAGCGGTCACTGTGGTGAGGACTCTGAAGGTGTAGACTGGACAAGGGAGATGCCCAAGGTCAGGGCGGGACTCTCTCCGGGCAGAGGGGGCTCACCTTGTATCTACATGGGATCACGTCATCCTCCTCTAACCCTGAACCTTGCTCCCTCTGGCTGGTCCAGGCGTTGCCCACAGATCAGGGTTACAAATGTTCTCCAAGCATCTCCCTGACACTTTGAACGTCTGCTGAGTGCTCCTTGGGCCGCCTGCCCGGGAATCTTCCCGCTTGTCTCTCTTCTGGGCTTGCAGCCAGACCCAACTTTTCAAGATGCTGTCTTCCAAATCCTGCCTTGATTCACTCAATCTGCAGCCCTTCCTTGTCACTGTTTTCTTGTCACTCTTTTGGTTTTTCCTGCAGTCATCTGTGTTCCTAGTCTGTCCCATTTTAGGCATTTGCATTTGAAAACGACTACATTTCCATTTTACTCCCAGAAGGCAGCCTTTGTCTGAAGAAGTGCACCTGGACTGCACCTGAGACTGTGAGCCAGGCTAGTCCTTCCGGGGTGCTGAGGGTGTGGTTCACAGTTGGGTTGGCATCCCAATTGGCAGTATCGGCCTGGGCCTATTTATAAGACAGACAAGAGCAGAGGCCTCCCTGCTCCACTGTTATCTAAGAGAGATTCCAGGCAAGGGAGTCTGGCATGGCCTTAGCTCTCTCTGCACATTATGGACAGAGATTGGGTAGATGGTAGTGGGGCTTTTGGTGAGGTATGGAGAAGTCCCTTGAAAAGGGAGAGGATACAATGGACACAGATGGACAAGCTCGTGGTGGTATCTGGGAAAGAGGAAGTGGACTGGGTATATAACCTTTCAGACAAACAAAGGGATGGTGAGGGATAGATGAAGTTGGAGGAGATCCTGGGTAGTGGCCTGTAGCCAGCCATCGTGTTTGTCATCACACAGCCATGCTTCCCCACAAGGTCCCCTCTCAGACTTTGCAGAACTGTCATGGTTCTTCTGTGATCCTGACCTCTCCAGCTCGCTGTTCTTCCTGCTCCCTCGCAGGAGCACCCTGCATTCATACAATGCCATGATGGCCACACTTTACCTCCCCTGAAACCTTCCCAGCCCATCTTGATTGTTCTGTGTTTTCTTTGACTTCCTCTAGAGCTAATAACTTGTTCTACACAGCTTAACATAGGCCATATATATATATTGTGTCTCCTCTTTCTAGCTTGTTAGTCTTTTCTCACTGTGCCTACACTGCTATCAAATCACCATCATCTTTATTCTCGTGTTCCTCAAATGCCAAGAATGTAATACAGAATCAACACATTTCAGTTAATTGATAACTGGGATTCTTGACTAAAGAAAAATTTTAGTCTAAAGAACTTGAAATAATTATACTGGGTGGAAAGTACTCAACTTTGGTACAGTCAAAATGAGTATCTTGAATCTCTCGTCAAGAGAATAGTGTCTCAGTAACATTTATATTTCCAGCACCTAACAAGGAGCCTGATTCATTGGCTAGTTTGTTGAGTAAACACTTGACTCACTTATTTAAGCTTTTCACTTTGAAGATGTTTGGTGTCATTTCAATCCAGTCTTTGTACATAGGTAAATATTGCAACTGACTACTGATGGTTTTTCAAAATCTATGATGCTTTCATCTTGGTAGCTACAAGTCTATTTCCTATTTTTAATATTTACTTTTGGATTTATCACTCCATCAAGTTTATTTATTTTTGACTCACTCCTCACAATAGATGTAGGTGAATGGGATAAAGCAGCATCATTTTCTTCCATTCCATTTCATTTTTATCAGCATTTAGTTCTCATGGGTGGCTTTGCCTGAGTCATCAGTATTGGGCTAATGGACTGGAACAGCCCAAGTTGAAAGGTAATTACTTACTCTGTTGCTGATAGCCCAGATGAGAATAGGACTTATTAGATCTGTAATAATGGAAATCTGTGTTTAATGCAGATCTTTTAAGCAGTTTGAAACGATCTCAAATTCATCTCTCTTTGCCATATGTTAAAATGTCACATTATGGTTTTAAAATTCAGTATGAGAACTGAAGCTTCATGAGGAGACTGCCTGTAGAAAAGTTCTCAAATCTGTTCCTTTAAAATCAGGAGCATTTGTTCATCTCACATCAAGCCTCCTCCAAGAACTGAGCCCCATCTGAGTCACCCGAGGGCAAGGTCACACTGGGAAGAATAAGGCTCGGTTCGTAAGGAACCAGGACGGAAAGGACGAAGAGGAAGCAAGTCTGGTAGCCCCTGGGTGGTGGCATGAGGCTTCTGGGAGTTGTAGATCTTGAGTTTGGAGAATGGACCCAAGTCTAGAGCTTCTTTGGCTTAGTCTTTAAGGTAGACCCAGAGCAGAATGGTCATTAGCCTAGTTCTAGTTTCAGCTATAGAAGATGTCAGTCTTCCATAAGCACTGATTTCTCAAAATGTAACTCCAGAGACTTCTATGTAAAGGTTGTCGTCTTCATGATGCAGGCCTGACCTTCAGATAACTGATGTTAGGTGGCTAGCTCAAGGCCCCTCAATTAACACTGGATTAGACAGGGCAGAATCTAGTTACTACCAGGGTTCCTGTCATACTTTCTAAAGTACATTCCAACTAGGACTTCCAATTCACTCCATATGTTCTCAAGTTATTTCTGCTACCTCATATCTGTCTTCTGGCCTGGGAAATGGCCCTGAATAATTTAGCTTCCTCTCTAGTATAGAGTCTTGTCTGGAGTCTTCTTAATGGGGGTGATAACTGCATAATATTTCATAAATGAAGCAGGGCAGTCATGGAAGATGCTTATACTACATTTGCTTGTCTATTGCTTATAAAAAATTTCAGAGCCTTGATACTTTTTGTCAGTACATTTTCTTTGAGAACAGTGAACTTGCTAAGTGACACATGCCTAACAAGTATGATATGATCAGCCTCTATTTTGGGGAGAATTGGTTATTTTTATTGGATATAGAAATCACTTTTATGATATGTCAGCCTATAGTTATTTGCTATAGTTGCTTATAGTTATTTGTCATATGTTTTGGTGACACAGTGTATACCATTAGGGAAATTTAAGAACTTTTTTGGTAACAGAGCTCCTATGTTATATCTGGCATTGTTGATGTTTTATTTATTTGTGACCCTTTCTAGGTTGATCTATGGGAAGTCCTGAAATTTTCTAAAACTAGTCTTGGAAAGAAGAAAAGCTGTCAATACCTTGGATATGAAGTCAAAAGCTTATGTTACCTGCATAATATCTGATTCATTAGACACTGAATCTATTCATAGTTGAAGTAGATGAGGATTTTAAGGACTGGAGAGTCTTTGGTGCCCCCAGTTGAAAAAAAAAATGAGGTAAAAGAACCTTTCCAGAATGCCTTGGCATTAGGTCTGGGCCCTACCCTCCCTGAGGTTTAGACCTGGCCACCTCTATGTATGTATCCTGTCACTTGTAGGTCTAGACCTCATCAGCTCTAGTTCTAGATCCCATCACCTTTAGGTTTGGGTCTCAGCTTCCTCTAAGTCTAGACCCTGCCACATATAGGTCTGAACATCACCACTTCTAGATCTGGACTCTGCCATCTCTAGGTCTAGACCCAACTACCTCACTTTTAGGCTTACATTTTCCCCAGCACTTCAGTCACTCTTTTATTTCAGAAACGTAAATGAATTTTTACCTTTGGTCAGCTCCTTATGAGTACATCTATATGTATTTATGAGACTGGCAAATTTTGTGATTCTTTCAGAGCAAGAAATCTTATTTGTAAAGAGACTGGCTAATTACCCATGACATTTTAAATGCCTGCAGTCCTTGAGCTAAGTGTGTGAAAACCAGAAGACTCAGGGAAGTATACAGTTCCTGATGGATTTTCTTAGCTTCACATACCTTGATTATAAAAACCAAAGAAATCTTAGCTGTTCAGCAACAATAACATTCTAAACAGGAAAGTAATTGAAAAAACCTGTTAACTGCAAGTTTGCTAATTTTGTATCACAGAAAATAGCACAGAGTTATAAGTGTAGTGATATGGAGATATGATAGACATTTTTCTGGAGAAAAATGAATATTCACCTGGCTGAAAGCATATATTCCCACTGCATAGACATCAGTGATATTAACGGTCGCTGTTATAGTTCACATGTTGTTTCTTCAGTTAAAATTCAGAGTAATCCAGAGTGAGAAGCTCTGAGTTTTTCAAGATTGAAACTCATTAGAGATATTCTGGATGTTTTCCTAGATAATGAGGCAGGGGAGACCACCATTCCTGTCTGTGATTGAGAAGAACATAGTGACATAGTGTCTAGACCTATTGCTCAGTGCTACTGTCTGATAAAGTAAGTCCTTCATTAAGGCTTTTGTTGGTTTGTTTCTTGGTAATTTGGTTGGTTTTCTGTTTTTTACTGGGGGAACATGATTTACACCTGGTTGCAGCTTCTTGGATCCTTTCCTGATTTGGAAGCATTGGAAAGAATTAACACTCCCCCTTGGTCACAGTCTCCTACTGGCGGTATCCTGTTCACTGTGCTAATCATGGTTTAGTCTGTGCCCCAGCCTGTCATGGCTGCCTCACAGGTCAGTGTTATCTTCTAATACTTGAGTTATTTTTGCCCCTAAAGCAATGTGGTAATAACATAGCATCATCATCTATTTAAAAAAATATAGCTAAACTCTCAGATTTCTTGTAGGAGACGCAAACTCTTGGATCTTCACAATGGATAGATACCGTGGACAGGAGACAAAGTGCAGCTTCTCTCTGTAACTGTGGGACTCTGGGCTCTGAGAGTCTGTCTCTTCATCTTTCTGGAAGAGGAGTGGGACTGAATGAGCTCCATAGTTACTTTCAGTTCTCATAGTCTATCGTTTATAATTATAATGCATGTTGTGTGTGTGTACTTCAGTCATTCTGAAAAGAAAGAAGGCTTTGTATTGGCATGGTTTCATCTTGGCGTGGTGTGTCTATTTTTGTTCAGTGGATGCTTTCTGCTTGGTGTCTGGTATGCCCTTGATCTGTTTTCTTTGAGGTTGATGTTCCTGGTTTCTGGTCCAGGCCTGGACATAATAGGCCATGGGAGTCAGGAATGTGGGTTCTGGTGTAAACAGACTTGGGTTCACGCCCAATGGTGTGACTGGTGTGCACTTTGGGTGAGGAAGTGGATGGCGAGGCTAATGAAAGCAAATATTTTTTCTTCTCAGAGCATAGACATGTGAGTGAAATAAATATAAGACTTAGAGTGGGGATAGGAGACATTGTTTTCTTGGTTCCAAATCCTATTTGAGCTAGTTTTTTATGTATAAAATGGGAATGCTGCTTTTTTGGAAGAGGGGTTGAGGTGAGATTTAAGAAGATATTGATGGTAAAGCTCTTGGCACAATTACTAATTTGTGTCTGCCTGGATCCCTGCACCTCCACAAGTAAAGATTTTTCAATATACAGAAATTTTGACTCTATAGTTCTCCTAGTTGAAAAACTGTTTCCTCTGTACTCACAAATAATTTCTGCCACCCACCACGTGGATTTTTCCATGCTAAGCAATTTCCCAATTTTCTGCAGGTACCAACTGGTGTCCAGTGATTCAATTCACTTCTGGCACTCGCTGCCCAGAGTGTGTCAGACTTCATAGGTTAAGGGCTCAGTACCACAAGACTGCTGTCATTGTACTCTAGGTGCCAGTTGCAAGTCCCAGGTTGTCACCCGTATTTCTGTCTGCAGATAGCTCCCACAACCCCCACCTCAGGTTCCAAAACTTGTAGAGTGCTTCAGGAGATGCCTTACTTCTCCTGAATTGGTTTGTCGTAAAGGACACAATTCAGGAATAGACATATGGAGAATGTGATAAGGTGGTGCCCAAAGGAGGGGTACATGGCTTCCATGTCCTCCCCTGGGGTACCATCCTAGCAGCACCACCCCAGAAAGTTCTGCAAGTAGAGTTGGAACTTTGGCCCAGAGATAGTAGAAGTTAAACCAAGGCAAGGAGTATGAGCACTCAGGCAAGGCTTTAATTTGGGGAGGAGGGTTACCTCAAAGAGAGGAGAGAGAGGTTGAGAAAAAGCAACCAGGCTGACCCCATAGCAAAGAAGGGAGCAAGCTGTTTATGGGTTGCTGGGGTGGGCTAAGGTCTGGTAGTTTTCACTAGTCTTGGGAATAGTTTTAAAAGGTGTAGACAGCCTGGCACTGAGGAACAGGCAGTCAGCTTATCCCAGGAACTGTTATGTTCCTCGTAGTCCTCCATCCTGCACAAACATTCTGGCCTTGTGGTAGGATGGGCTGCTGCAGCTGCTAAGAGGAAAACACAAACCAGGCTTTTTAACCAGTGACAGGTTAAAGGCCTGGGAATTTGTTTGCCCTCTCACCTTTTGTGGTGATTCCTAACAGTTTCATTCTCTCATCTAGTTCATTTTTGGAGATGTTACGGTGAAGGGGTGAGAACGCCAGCCATGCTTTTAATGAGTAACAGGCCCTGGGAGTGCGTCTGCCCTTTGTTCTTGTGGTGATCCCTGACTGTCTCATTTCCAAATATTGCCAAGTTGTTGCCACATCTCTTCTCTTCATCTGACCTTCTGAACTTGACCTCTTCTTGCCTGTGACCTCTTCTTTGATAGCTTTCCATTGCAGTCATCCTCTCTGGGCTCCCTTGTCAAATTCACAATTAATCTAGCAAAGACTGATTGAAGACTAGGTGCTGTCCTAGGCATTAAAGGTAGGTGAGAGAAGAGGATGGGTGGTGTCTACACCCCCAGTAAATGTACATGCACGAGGGAAGCAGGGACAGAACACAACCAGGAAGTGCAGAATGCATTATAATTTCAAAGTTGCTGAATGCTGCAGAGTAGCATTGCAGAGAAGGGCGAGCAGGAAGCAGAGTGGGATGTTATTGTATAACAGCTGGTCAGCGAAGACCTCTCTGCAGAGCTAATGCTTGAGTGGAAATGTAAATGAAACAAGAAAGTGAATAAAGCAAATATCTGCAGGAAGAATGTTCAGGCAGCTGGAACAGCAAGTGCAAAGGCCTTGTGGGGTTACCATTTGGACAAGTTCCAAAGACAGCGTGCTGTGTGACTGGGGAGGAGGGAACAGGTGGCACAGACCCTTGGGGGCTTCAGGCCAAGGTACAGGCTGTGGAATGGATCCTAAATGTGGTACACAGTGGCAGGAAACTTCAAAGCTGGAGATGACACGACTGTATTTATATTCAAGACAATCACTCAAATTGGTCAGTGGAGAATAGGTGGCTGGAGGAGAGCCCTAAAAGGCGAGAGTGGAGTCATGAGGTGTTTAATTAGTGGAAGAAATTAGATGAGCTAGCTAGGTAGTGATCATCATCTGAATGCATGAAGGATGAATCAGGGACCTTCTAGTGCTAAGCAGAGGTGTTGTCATCTGGAAGCCTCGACTCTACCCTGTGTGCTGTGCTCCTGTGTGTATGCAGCCTTCTTCCATGGCTCTTGTGCCTCGCCCAATGGTGTGACTGGTGTGCACTTTGGGTGAGGGAGTGAATGGCGAGACCAATGTAAGAAAATATTTTTTCTTCTCAGAACATGGACATGTGAGTGAAATATAAGACTTAGAGTGGGGATAGGAGACATTGTTTTCTTGGTACACAAATCCATCTGCAGCTTCCATCTGGAGCCTCTTCCTGAGCTCTTTCCCAAAAACATTTTGAGGCTGAGGCATAGACAGTGACTAGCCTGTGTGTCCTCTAGCTGTGGCAGCTAAGGCAGGTTTTCTCGTGCTTGATCCCAATTCCAGATAATCCCTCGTTTGACTTACAGAATGGATATTTGGATAAAGTGAGAGACAAGAATGTGGCCTGTCAAGATCAAAAATACAAACTAAGCTGCACATATTATCTCTTGTTGTGTGGTAAAGTACTCCAAAACTTAGTACCTTAAAATAACATACACCTATGGCCTCGGTTCCTGCAGGTCAGGGGTCTGAACACAGTCAGCTGTGCCTCCTGCTTCAGGTGCCAGTTAAGGCAGAAGTCTGAGTCCAAGGCTCAAACCAGGAAGGACCTGTTTCTGATTTTGCTTGGGTGACTGCTCGGTTCAGACCTCACAACCTTGTGGCCACCTCGGTCCTTTGCCACACAGGCCTTTCCAACATGGCACTTGCTTCGTCAGAGCATGGAAGGGAAAACATCTACTGGCAAGACGGAAGTTCTAATATTTTGTGACTTACTCTCAGAAATGGAATCTCCTCAGTGTTGCTATGTTCTATTAGTTAGGTAAGTTACTCAGGGAAAAGGGATTATTCAGGGCCAGGAGGTAAGTCTGCGTGGCACAGCTGTGTACTGTGAATTTGTTCACAGAGTATTATTGAACAGAAAAGACCTCAGAGGCCACCTTGAGCCCTCTTCAGTTTTAACTGATGAAGAACATGAAACTCAAAGAAGTAACTTGACTTATGCAATGCTACGGCTACTTTGGAGTAGAGTGGGCCTGCTGACCGTCAGGCCAAAGGAAGTGGGTTTTATTTAGCTGTCATATCTGGAAGACTGGTTTTTAAGTTTACAGTTTTAACCTCTAAGTGTTTTATTTATTTTCACATTTTAAAGGCACTGCCTTTATGTGGTGATCCTGTGCCTGGATCTAAACGGCCCATTTTGGGCTTTGTTTGAGATGCAGGACACTGAGACTCTGCCTGAGCTTGTTCAGCCTGTTTTCTGCGCACCCCCTCCCCTCCTTATATGAAGTGTCTTTGAAGCAGATAATACAGTCTAGGAAGCAAGTCTTTAAGACAACGTACCCTAAGAGCCAATTAGTTGCCTGAACTGTCTGTAACATCTTCATGGCCTTATCTAGGGCCAGAGATAACCTGGTTGAGAACTTCATTAGTCTCTACTTTGTGTTTTCTCTTAGCTCCTGGGACCTTTTGGGCTTTCTATACTTAGTACCACTTTGGTCCCTTCAACCCTGCCCATATGTTATTTTAGATGATTGTCACACAAGGGCATAGGAGAAAATAAATAGATAGATTAACTATGTTCAGCACCAGTACTGTGTGAGAAGTAACAGAAGACAGATCCCAGCATGCCAGTGGCCCTTACGCCCTCTATTGCCAGGGATCGCATGTTAGTCAGGGGCCGGGGAGTGGAAGGTCTCCTGAGTGTCTGGGGTGCTCCTGGGATCTACATTAATAGAGCCAGCGAAGGAGCCTCCAACAGAGAAGTTATAGCCATGATTGGGAGGCAGCTGTAGCCACAGTTAAGGGCAAAACAGAGGTCTGGGAGCTTGAAGCAGTGGCAGTCGGGGCAAAAATGAAACACGGGGAAGTCCAGATCAAGCAGAGCAGCAGCAGTGATGTACAGAGAGCAGGAGATGGCCATGCTTTGTCCTTTCTCCTTTTCTTTGTTTTTTCTTCTTCTTTTAAAAAAGTAATTCTTCCTTGAACTGTCTAGATAAGGCCTAGATGTAGAGGTGGGGAGGAAGAAGGTTGTGGTGCCCAGGGAGGCAAGGCCCAGGCTTTGTGGGAGGGATTGGGGTTTGATATGGGTGGGAATTCAGTTTTCTCCCTGTTCTCTTTGGTAGTCAGCCTGGGAAAACTCCTGCCCTCTAAGTTCCCCTTTGAGCCATGTGTAGACTGTAACTCTTCTGAGCAGGAGAGGTCAGTTTCCTGCCCATGGGAACAGTAAATCCCAATGACTGCCTTCCCCCTGGACTGGGTGGGTTACTTGCTATGTTATATGCAAATACTGGGGCAGGTTACTTGCTATGCTATATGCAATCAAAATGGCCAAGGAACCTCTCTCCAGCCTAGGATTAAATGGCTTGGTTTGCTCTGGATTAAATACTTCCCCGACTAGTTCTTTATGAAACTGGCAAAAGGTTTTTTGAAGATGAGACATATTTAAAACAAGGATATGGATCCCTTGGATTTGCTTGATGCTTTAAACTTACTAGGTCCACCTCTCCCTGTGTTTCACCCAGTCCATGTGACAACCCTGGGAGGCAGATGGACAGGCAGGATCTGATTTGATGGATGGAGAGATCTAGGTTCCAAAATGTTAGGTGATGTGCCTAAGACATACAGCTGTCAGCTATATAACTAGTAACTGCATACAACCAAGATTCAGACGTAGGTCTTCCCACTGTAGTTCTAGAACTCAAACTGAACAGGAAATAGCCTGATTTTGTCACCTACTCTGTGAAAGAGGAGAAAGCGAGGGTTAGTGAACGGGAAGAAAGTAAATGATATTGAATAAAGCGTGGGAATAAACAGTTTGTAAACATAGCCTTCTGATCTTTATTGCAGGGCTGTGACCCAGTTCTTTACCATTCTTTCCTTGTGCCTTCTACTTTTGCTAAATATTCCCAGAATTTACCACGAAATCCTCTATCTCAAGCTGAAGGGCTGCTGTGTCCTTCTGCAGAGCCCCTGCTGACCTCATCTCTGGAGATAGCTGTGCCCTTAGCAAATGCGAATCCCCTTGTGGACAATTGGTGGTGAGGGACAGCTGGAGGCAGGGGCAGTTCATCAGCATGCATTACTACCAGGCCCAGCAGTCATTAGAATTCATTATAAATTGCTCTAAGTCCCAGGAATCTCATTTATTTCTCACTTGGCAGCTGAAAGATGTTACCAGCTATAGATCTAGGGTTTTTCTCCAAAGTCTTTACCTAAGCATTGGGGGCAAGTAGGTCAAATGACCTGGTGGGTGAATGGGGTGAGGCAGAAGAGCCCCCTTCCATCCAGAGTAGATTTTTCCGAAGATACCACTGGCGGGGATTCACTGGGGCTGTGGGCACAATTTAACCCTTTGTAATTCTGGTGGGCTACGGAACACTCAAGGGTGTTTTTGCAAGTCCTTAGGAAGAGAAAATGAACAGAGAAGGGGGAGAAATAGCTAAGGGAGAGCAGAGATCTGCCCCGTTGCCTCTTCTGTCTCAGCTACTGAAGACACTTTCCACCGAATCCTAGATCATAGGCTGAACCAGCCAGTCACTTAATCCTCTGAGAGGTTTAAGTACCTGAGAGCTTTCTTTTCCCATGGATACCTAGTTATCTTTCAAGGTTGAGCCCTATTGCCAGGACCAAGCAGTTGCATGTGGATCATCCTCTCACAATTCTCACAGTGGTTCTGTGAGGAGATGTTATTGCCATCCTTTTTTTTTTTTCAGGTAAGGAAGCTGAAGCTCAGAGTTGTGTGGCTAGCTCCAAGGCAAAGTTCTCATGAGGAGCGGAGCCTACCAGAGCTGCACACTCTGCTTTGGCTCTTTCCACACTGTACTACCCTCCACCTTACTGATGCTCCCTTACTGATGACGTAGTGTGAGGTGAGCCTAGTGTGACTTCCATGCTACTAGACCTTCACAAGTATTCAGTCCCTCCTTTCCTCCCTCCCTCTGTTCCTTCCCTTTTCCGTCTTCCTTTCTCCTTCCTCCCTTTCCCTCTCATGACCCTTCCCCCCTTTGTCTTCCTTCCTCTTCTGATGTTTTGAGACAGAGTCTTACTCTGTACCCCAGGCTGGCCTCAAATTCATGATTCTCTGCCTCAGCCTTCCTAATGCTGGGATTACAGGTGTACATCACCACACCCAACTTGTAACCCTTTTATTACTGAGAATTTACCTTTTAACTAAAAGAGAGGCTTTTCCCTGACATTGTATTATCATCTTCTTCTCATGCCTGTTCTAGCACAGGGGATGGCAAACATTTTCCATAAAGGTCCAGATGGTAAATATTTTAGGCTTTGCAGACCATACGGTCTCTGTCACAGCTACTCATGCCTGCCATTGTAAAATGAAGGCAGCCATGGACAATATATAAATTAATGAGTGTGGCCGTGCTCCAATAAAACTTTATTTAATGACACTTGAATTTGAATCTCATAGGATTTTCATGTGTCACAAAACATTTTCTTCCTTTGATTGTTTTTCATCCATTTAAAAAAAATACAGAAGAAACACTCCTACCTCATGAGCTATACAAAAACAGGAAGCAGGTAGAATTTGGCTAACAGGCACTATTTTGCCAGTCTCTGTGGTAGACTAATTGGACAGTAGCCATTTACCTTTGGATAAAATTGTCACTGTGCTCATTCTCCTGGGAGCACATATGACTTAAAACTTTATGTGCAGGTAAAAGGCTTTGTCACTTCCTAGAGGGATTTTGGGCAGACGTGGCTGTGACGGGAAGGGGGAGAGTGACACTAGCTAGATAGCTGTCTCTGCCTGAAATAAGGTCAGTCCTGCTGTGGTGTTATTGTCTCGTCAGTGAAAATGTTAGATTTAAATCCTATATGCCATTTATCTTTAAGCTCTGTATTGAGAAAAAGGTCTTGCTTTGGTTTCTGTAAAAATACCAGACTTAGATCTTTTTGTGCGAGCTGTCATCAGGCATTCTGAGCATTGATCCTGTAAATTCATGCTTTTTAGTGCTGGCACAGGGATTGCTTTTGTTTCTGAACAATTTCATGAAGTATTTCTTTCAACAGGGACTCATATCAACTTTCAGCAAAGCTACACTTTCCACCTCAACTAGATTTTAAAGACCTGGTACCTGCCATTGTGCTACAGAGGACAGCTTTAGGGTCCTTCCTCAGTGTGAGCTTCGGCGAAGCGTACAGTCAGTTGCTGGCCGGCTTCTCGGGGTCAGGAAGACTACATGGCCAAGCCCCCTTGTGCATTTGGTCTCCAGGAGATCCACAGTGAGCACACACTGCCAGAAACTTGGCTGGTGACTTCTGGAGTATCTCGAAGGCTTTCTTTGTACCCACTCCTGGGTATATTCTGGAATAAAAACTTTCATAAAATTGTATGTCTGTGGGATTTAGAAGGAAGCATACAAAGGGAAATGGAGACCTCATAAGGAACTTGATTTTCTTTAGTGCCTGGGCCTTTCCCACCCTCTTACCCTTGCCTTGTGTTGTATGCTGGGAACTTTACTAGGATTGCTACAGCCAGGCTCCTATGTAGCTGCTTGATTTACTCAGTCACCCTTCAAAAAGACCTTCCTATAGCCCAAGAGAACATTTATTTATTATGTTCCTCTACAAACTAGGGGCTGGTAATCTGAGAAAAAAATTAGGTAGATTATCCATTATAATATTAAAGCTCAACTTCTTTTCTATGTTTCTTTCCAGGATATTTTGCTTATACTAAGTATTACTAGTAAACAGGAGTTGTTTGCTATTATTGTTTCAAAGGTAAGCTTAGAAAGTCCTATAACATCATGCTACCGGTCAGCATGGATTTATACTCTGGCTATTTCTATATTCAGAGGTAGTTCTATAGAAGTTCTATTGTGCTAAAGAAATAGAACTATCAGTTACTCAATCTTTTGAACTGATTATACATGTAGGCTATAAACTCATGGAATTGGGCCAGGGATATAAGTCAGTGGCACAGTGCCTGCCTGGCAAGCGTGGGGTCCTGAGTTCAATTCCCGGTACCAAAAAGAAAAAAAAATAAATTCATGGAATTTAATTTGAATGAGTGGGTTAGTATGATGGACCTTTGAAAGTTATGCTCTGGGAAGAAAAATTTCTTCCATTTGCTTTATAAGCTTAGAGTGTTTGGTAAGCATACAGCTTAAATAACCAGAGAATATTTGTATGTTTAGGTTTTCTTACAAGATTTTAAGAAATACTTATTTTAGAATGGTTCATGTTCCATAAGAAATTGCAAAAGTAGGACAGAGTTCCAGTGGGCTTTTCAGCTCGCTTCCTCCACTGGTAACATCTAGTCACAGTACACCGTTGCCTCTCAAAGCAGGAGATTCACACCGGTGTTATACTCTTAATTCACATGCAGACTCTATTTGGATTTCGCCAGTTACTTCATCTTTGGTGCATGGTTCTATGGAATTTTACTACATGTGTAGATACGTGTAACACTCATTGTAGTCAGCACCAGAGCTGTTCATCATTCCGAGAAACTCCCTCCTGTTACCCTCTATCAGTCACATTCTTCTCATAACATTTTTTCTGACCATGTCATTAAGAAGTGCAAATAGCAATATAAGTGATGTAGATTACAAGAAAGTGGTTAGTTTTCAATTGATTTTTACAAATGGCACACTTCAAGTGAATGAGATAGAAAGAATAGAGAAGCATATTCCAGCTGTGAGCACTTCCACAATCTACTTCAAGTTCACGGGTTGTATAAAAGTGTTTGTGTGAGATAAGATTTGAGGCTTATTTTGTTCTGTTTGGCTATTAAGTTTTTGCAGCACCATTGTTGAAAAGACTATCCTTTCCTGATTGAATTACCACACCTTTGTTAAAACTTAATTCTGTGTGCTCTGTTTTGTTCCATTCATTTATAGGGTCTTCTTACATTAACACCATCCTGCCTTGGCTACTGTATCCTTATAAGAGTATGTTTTGGTATTAGGCAGTGTAAGTTCTTCAATTTATATTTCAAAATTGTTTTCACTATTTTAGGTCTTTTGATTTTTCCATATGAAGTTTAGAGTCAATACATTAATATCTATGAAACTCTTCTTGGAATTTTTATCATCACCATGTTAAACTACAATTTGGGGGAGAATTAACATCTGAAGAATGTAGATTTTTACAATCTGTGAACATGGTGTATTTTTACATTTATTTAGGCCTTTACTTTCTCTGAACAGTGTTTTATAGTTTTCTTTCTTTTTAAAATTAAGTTTATTGGTACAGTTTAGATATACATAATGATCACATTCCTCATAGGGAACTCATTCCTGTACATGATATATATTCATTCCTCTTTTATTCATGGTACAGACTTTAAACATACTTTGTTAAAAATCACCCAAAATATTGTGTGTTATATGATGCTGTGATAAGTAGTACTACTTTTTAAAAAAATCAATTTCCATTTATTTGTTGCTAACATATAGAAATATAGTTTATTTTTGCATATTGATATAATCTATGTTCTTAATAAACTTACTTATTAGTACCAATAGCTTTCTTCTTTAGGATTTAAGACATCATACAATTATGTTTTCCATATATAACATTTTTTTCTTTTACTTTTATTTCCCTTGTTTGTCTTTTTGAATTGAGTAGGACTTCTCTACAATGTTGAATAGAAATACAGTGAGTATACATATTTGCCTGTTCCTAATTTAGGCAGAAGATATTAATTCTTTAGCCTAGCTAGCTGTAGATTTTTGGTAGCTATCCTTTATCATCTTCTTGGTTTACAAAGAATTTTTTAAAATATCACATATAGGTGCTGAAGTTTTGAGCATTTGTTGAGATGATCAAATTTTTTTTGTCTATTGATATGTTCAGTTATATTTATTGAGTTTTTGAATGCTAAAATGTCTAAATCCTTTGGAACAACCCCATTTAGCCATGATTATTATACATTTTGTATATCCCTGCACTCAATATTAGTAAAGGATTTTGTGTTTATGTTCATAAGGAAGATTTGTCCATATTTTTCTTGTCTTTTTCTTCTGATTTTGGTACCAGTGTAAAGTGACTTTTACAAGACGAGCTGGGCAAAATTCCCTCCTTCTCTCCATTTGAAGGAGTTTGAATTAGGGTTGGTATTATCTCTGCCATAAATACATTCAATATTTCTCAGTGAAACTATATGAGCCTAGAGATTTTTTGATTAGACTTTCTATTTTTTATGTTAGTTTAGGTAATTTGTATCTCTTGAGGCGTGTCATCTATTAATTCGTTACCTGTCAGCTCCAAATGCATCCCTTTACATAAGCTCTGAGATATACAAAGGCATTTCTTTATGTGGTCGTGGTGTGAAGTGTCGTCAGTAAAAGACACTGGGTGGTGTGTGTGTGGGTGGGTGGGTCGGTGTATTGCTAGTGGAAGTCTATCTTACCATTTCCGGTGGGGCCAGAGTTGGTAGTGTGGGCATGTGGACTTCTGGCATAGCCTGTCCTAGCCTTGGTCTGGAACATAGTCTCTCTGTGTTATGAAGCTTTGGCCTGGTGATGACTTTTCCACAGCCTCTCAGCAGGGACCCTATGCTTCTGCCCATGGTAGTGCCCAGAGCCCCTCTTACTGCAGATGGTCTAGGGGCTCCTGACCCTGTCCAGGTCTAGACCCCCCCCCCCCCTGCACAGGCACAGTGATGTTACTCGGTGCTGATCACCTACGTTCTTGTGGGTGGCCTATTTCTGGCCCATCATCTCCAGATCAGCTCTGAGTGCCCAGTGGCTGAAACCTCCTCCCTTCCTTCCCCGGCAGGTCTGAATCCTTCCAAACGTGACCTGCCTGGTCCTCCTCCTCAGCCCTAGGGTACCGAAGAACATTTTCTTATGTAACATAATGACTTTTAAAAAAATCTTAGCATTCTGTATTTTAGACTCTCCATTTGGCCTACTGGTGCTTTCTATCTCCTAACTGACCCCAGACTTCTACGAGAGCAAGTTTTTTGAAAGTACTGCTGGTGTCAAGGCTTTGTCATCAGTGGTTTTGCCCTCATTGAAAGAAGGGCAGGAGGCCATGCTGTGTGTATTCAGCTGATATATTTTTCCTCTCCTCACTCCTCTCTTCCCCTTGTGTTTTCACCTGGGACTTAACTAAAGAGGAAGAACAGAATGTGAGTGATGTTTCTGCAATCAGTGAACCAGGAACACAATTTCTAACATTACTGAATTGATCAGCTCCAACTCTTGTCTTTCAGGGTTTCATGGTAGCCAGCAGAGAGGTTTAGAATTTCTTGATATACTGTGGGCACAGAGTGTAACAGAATCCCACTGCTTTGTTGCTTAGACTAGAGGTACCAGGATATTAAGCTACTTACAGGGGCAGTTTCCAGGCTAACAAACAGCTTACTTTATTATCAGAAATAATTAAAATTTTCAGGTTGGTTTTTATTCCCCTAGAAAAGGCAGAGGGGCCATATTTCTTATAGTCATCACCATGAATAGAAATAACCCATCCATCTTTTTACTTTCATCTAGACAAAGAAAAAAGCCCCCAGACTCAACTAAACAACCAGTCAACCAAACAAAACACTGAAATAACAGAAAAGTCTCTCTATTGTAGTTAGGCCTTTGGCATGAATTTAAATTTAGCCTCCCTGGGAATTTTGGAAAAACATTTTTCTTCATTGTTTTTGTAAGCCCTATGAAGCAGAGATATAACTTCCCCAAACAAAACAGCAGGAAAAGCAAGTAACAATCCCCTGGATAATGCAAATGAATAAAAATTGCCAGAATTATTGCAGAAATGCTAAAAGCCCTACTTTGATATTTTATACCCTATCCCTAGACTTTAGTGGTTCTGAAATGCCTGATTTTAGCAATGCCAGCACACCAGGGAACAAAGTTTGTGGAGAAAATAAATTATATAGAGATATGCTCCAACTTAGAAATGGGTCATGTTCTAGGGGTTGATTTGTAATCAGTTAGACTGGAAATATATTTTTTCCTCTGAAAATTAGCAATATAAAAGATGGTTTGCTTTCCTAGCTAATATCATTAGTTTTTCCTTTGTAAAAAAAATTGCATTATTTTTCCTTTTTTATTAGAACAGAATAATACATCAATTTTTTTTTCTTGCTGTGTAATCAGTTACCCCAAAGTTTACAGTTTAAAATGACAATCAACTATGAGTTCATGGTTTTCTTGGGTTGGGAATCTGGCTGGCCTCTGTGGGTGTCCCTGAGCTGGGTCCCTCATGAGGTTGGAATGAAGTGTCAACTGCACTGTGTCTTCTGGGGCTACTCATGTGGCTGTTGACAGGCTTAAATGTCCTGCCTCATGGTCCTTTCTGTACAGGCTGCCTCACGACAGCAGGTTACCCCACAATGAGCTACACAAGAGAAAACAGGAGAGCACCAGAGACAGGCATCACAGTGTAGAGCCTGGCCTCAGAAGTGACTTCCCATCACCCCTGATGTTCTGGTCAGCAGAAGTGCATTCCTAAGTCCAGCCCACACCCCAGGGGAAAAAAACCAAGCTCCACCTCTTGACGGAGCAGTGTCTGAAGTGGTGGCTATGGATTTGAAAGGGAAGAGGTTCTGTTTTCAAGCTCACCAAGCCTTCAAGTAAGACTGCAGTTTGGCTAGCACATGGGTTGAGGCTTTGTGAAGATTTTGAGCCACAAGCTTCATATCCTATCATGCAGTTGACCCCCTCTGCATTTGGAACATACCTTGCATCTGAATGGTGGTTTTTGTGCATCAGAGGATTTCCTCCTCAACTTGGGAAGAAATTTCTTTCCATAGCTAAGTAGTGCAATGTGCAGCTTTCTTTCTCCAGCCAGGTTAGTGGTTGGGCAGCTTGGGGTTATAGGGTAGGTTTTCCTTCTCACTCTCATGGAGTGCAACCAACTTAACAGTATGAAAGATGTCTTGATGCTATAGGGTAGAACTTAGAGTGTATTTTTGTCCATTGAAATAATATTTTGTAAATGGTGATCAGAATCCTAAGAAAATTTGTATTTGGGATTCATTATGGGCTGAGTAGACCCATGTGGGGTGGCTCACCACCACTTACAACAGCATATTCATCAGAAAATGGATTTTGTGTCCCAGATGTCCATCTTATAAATGTGGTTTTTTGTTGTTGTTGTTTTTGGTTTTTTGGTACTGGGAATCAAACTCATGATCTCAGGCTTGCCAGGCAAGCACTTATGCCACTGAGGTATATTCCCAGTCCCTAGATTGTTTTTGAAATGTGACTCATTTTTAAGTTGAGGACTTGCCTGTGTTGTTAGGTCCTCCCCAGAAACCTTCCTAACACTAGTTTATATTTTGTGCTATCAGTCTTTTGGGAAGACAGAAAAAGAGGATTAACATAATTTACTCTTAGCACCAAGAGCTTGGCAGATCCATCTAGATATAATGCTACTCAAACTCAGATTTTCTGTAGGGCCTATCCTGAAGTCCCTTTATAGTTGAGGTTTGACAGGTCACAGCCATCTGTTCCATCTCCAGCACTCCAGGGTCATAGGCAGGTGCTTCCAAGCACACTTTTTCAGATTTGGGACAGGAGAAACATTTTGCCTGCCTTGGACCCTTTCAGCCCAAATCTCTATGGAAGCAGGTGGCCTTTGCTTCAGAGAGAGACACCATTTGGCCCAGGTGCCTTTGCCTCTCCCTGTTTGGTATTTCAGATGTGTCATCTTTCTCAGCAATGTAATGGTCAGTCATTAGAGAATTGTCTGGAAAGTGACCTGTGGCTTGCATAGCCAAGTGATTCTTGAGCACATATTCAAGGAAGGTAGCAAACTGCATGCTGCCCTCATCTCTGCCCCTCCATAAAAATCAGACACCGAGAATTACATGTGGAGCACCACCTGCTTCCTTTGACTTCCCCAAGTTAAGATGTTCTGGTTTGCACAAAAAAGACAAGTATAAAAATCATCAGAAAATGCCTGTCTGTGTCATTTGTAGAATCACAGCTGAGGATTTTGTTCATTATGTTTCTTAATATGAACATGTACTTGGTTATCCAACTTCTCTTAATTAGCCACAAGACTAGCCTGCTGTCTCAGAAGGCCAGGTCTTTGGAGGAAATTTTCAGAGCAGCCAATTTACAGGTGCTGTCTCTCTACTGTGAGGGTTTTTTTTTTTTTAATTCCACAAACTTATTGAAAATCAATTGGAAGCTTCATACTAAAAACTTAATTTTAAGGAAAATGTAAACTGCCTGAACTGCTTCTAAAATTAGGAATGGTGAACATCTAAAATAGATTTAAAAATAGTCTTATATTCTGTTATGGAGGAAAATGGCAAAGGAGGCAGAAATAGAAGGGGCGAGAGGCAAGCAGGCCAGAGAAACAATTCAAATAGGTAGTGGATTCCGAAAGGTAACATTCTTGTTGGTATTTACTCTGAATATCCCCTGCCCTAGATAAAAAAAGGAGAAACATGGAAACACCTTTATGTTTGTTATTAATAGTCTTTTGATTTTATCTAAATTTTGAATGCTTGATCCTTTTAAAATCCTTTCCCCCTTAAAAGAAAGGTCATTAACATAGTGCTCTGGGGACTACAGACCAATTTTAGAGAAGAAACAGAGTAGTATCTCTTTTCTTGAGGTCTTTTAGGGTGCTCCCACTTACTTGACATCTTTTTTTTTTTTTATTTTAAAGAATAAAAGAAGGATAACATAATAA
>NW_004955403.1:51866154-51933276 GCF_000276665.1 Chinchilla lanigera
CCTGTGTCTAGCAACAGGCTGTTTTCTTGTTCCTCCATAGTCATAATTACCCAGGACTTACTTGACATCTTAAAGCCAGGTAGAAGCTTTGTTATCATGTCATATGGGTTGAATCACTTTGGGCCTTGGTTCAGGGCCTGGGTGCTCTTTGAGCATCAGATAGGTCTAGGCTCAGTAGCTGCTGGTCACTCTTATGTCTCAGTATGGTCCTCACCAGGTGAGTAGCTCCTGTGCTTCCAAGAGTTGGCTAGAGTAGCAGAGCTAGGGACATTTCAAATATTTGAAGTTTCTGTTTATGAGGAAGTAATGCATTCTACAGAACAGAGCTCAAAAGTAACGAGGTTTTTTTTTTTTTTTTTTAAATAAAACACTAGTGTGTTACACATGTTCTGCACTTATTTTTTCCAATATAGAGTACCTCATTCTATCCAAGGGTACATATTATACCATAAAAAGTTCACTTTATGCAGAAAGTTGGTACCAATCTTTGTACATACAATCCTGTACTGTGTTTGAACATGAACAAAGGAACTGTATTTTGTACTGTAGAAACTGGTTTTTGATAAACCTTGTTAATGTTCCATCTCTTTATGAGTATCTTATTCCCCTGAGAGTCTTTTCTCTCCTCCTCCTGACCCCATCAGTAGGAGGACATTAGAAGCTCCTTTTTTTTCAGTGGAGGCCCTCCTGATCCAAACTGACCTCTGTGTTTGTATCTGTGATGACTTATTTTCTGCCTCTTTAAAGCCACATATTTAGTTGTATCGCCTTCATTTCTAAGGTGAGAAGAGAGTAGAGACAAGCTTGCTGTCAGAGTTGTAGCAACATAATCTGTGCTCCATTTTCAATTAGGAGCTGCAGAGAACAGCAGCCAGAAAGCCAGAAGGGCAACCTCGATGGCGGTGCTGACGGAGGTGTGGGGGCAAAGGTTGATGCTGGGGTGGGACTGGCTGCAAGCAGAGGGCTGGTCTCTCCAGGGTCAGCTGAACACCAGGCACCCCCATCATTCATCTCTATTGGCAGAGCAGGATAGAGGGGGTGTTACTGGACCAATCTTACTCAGCTGCTGACTGACAGCTGACAGTGCCTTGTGCGACCTCTAGTCAACTATGCACCACTGAAGGGCAGATGCTGCCTGCCTCAGGATGCTGATGTGTCAACACAGAGAAAAGGAAAGATCTGCTGCATGTTAGGGAGTGTCACGGCAACCATGGGCTGTCTCCTCTCCGAGCCGTCAGGTAGAACTGTTTGTGAAAGCAGATTTCAGAGGGTACCAGAGGCATGTGGTTAGGATCCAAAGAGATAATGTGACTCTGATGACACTGGTGGGCCACATGCATTAATTAAGCTCATGGGACTTTGATCTCTGCACAAGGCTTATTATTTTAATATGACCAAGCTGACAACAGATGTTGGGGAGAAAGTAAATAACTGTGCTTCACCCATATTTCCGGAGTATAGCGCAATGCAAACCAGCAAAGCTACGAGTATTGGAAGGGCGACAAAGATGTCATGTGTATCTATCTGAAATATAGATCTTAATCCTTAAAATAACCTCATTTAAAATGTAATTTCTACTTTCAAGATTATCTTATTTTGATAGTCATTAGGAATTATTGTGTTAATGGGGAAAAATTTCATAAAACTCAGGTAGAAATTTCCCCTCAATTAATACAATATTATAGGCTTTTACAGATGCCTAAGTTAGACATGGCTCTTAAGTGTGGTAATTAATGAAAGTGGTACAAAAATGGAAGTGGAATTCTATAAATGAAATCAAGGATGATGGGGTGGTCTTGCTGGGAACTGGGAGCTAGACTCCTTGCTAACAGAGTAGAGCAGGATTGACTTGAACTTTGAGATAGCTTGAATTTGTGATGTGGAGAAGAAGCTGCAAAGAAACAGATGAAGGGAGGGAATGTGAGACCATACTTTGTCTTGAGGGTGGACAGTGTTTACTACCCTCAGTAAGATTAACACTCCAGCCCCAGTATGACCGTTGGTCACCGTCAGCTCAGCAGCAGTGTGAATGGGTGGAAACAGGTGATAAGTCAGTCCAAACAACGCCTTAGTGTGAAGTGAGGGTTTAAGGGTTTAATCATATGATGGAGGGTATGCTTCCAGCTAACCTATGCTGCTGAGGGCTTAGTCTGACTGAAGACCTTTCCCGTGCTGGGGAGACTGTATATCCAGTGGCCGACCTACTGTTCCTGGAAGCTCCCATTAGGTAGTGTGCCCTTGGCTTCCCAGTCCAGAGGAGGCTGGACCTAGGAGGTTGAGGGTCTGAGACTCACTCTCCAGTCCCCCCATGCTCCTGCTCTCGACCACCATCCTCACCCCGAAGATAAGAATTTTAATTATCATGATTTGAGCACAGGAAACAGAGCTTATGGCTGGCTGGTTTATGCCTGAGTTTGAATTACTGCAGGTGTATTATCAAGAAATTTTAAAACTATATAATTTTTCAAGCAAGGAAATGATCATAAAATTTGAAGAGGACATTCACAAAACAAAATAAAAAGCAGTATCAGTGTCATCTTCTAATGCTTTTGAACATGTCCTCCAAATCCCCTTCAAAATTGCTACAAAAGTTGACCAGTGTTGCTCTAATTAACCTTTCTGCTCCTCAAGGATTTTAAGAGAAATGAAAATTTATTCCTCGTCCTCATATACCCTTGACAGAGGACAAGTCACTGCCATCAGCAAGGTTGTCCTCTGGGAGCATGTGGCTTTGGAATGTGCCCCCACGGAGCAGAGAGCAGGGCAGGGACCTGTGCCCAGCCAGGCAGATTGGAGGCCTCCACCCTGTGGTGGCTGGGCAACAGACGTCCTTGCCTGTCAGACCTTCCTGTCTCCATTTCATGCCTGCTGGTGAGCAATATTTAGGACCCAAGAGATGAATGGCCTTTGCATTTAGCAAACTTGGTTGTTTCTGTGGTGAAACTTGCCACTAATTTTGAAACAAACATTTGTAAATGCTGGTATTTATAAATCCCTTCCCTTCCTATACATCTTATTGAACCCATATAATGTGATGAAAGGATCTCTGGCTCTTTGGCCCTCAAATACTTGCCTTAGCAGAATTTCAGTGTGAAAATCCCTTTAGAAAATCAGCCTTGATTTGTGCCATTCCTGGACTTAAAGAATTCCCGTTCTCTCATGGAACAGAAGGTGGCCCTCTGATTCTTCCTCATTCTTTTATCCCTAAAACTCTATACCACAGTTTCTCCTTACCCAAAGTTTCACTTTCCAAGGTTTTAGTTTTCTGTAATTAATTATGCTCCAAAAGGATTAAATGAAAAATTCCAGAAATAAATAATTCGTCGATTTTAAATTTGTGCCATTCTCAGTAGCAAGATGACATGTTGCACCACCTCACTGTATCTTGCCCTGGACCTGTATCATCCCTTTGGGCAACGTATCCACCTTGTATATGCTTCCCATGTGTTAATCACCCAGCAGCCATCTATGTTATTAGATTAAGTGGCACAGTTTTCCAGTGCTCACCTAATCCTATTTTACTTAATAATGGCCCCAAAGTGCATAAGTAGTGATGAAAGGAGGTACCAGGGCATAAAACACAGAAGGACAAATTAACTCTGGGTAATGTCACAACACTGCAGGGGATATAGTGATGAACATAGTATATACAGTATAGAGTTTAGTGCTCTCAACAGTTTTAAGGGTGCACCAGAAGGAAAACGGTTTCTCTGTTGGTACCATCTTTCTGTTTTATTTACTTAAATCAGGAATGACAAAATGATTTCATTACATGTTTTCTCTATTAATGATAAGAGACCCTGTGGGTGTTAAGCTGAGAAAGGATTGTATCCCCATTTGGGGATAACGGAAAGATGCTGTGGTTGAGTGGTGATGTCTGCAGTGAACACAGATATGGGCGAGAGGCAAATATGCCATTTGGGGCTTAGATCTTCTGAAGTATGAAGTTCACACATAGGTGATGACAGTACCCTAACAGTTATGTAGTATTTGTTATACACTATAGTATTTGTTATACACTGGGCCTTGCAGTTTTAGCTCATTTAATTCTCTAACCCATGAAGAAGGTACAAGTGAGGAAACATACAATGCAGAAATTCTCACAAATAAGGATATGAAGCTGCAATAAGGTTAAATGACTAAAACAAGGTCCTTTAGCCAGTACAAAGGGGAGGGTCAAATTCAAGCAGTCTTGTACCAGAGCCCAGGCTCTCACTCTGAGCCTGTCTTATATTTTGCTTGCTAATTCTGTGTCTGCTGCTGTAGGACTGGTATAAGACTCAGCAGCATTTCAGAAGAAAATGCAAAATCAAATTTACAGGATCTGTTCCTTTGGTCCTTGGACTCTCAGATAAAAGACATCAGTGATGAGGGCAGCAAACTACCTTCCTCGTTCCTCTCCCATGTGGAGCATGCCTAGTTCTCCCTTCCACCAGCACTTCCCACCTCTCACAGGAGGTAGACAGGAAGGAAAGAGGTATGGACATTTAAAGATAGGAAAGGCACTTATGGTAGGAAAGGCATTTAAGAGCTCTGGTCTCCAGGCCACCTGGCTGGGGGACTGTTTCTGAGTAGCCATTTTCAATGTTCATTTTTATATGAGATACCTGTAAATATAAAGATATATTACATATATTCATGTGCATATAATGACATTTGAGTCACAACCAACTTCCCATGCAATGGTAGTCCCTTAGATTACATTGTCTGATGACTTCACAGCTGTCTTAGTTTGTGTAGTGCCTTCTGTGATATTAGCATGATAATGAGAACCACCTAATGGCCCATTTCCCAAAAAGTGTCCTGTCATACAGTAACATACCACTATGTGTGTATGCATATGCATATGTGTGTGTGTGTGTGTATAAGTGATTCAAATAAGATATGTATTTCATAATGGCTAAAGAGAGTCTTATGAATACCATTTACTTCATGCATTCATTTAACAAATCCTTATTGCATACCTGTTCTGTGTTGGTACAAGGCAGGGGTGGTGGTGCAGTGACCATAGGAAGTAATGACTGCTCTCCCTGGGCTCACAGTCTAATGCTAGAGACGGTCCTTGTCCAAACAGGGACATGAGTATGATGTGCAGGCTTGGCAAATGGACTTGCAAAGAGCCTTGGTCCCAAGGTTTAAGGGTGGCCATAGTAGGGGGCTGAAGGACCCAGGTGGCCAGCTCATGCACATCCTTGAAGACTGTTCTAAAGAGTGTGACTGTAGCTGAGGAGTAATGGGAAACTATGGAAGGTAGGGAAGGGCGTTTGGGAGTTTGTGTCATATAATTAGATTTTTTTCGTGTGGAAAGATAATTGTGGCTACACTGGGAAAAATGAATTGGGAAAGGAGTCTAGAAAGTTTAGAAGGCAGGTGTAGGAGTCTAAGCAAGGAGGTCAGGCTAGTTGGGGCAAGGTGGATTGAGTAGTAAAGGGAAGTAGTCGGGGGTTCTACAGATGTGTAGGAGATGAAAATTAGCTATATGTGGGGACAAGTTACTTGTGAGTCCTGAAGGAGAGGGAAAGGGAAGGATGACTGGAAAGCAAGAGCATGGTGACCCTGCTTCGGTTGGGAGTGGAGGTCTTTCCTGTGCTGTCGAGGTGGCCCCAAGGAGATGTCAGAAGGGCTGCATTTTTATCGTAGAGGTGTTGCATTTCACCCCGCTATGTATAAGCCAGGAAACCAACTATAGTACTAGGGAAAAAATGTAAAAGTCTCTGGTTTGTTTTGATTTTTAAAATTTAATCATATTTTCACTCTAGACTAATAAGAATTGTAACAGTGACCAAAGAAATGAATAAAAATATGTGCCTTGTGTAACTTCCTTGTTTTCAGTTTTGAATGTTCCTCTTCCAGTCTTTTCTTATAACATTTGCATTTCAGTGTTTCGCTGCAGTCTCCATAAAAGATGTAACAGAATTGTTTTCTCTCACTACTATCCCAGATATTTGCCTACCTTTCTGTATATGTCTCTGTGTGGTATTTGAAATATGTTGCATAGTATTCTGTTCATTTGATAAATCAAAAACTGTAATTTTCTAAGCATTTAGTTGGTTTTAAGGTTTCATTATTGCAAGTAAGACCTTAAGTAGACATTTTCATGTGTGTCACTGTTTTCCTTCTGTATTATCCCTCAGGTTAAATTCTTCCAAGTGGGGTTAGTGGGGTTAGTGGTGAGACAGGTTTCTGACCGTAGACATGGGTAAGGTAACATTTCAAAGCCCCTGGTATGTGCTGTAGGGGCCGAGTATGGGGCAGAGTTTTTCTTCTTGCAGGCAGCTCAGGGCGTTTCTTGGTACTCAGTAGGTAGTGGGCCTAACCATATCACTGAGTGCTGGACCACCCGGGGCCTTCCACCATGACCTGCTCCTTGTGCCCAGTGGTGGCTGAGGACCACGGTAAGGTCCTGCCAGCTTGCATGCTGAACCCGGGGTGGTGCCTTCTGCTTCCCAGTCTTCCTGTTGTTAGAATAATGCCACAATGACTTATGAACCAGTGGGAACCCATAAGATCAGGTGGCAAAATCACTAGTGCAAGCCTCTGGGTTCCTCTGCACTTGCTGGGTACTGCACAGGCTGCCGAGGGCTCCCTTGTGCTTGGACGAGGGCTCAAGGTCTCCCATGATGTGATCCCAGACTTTATTTGTCCTTAACTGCCATTGCTCCTCAATGTCACACCTCTGCGGTACTGAGACTATGCTGCTCTCTGGGCAGGAAGGTCCTCCTGCCCTCACTTATGTGCCTCCCCACCCTCAGGTATACACTCTGCATTGCCATCAGGATTCCCTGAGGCAACTTTCTCATGTTGCCCTGTACTCCCGCTCCCTACCTTGTGCCCTTCCACTGCAGACACCTCTGGTATCTTCCATCTGCACCCAAGAATGAGTTTTCTGTTATGCTTGCTTCGAAATGTTTGTCTCTTGAAGGTGATTGTACTGTCCTTGAAGACAAGAACCATGACATACTCCCCTGACAGCCTTTGGGGTGGCCCTTTGATGCTCAGCACTTTGCCAGACCTCAGCAAAGCTAATGTGACCATTAAACTGTAGTGCCTATGCTCCACGACCTGGGGTCAAAGCACTCTGGCTGTTCTTCTCACATATTTCCTGCATAAATGCTCATATTCAGAACCTTCCCAGGTTGTGACTAAAGGACTCCTAAAGGGAGCACATGCCAGTGCTCTCTGTCAGTCTGAGGGGTGTGAGAACATGTTAATGCTGGAAACCCCTAAACTGGTCAGTCCTTAATGTGCACTGGGGCAGGAAGGGGCTGGTGTTGGTGACCTGGGTGATGGTGGGACAGTGGGAAGTGCAGGAATAGCCATCTGACCCTTAAGAAGGTGAATGTCCTTGGCTCCCAGGAACAGTACTTGACTTGTAGTGTCTGCTCTGTTTCTTAAAGCATTGTCACTCTGCTCCTTTTAAATCTGGCTGCATCAATGTTCTGATGGTGAGAGTGGTCAGGGGAAGCCATCCATTCAGCCTGGAGCTCAGGGCTCCTCTTGTTCTCCTAGGATGGACTGGCACAGTGGGGACCCCTTAACCTATAGGCTGTGCAGCCTAGAGGAGCTTGGGCCATTTACAAAACAATATACCTGAACTAGAGAATCTCTCTTCTGTAACTGAGATTAAAAATCAGATCATCCAAACTTAGGGGAGTGAGCTTTGGTGCATTTCTAACTCAAAATGAGAAATAGGCACGTTGACACATTTAATGACATGTGTTAGTATGTGTGTAGAGCTTTACAGTTAAACTTGCATTTCTTTCTTTCTTTTTCTAGCCAAACATCATGTCAATGGCAACAGAACAGTTGAACCTTTCCCAGAGGGAACACAGATGGCTGTATTTGGTAAGATATCAACTCTGAAAGAAAACCCAAATTGTGTGCAAGCCTACTGCCAACTTTCTTAGTTTTAGCAAGTGTCCTCAGGACTTCAAAATCTGGGCCCTTCTAGATATTTACAAGTCATTACAGCCAAGAAAACTATCGTGTTCTTAGTAATTTCTGGAATGGGGATCTCATTCTATAGATTCTAGTGTGCTTTCTTTTTCTCACATTGACAACCCAAATATCAAACTGTGTATTTGCTATTTCTTTTGTCCACACTGTGAATTAACCTACTAATTTAGGGTTTGAGTTTTTCTTTGCTAGGAGGAATTTTTTTTCACATTGATGTATAACTTTAAAAATCTGGGATTCAAGCAAGTAGTTTTGAGTTGTTTTTACACAAAAATCAATCTAATTAGATGACCTTCTTCACCATCAACTGAACACATTCCTTAGGAGAAAACAATTAAAATATTTTAAGTAGGACAAAGTCCAATCCCTGATTGTATACCTAAGATACACACTTATGAGACTGAGCAGAACTTTCCAGTTAAATTCCAAAACCACTGGTGAAGAAATCCTTTGAGGGCCAGGGTTGTAGGTCAGTGATGGAGCACCTGCCTAGCATATGTGAGGCCTTGGGTTCCATCCTCACCACTAAAAACAAAAATTCCCAGTCCATGTGTCCTTACTCCTGTACTTTCTTCCAAATATCTCTGTATCTGGCATTTGCTTTGCTTGCTTCCTTCCTGCCTGTGTCCCTCCTGTGCATCTTCCTTCTCTTCCTCATGTCAGTTTGCTTTGTGCCTCTCCTTCCTCCTTTCTCTGGCAATGCCCTGGGGTCTCCCCATCTGCACAAATGGACATCCTACTGTCTCTCTTGGTTCATTTCCCTCAGGTTTTCCCTTTAGATAGGTTCTGTGCTTTGTTCCATCCTAGAATATCGAGGCCTGCTGGTTCATATCTTCTCTCGTTTTGTCCTGTGGGGGTATTGAAGGCGGTCTCCAGGGGAAGGGAACTGCTTGGAAGCCCTGACTGTGCCTGCCCTCGAGATTGTCTCAGAACAAGCCAGGTCCTAAATGAGTACATTCCCTCCCTCCCAAGATGGAGGTGATGTAGTCATCAGTGCGGATGAACTGTTGGAGAGTTAAGAAATAGAAGCGTGATTTTCCTAACTTGGTAAATCTTGCTCCAAATGAGCTATTGCCTTTTAAAATGTTCCAGTCAGTGATTAGAAGTCATTGTGCTCAGAAATTTGAATGGATAGTTTTATTTCATAGAAGGCATCATGCATACTCTAAAATATGTGCTAAAATAACTAATTTATTCACTTTTATATCCTGCAGTTTCATTTACCATGGGACACAAATGCCACACGTCAATGTCCAAAATGTTCTTTGAATGATTTTTTCAGTCTCTCAGATTTCCCAACCCCAGACATGCTAGAGACTAGGTTCCCTGTCTTGTTAGGAAGTGTTAATCACACTGACCCACCTTAGCGCCTTCCCTCCACTGTGGTGTTGGCAGAAACTTCCCTTATGGAGGGCAGACTCTGCACCAGACGGGCTGATGTCATGGTTTGGCTACAGAATTGGAAATGTCATGGAATAAACCTCTCTGGCAGGATTTTTTTTTCTTACCACCAATTTGGCTTATAGAGACACACTAAAATTCCTAACTGAAGGCCTGCATGGTTTGACTTTGATAGACAACTTTCCCTTCTAAGGCCTCTGTGTTCTGGTGAAAAGGCTGTTGGTGAGCACTGGACATTTCCAGCCCTGGGCCTTTGCTTTGCCTCTTCTCTACTGGGGACCCAAGGTGCACCAGGCAGAAACAGCCTTGGGAAGTCCTCTGGGAATGGCCGACGTGTGGCTTGAGAGGAACTGAGTCACATGTAGCGTTCCTACAGGTTAACAGCATATAGAGGGCAGAATTATACAGATCATAAAGTGAAGAATTCTTTCTCTGTAATTCCAGTTTGGGTCTTCCAGATGCTTAAATTAAGGTTGGCTAAGGATATGAAAGGTTTCTTATTAATGTTTTCAGAACTGTCCTTTTTATGTCACTAGTCCACCTTGTCTCCAGTGGAGTGAAGGAGTAGATGGCTGTTTGGGAGGGTTCTGTCATGCTGGGTTCTTTATAGTTGCAATGAGAAGGTCAAAGTAAGACTCTTTGAGCTATATGGGACCTTTCCTCCTGCCAGCACCCGGGCTGCTGAGCTTATATAATCCCGTTCTCAGAGAAATCATCTGAATTATCCAGGGACTCTTGGCCAGTGAAGCTAGCATTTGATCCCAGAATCCACATTCTTTTCTGATGTTCCCTCTTATGCACTGGTTTGAGGAGCTCTGAGAGGGCCTTGTAGATTCAGAGATGCCTTTCAGTTGGCTACACACACAAAGCATGATTTCCAGCCAAGCCAGTTTAGCAAATTGATTTATCAACTCCTATGCATTTTTAGATCACTCTGAAGGACTCTTGAGATGCAGCTTTTGCCTGATAAATACTGCTTGGAGCAATGTCTCCTATTACCATTTCCCCTCCTGAATTTAGGAGCAAATGTGAATGTACAGGAGCGTGTCTCACGTCTCCTTTACCATGTGTTACCCAGAGCCATGGTGGTACTTTGTACTCATCCAGACTCCTTCTTCAGCCTTGGAGGCCTTGGTATTTTATGCGAAAAGAGTATCACCAATTACAATTTTCTTATCCAGTGGTTAATTATTTTCATGTACTTAATAGAATGCTGTCTAAATAGGAACTTTTAGATTTAATCCACTCTGCAGGTGACCTCGAGATGCCATCGGGCTCTCAGATGGAGTGCAGGATGTAAGGAAGGACAGAGAGTGCGAGGGATCAAGGTACATTCCAGGGTGATAGTACCTGAATGTCCTATTATATCAAGTGATCAGAGAATATATAGATAGTTCCTTAAAAACGGTTCCTGGCATATAGTCTTTACAGATTATTTTTAGCTCAAGACATTTCAGTTCTTTCAGGCTTTCTTTTGTAGTCCCTTAGTGAACTCTTTTTCAGGCTCCTGTTTTTCAGCCATCGAGTTCTTCAGTCCCTTTGTTGCTCTTTCCCTGTGCACACTGGGACACAATGCTAATGAACGCAGTGGGCCTTTCTCCTGGTGGGCCCTGCCTGTCTACCTATGATGCTCGCTTTCAAGTCAGCAGGGGCCCTTTCCTCACAAGCTGGAAAGGGGAACTGGACATTTCATAGTTGCTTAATGTCTGTGTTCCTAGTGGCTCAGAGTGCCCTCTGGCCATCATCCCTTTAATCCTCACATCCACCTTGTGAAGTGGGCACCACTGTGTTCTTTTATAGGCAGAGAAACTGAGGCACTGAGGATTAAAGAAATGTGGTCAAGCAGAGGGGGTGCTTTCTCCCATATGAGAACGTCTTTTGCCAACATGCTGTGCCTGTCTTAGGAAGGTGCTCTGTGGCTCCCAATATCTTAATGAAAGTGACATCAGTTGGCAGTAGGCCACTCTGTGCATGCAGAGAGCCAGTCTGTAGCCTCCCTGGGGAGGAGGCTCCTCAGCACAGAGCAGCTACTCATTTTATTAAAGACACTCCACAGTCAAGAGGACCAATCATTTCAAACTAAAAATAAAAGCTTCTTAACTGAGAAGGGTGGAAAGTGATGGGCAGGAGAGCCCAACCTTGAGCATGGGGTTTTTAGCGCAATTTTACAAAGTAAGATCAAACATTTAAAGCTTGAACATAAATTTGTCATCTAAACCAAGGCACTTTTGAGAGTGGAAAAGGTGTTATTAAAAAATGCGTTGAAATGATGAGGTATATACCTGGAGGGATTCAGGCACCTGGGATATAATGTCACCTTATAATGAGCGTGTATGTTACAAACTATTGCACCAAGAATCATAAACACACGTGGAGTGAAGAAGAAATTGAAAAAATAATGAACTAAGATATATAAAATGAAGTAAATGAATGAAAACTTACAATGCAGCAGGCTTTGGTTATTGTAATGTAGCACTGACACATAGTTATGCTAACTTTGAAGAATTTACCTGATAAATATTGAATGACTTCAAATTAAAAGTTGGCTCATATTTATAAAACCTGGCTTGTGGCTCCCCAATAAGAGTAGGAGAGTTGATCCTAACCAATGGGGAAATAGAGTTAAATAGCTTAAAGAGACTTCCTCTCAATTACCGAGATTTTACTATGTGACAGAATGTCAAGACTTTTTTCTTAAAAACAAAAAGCAAACAAATAAACAAAAAAACAACCAAAAAAACCCCTTCAAACTCCTTTTGGCCTATCATTTAGAAACTCATATCCATGGGTTACAGCCCATGAGAGAGCACTTGGTTGGTATGCCTGAGGCCTTGGGTTCCATCCCTGGTTCTAAGAAACAAAAACAAAAATAAAAACTTCCAGGTTGTTTGGTGACAGCTAAGATTCTGCAAGAAAAACTACTTTAATGTTCAGAAGTTGATGCCTTACAGTAGCAGCCAAAGGGCTCTGTGACTTCCTCATGGATGTTTAGGCTCCCAGTGTCCTGACAGTAACGCTGTGACCACAAACCATCGAAAAACCTGTGTTTTATGTCAGGTTCTCTTGTGCCTTCGGACCAGCAGAGCAGAAGCTGGCTGATACCTCATCACGTATTGCTGCTGCTGCTCAAGGGGCATGGAAGGACTGATGACCAAGGGGGCCCGCTGCAGTTGGGGGCCCCAAGCACAGCTCCCTTGGGGATAGGGGAGCTCGCCAGTGACACCACAAGGAGAATGAGATCAATGTCTGTAAGATGAACTGGTCACAGGAGCAATTTCTCCCCTCACTTGAACTAGAGGTGATTTTTGAAACAGCCCCAGTTGTCTGCCAGCCAAGAAAACAGCCTTGGAAACAGCAGGCAATATGTCAGACTTCAAAGGAAAATATATTGGTGTCTCATTGGCTCACATCCAACATTATGTTGGTAAATAATCGAATCCCGGTGTGGCATATTTCGCCCTGAACCTTGACTGAAAGCTACTGAAGCCTGTTCTGTAAGTCGAGGAGTGGCAGTCACTCATTCCGGAAAAAGGCCAGGAAGAACGACTGAAATGTGCTCGTAATTAACCAAGCAACCGATAGTCACAGGGCTGTAAGAACAGCAGGCTGCTAACTGGCGCAAACTTACAAGATGGTGAGGACTTGGGGAAACAGAAATAGCCTCTCACAGGGTCATGAGATGTGCCTTGGAGGGACAGTAACTGATCGTTGGAAACATATTTTAGACACATTTTATATACCTTTTTTGTGCGTGATAATCTCCTCTTTCATTTTCTTCTCAGTGTCAGGAATTTAGTGATACAGGGAAGGGGAAAGGGACCTTTGAAAATGTATGTTGGAAACCCCTTTGGTGTGGGTGCCATGGCTTGGGGTAGTTTCCCCCACGGTGTACTATGTGGATCCGGAACAGAGCAGATCACTCAGTGATCTCATCTGCAGGTAGGGAGGGCAGGGTGGAATGGATTTAGATAGAACATGGAAGACGGAAATTGGTTGGGGATTTTCTGTGCTTGAAGCATTGACCTGAACTTGTTATCAGCAGGAGTAAATTAAATAATATTTAAAAAAGTAACACCGTACTTGTTTAAAGATCACTTATCCATAAACCTCAACCCTTCGGGATGTAAATAAGCACCAGAAAGTAAGCCTTCCCCCACAAAGAAGTTGTGAACTCTATAAAGAACTGAGAGTTCACAGAGGTCCTTGGAGTCAGAGAAACCTTTGTGTGATGTAGGACCAGTTTCTTGCCTCCCTTATGGCCACCCCTCATCAGTGAAGTTGGGAGAAGACCACCTACCTGCCCATGAGGTGGGGTCAGAGAGTCATGAGAGAATGGGCCAAGGCTCTGAGCAGGAACCACTTGTGGAGGGAGCTGCTGGGTGGACCACTGGCAATCCCAGTCAGGCCAGCTGGAGACAAGGCCCCAGGAGAGGGTCCCCAACATGAGTCAGCCCCTTTGAGTGGGCACCTCTCCATAATACCAGGTGATGCCTTGACTTCAGAATTCTGGAGTTGACACAGAGCATGGATGGAAACTGAATCTCCTTTGGCGGGTCCTGCCATCACATTTTCCTATAGCTCCTCCCCACAGGCCTACGTCACATGAAGATTCCTTCCGGGTCATTGTAGAGCACTTTGGAAACACCCACAATTCTCTTTTGACCTCAACTATGAAGTTGGCCAATTGTGGTTAGTGTTTTCACCATCAACTCCAGTGTACAATGACTACCTGCTTGCCTAGTTTTTTTTTTTTTTTAAAGTTTGCAAAATAGGCTGAATAGAATGTACAGGGGAAAAACTAAATTCTATTTCTGTACTTTCTGTTAACTTTTTGAAGAAGGGAAACATGGATGTAGAGAACGAAATCTTTTCAAAACATTCCTTGTTATTTAGTTTAACTCAAGAAGCATTTTAAGGAAAAGCACTGAGCCATATGCAGCAACACATAATATAAAACATTCTCTTGGCCTTACTCTCCCCAACTCTTTATCTTGGGACATGTTATAAAATTGGTTACGGGAAAATCAAAATACATGTATATGCAAAAAAAACATTAGAATTCAGTAAATATCAGACCAGAGAAAAATAAGTAAAAGGAAATATACAAAGAGTCCATTCCATAATCCTATATAATTTATAAAAGTTGACTATAAATTTGGCTCTCTGTTGCCTAGCAACTGCATGAAGAAAGATCAGTTAGTGATATCACTGATTTTATTTTTTATTGTGGTAAAATATACGTAATGTAAAATGTACTATTTTAATCATTTTTAAGCATGCAGTTTGATGGCATTAAGTATATTCACATTGTAGTGCAATCATCATCACTTTAAATCTCCAAAATATTTTTCATCTTCCCCAACTGAAACTATGTACCTACTAATACTAATTCTCCTTTTCCCCTTCCCCAGCTCCTGATAGTCCCCACTCTACTTTCCACCTCTATAGAATTGACTACTCTTAAGGACTGCCTATAAGTGGAATCCTTCAATATTTTTAGGAGTGGCTTATTTCACGCAGCACAGTGTCTTTGCAGTTCAACCGCACTGTAGTGTATGTTAGAATTTTCTTCCTTTTTACAGCTAGTAATATTCCACTGTATGTGAAGATGGCCTTCTGCTTATCTGTTCATGCACGGATAGGCACTGGGGTTGTTTTCCCCTTTTGGCTGCTATGAAATGGGAATACAAATATCTCCTGAAGCCCTGACTTTTAATTTCCTTGGTGAGTAGGCCATGGAGTGGAATTGCTGGAGCCTGTAGTGGTTCTGTGTTTAATGTTTTGAGGAACAGCTATGCCATTTTCCAGCACAGTTGCACTTTTACATTCCCACCAAGCAAAGCACAAGCGTGTCGACACACACAACTTTAACAGTAGTTGCTTTGTTCTTGTGTTTTGACTTAGTTGGTAGTAGTGTGCTGATGGGTGCAGTATGGTGATGGGTTTCAGTTTTACCTGATCCTGAGAACGCACATTTGGCGGCATGGGTCAGGGATCATAAAAATTCCCGACCTTAGGGCCAGAAAGAAATATCTGTCCAGGGTACTCACGAAGAGGACACAGTGCACGCAAGGCTGTCACCAGCACTGCTGCCACCACTCTTGAAGGGCACAGCAGGAGAGGCTCATGGTGTTGGCCACCCTGCCTCTCTCTGGGTGCAGACACCTTGCACGGATGATGCATCCACACAGCCTTGCTGGTGCCACCGTCCTTCTCCGCTGGGCTCCACTCCGCCAAGTTAGTGGTGTTGTATCTAAAGCAATCCATGGGCCAGCTATCTTTTAGGAAATTTTCTATCTCTAATATTCTCTGTGAGTTAAAAAAAAATTTTTGTTTTACATCTTGATTGTGAAACAGTAGAAGCACGTATGAAAATGGAGAGACCACTGCCACGGAGCTTCACTCTCTCAGCCTCGGCAGGCGTTGTTCGCAGAGTCATGCTTCTCATCCGTGCCCTGCTGCTGCCTCTGCTTCACCCCCAGTTATTAAAAAGCCCACCTTAGCTATCACACCGGCTCACCCATGAATATTTTTGTATATGCCTTTACATGATATAGCTACAAGAATGATTTTTGTGGTACCTGAACATGTTTTATTATTCCATAGTAATATTATCTATCTACTGAGTCTATATTTCCCCTGTGGTCTCACATACAAGAGACAATTTTTACCTGTCTTTCCATTGCAGTTAGTTGTTTTATTTAGTCTCTTTTAATCTGTAACTTCGCTTCCCTCTCTCTCTTCTATGCAGTTTGTACATTTCTCTTGGTCTGAATTGAATGGCACTGTTCTTCTGTTCTCAGCATTTTCCTCCAATTGGAAGTTAGAGGCCTGGTCAGAACCATGAGTGGAGCTGTGTAAGTCACTTGGGAGGCATTAAATGACTGATTTGTTCTGTTTTGGTGAAGAAGCAGCCCTTATTAATCCTTGCCTAATCTGTTATTTTACTAGAGATTGCAAGGTATGGTTGGCTGTCTGTATCTGGGGTTCTACTTCTGTGGGTCCAACCAAACATAGATGGAAAGTTATTTTTAAAAGGTTTTTTTCTCTGCTGAACATGAACAGCCATTTTTTCTTGTTATTATTCTCTAAATAATACAGTATGGTGACTATATATTGACATAACACCTGCATTGCATTAGGTATTATGATTTAGAAGCACATGGGAGGAGCACACAGATCAGGAGCAAATACCATGCCATTTTATATCAGGGACCTGAGCAGCTTCAGGCTTTGGTGTCTTTGAGGCTGGAAGGGGGCTGGGATCAATTTCCTATGGATACTGAGGGTGACTGTATTCTAAGTTTAGCATTTCCCTTTTTTTATGAAGTAGAATCTTCTACTAAAAGAAACTTCCTGATGGGCGTGGTGGCACACACCTGTAATCCCAGCACTCAGGAGCCTGAGGCAGGAGGGTCATTGCAAGCTGGAGACCAACCTAGGCTACAAAGTGAGCTCAAGGCCAGCCTGAACTGCATAATGAGACCCTGTCTTAAAAAGACAAAAAAAAAAAAAAAAAAAAAGAGAGAAACTTCCCTTTCTGGAAGTGGACCAGTCTGACCACTAAAGCAGGATAAATGCTTAGTGTCCCTGTGTCTGCTGTGTTGCTCCGTGGGTCTGAGTATGGGTGACATGCATAATATGAGGAAATGGAATATGTACAGATAGCAGCTTCAGTTCAAAGTCATTCCACAAACTGTGGGAGCCACTTTCCTTCGCTTGGATGACCATTCCCCTTGTCATAACTGTTCAGACAACTGCAAACACCATGGCACACAGACCACCCCAGCTGACTGGGTGAACACAGAAGTAGCATGGCTTAGGTGGCAGAGGGTAGCTGCCCAGTTTCTGCCCTAGATCTTGTGACCAGAGGACATGCTACCATATGAGTTCGAGTTCTGACCCTCCAAGGCCCAGGATTAGAACCAACTCCCAAGACAGCCTGCAGGCTGGAGGTCTTACCTCTAAATGAGGAATGCTTTCAAGATACCAAACCGATGAAAAGGGCAAGCAGCCAGGAAATTCCAAAGCCGCCTCAGGAACGCTGCCCACCATGCAGACCAGCAGCTGGCCTTTCCCTGGGAGCGCTTTTGCATGCTTTGGCTTAATATGCCAGTCTGAGGCGCAGGAGACACACTTATCAGAGTGCATTTTCCATTCTTCAGTTTCACAGGCAGCGGTGGTAAAACTTCCCACAATTATCCCTGCCAGATTCCGTGAGCGGGAACTCTTTACTGACCCACTTATTTTTTAATCTCCTACATAGATGTATATATGCATGTATGTTTGTAAGTTGTCCTCAGTTTTTCATGTGGAATGATGCTGTGTACAAATCAAGCAGTAAAATTAAAATATTCAGTGCAATGTACAGTTTTTGTCGTTCTTTTTCCTTTCTCCCCCCCACTTCCCTTCCCTTTCCCCCCCTCCCCTCCCTTCCCCTCTCTTCTCCCCCTCCTTTTTTTTTTGTGGCACTGGGGATTTAACCCAGGGCCTTCACAGTGAGCTACAAGCCCAGCCATTTTCTATATTTTTATTTTGAGATAGGGTCTCACTAAGTCAATAAATTCTCTGGCTGGGCTCAAATTTACAATCTCCCTGCCTCAGCCTCCCGGAGTGGAAGGATTATAGATGTGCACTATCGTGCTGGCTCGTGGTTATTTTTTTTTCAATCAAAATCAAACAGTGGCTGTCCCATTTTTTCAGGAGGAAATGGAAATGTTGTCACTGAAGCCCTGAAGAGTGGGATTCCGTTGAAGCAAGAGGTTTAATCTGAGCTGAGAAGCAGGCCTTCCACCTGCCACAGCTGAGGCCCAAGTAGTGTGAAGAACAATGACAGGAGCCGTGGCCTTTTCCTGCATTCTCGTGCAGGGGCATCAACACACCCACAATCGCCAGAAGACATTGTGCAGATGCTAGGTGTTCATCTTTCTGGGTGGCGGCAGCACTTCAGCACCTAGACCGGGAGTTGTGGTGGACCCTGACCAAGTCTCCCTGCTGAGGCCCCTGCCCCTGGGAGCAGCAATGGCGCTTGCTGGTGGCTGTCCTATTGGAGTAGGTCCCATTACTTGTCCTTCCAGGATTGCAGAGTCTCAGGACAGTATGGGAAGAGTTAATGACGTCCCACTGCAGACCTTATCCCCCAAATAAGTTCAAAAAGACATTTGCAGGAGTGGAATTACCCTCAGGTGTGGCGTGTGGAACCAACCTTCCTCAGGCACCAGGGCTGTCCCTTCTGTGAGTAAGGGAATGTCTTTTTTACCACATCTCATCTCCCCAAAAGACCCCTGCAAGATGCTTTGACTCTCAGTCTTTGTGTATGATGAGCCTTCTCCCTGTTTCTTCCTGCCCATCATTTTGTCACTTGTCAGCACAGGCTGAAGATGTGTTGGTGGGAGAGGCGTCAGCTTTAGTCTCGCTTCTCACACCCACATATCAATATTTGCTAGAATCTTCCTACCGTCCCTCCCCAGCAGGGCTCCCTTTCCTTGGCCTATGACCTTTGTCGAGGTGGCACTGAAAACAAGACACCAGGCAGAGTGGAAGAGTTTATATTTGCCCTGTAAGGGACGTTAAGGGACATCTAGGAAACTTCAAGAATATGCGGAGCTCAGAGGCATGGGGCATGTGGGCTGTGGGCTGCAGGGCTGCAGGCCTTGCTCAGGCTGTGCACTTTGAGATTGGCCTCATGTTGCAACTGTGCAACAGAGACGTGCAGTGCATTGACCATAGGCTGGAGCAGGCCCAGTGGTGTGAATCCACTTCAGCCCTGCTTTCCCACATGCAAAAATGAGAGCTGGGTCCCCAAGTGGGTATCCTGTGCTTTCATCCCGGTGCCAACACCCAGGGCTTCAGTGACACATGATAAACAACTGGGCAGTGGCACCAGCTGAATGACAAATAGCTTTTCAATGGCTCTGAGTGCTTTGGTAACTGTTAAATTTATGTTCCTGTTTCTTCTTTCGTGTAGGACATTTGTAATCTGCTTTGTGATAGCAAGGGTATAACCCAACATCGCCACCTCCAACTGGCTTTTCCACTTGTGTGTCAGTGACCACATTATAAAACATTTTGTTCATGCAACATTTAACTTTCATATGGGTATGATTTCATTTGTTCTTTGCAGTTAACTCTGAGATGAGAAAAGTGAGCCTCAGAGAGGTTAAATGATTTTTCTATAGTCAGGCTACTAGTTGGTGAAGAGAATAAGGTTGAATACTTGGATTATTTATTTGCTTGTTCATCTATTTATTTGTTGAAGCAGAAGACAATCAGAAAAATAATCTCTCCTTACAAGGAGCTTACCCTGTAGTAGGGTGGGACAGGAAGTAAGATAAGTGTGTAAAGCACATGGTATGTGAGATTGTGCTAAGTGTTGATGTATGCAAAGCAGGGGAGGAGAATAGAAAATGCCAGGCTGGGTTTAAGGGATTTTGATTCAAAATAGGATAGTCAGGGAAGGCACGAATGAAATGGTAACTTTTAAGCAAAGTTCTATAAAGGTCAGAAGCTGTTACTCAGAGTTTGTGAGGAGAGTGTCCAGGGAGGAGGAATGTAAGTGCAAAGGCCCTGGGGCAGGAGAAGGCTGAGCAGGAGGCCTGTATGACTGGAGTGTAATAGGCAGAGGAGGAGGAGGGGCTGAGGTCAGAGATTAAGAAGCAGTCAGATCATCAAGGGACCATGGGTAATTGTGGGGACTTTGGTGTTTGCTATAGATATCTGTAGAAGATTTTAGCAGAAGAATGACATAATATGACACATTTTCAAAAAGAATCACTTGAAGATAGACTGCTGAGGGTGGCACGGAAGCAACAGGGAATGCCACTGGGAGGCTGTTACCTCCTAGTCCAGTGTTTTTGTCTTGAACACACAGTGCCTTTAATGAAAGCACAAAAGCAAAATATACTTCAGCTATACCCTTTGGACCTTTCTCAAAAGCTGTACATTTATAGTTGTAGAAAGTTTTTATCCCTCTGTTTTAAGAATTAAAATGCGCTTTTAAAATAACATTACCTGGGCTATTACTAAAACGTCAAAAAATGACAGTTGTTGGTGAGGATTCCCACAGTTGCTGGGGATGTAAATTAGCAACGCCATTATGGAAAGCAGTATGGAGGAAGCTCAGAAAATTAAAACTGGGGCTGCCACTTCATCTAGCAGTTCTTCTTGCGAGTAACTCCTAAGGGAAATGAAATTGCTGTTTCAAAGAGACCTCTGCACCCTCACATTCACAACAGCCAAGGTGTGATGTCCACCCAAGTGCCCATCTGTGGGTGAAGGGGTGAGGAGAACGTGGCACATATGTACAAGGAAGTACCATTCAGCTTTAGAAATGAAGGCATCCTGTCGTTTGTACCCACATGGAGAACACTGTGCCCGTTTACATAAGCCAGGCCGAGACACGAACGCTGCACAACCTCACTTTTACGTGGAGTCTAAGAAAGGTCAAGCTCATAGAAGCAGAGGGTAGAGTGATGACTAGCAGCGGCTGGGGCAGGGGTATGAAAGGAGAGTGAGAGGCCTTGCTCAAGGAGTACAGAATTTCCGTCTGGCCAGAGGAGTAATCTCTGAAAATCCATTATCATGATGACCACAGTTAAGATACTGCATACCTGAAAATGGCTCAAAGGCTGACTTTAAGCATTCTTACCACACCAAAATGGTAAGTGTGTGAGGTGATATGTTAACTAGCTTGACTTAATCGTTCCATAGGCATTAAGATACACCATAAATATGTCCAATTTTTATCTCTAATTTAAAAATAAAAACAGTGCATCATCTAAAAAGAGAACAAATCCTTTATTGAGAATGTTTAGGCATTGTTAGTGCTCTTCTTAGAAATCCATGTTAGTTAGTGCATTTTTAGGTAGCATGGACTGCATGAAAGCATTCAGAATCATGTTGCTTACACGCTGGATCTCATATGAAGAGGGTGGCCTCACCTTGCCCGGAATGGCAGCACAGCACTCAGACGTGCCTGGACCACTCTGCGTGTGGAACAGCGCCCAGGTCCTGCATGCTGTGATGTGATTTAGAGTAGGAAATCTGTGCTTACAACAAGACTGAAATTTACCAGTGAAGGAAATCAGCCTTTTCATGTATATCTTTTAACTCTTTCGTAACCACAAACCATGGGGATGGGATGTTGGATATTTGCAATCAGCTGCATTTGGGCTTTAATCCTAACTCAGCTATGTTCTACACTTGAATACGCTTGTTAATCTTCAGCTGATAGTAATTTTACCTTGGAACAAAATATTTACCTTCTTTTCCAGTTGTGTGAGGGAACTGGAGAGCGGCCAGATGTTGCTTTCAGAGTAGAACCTGGAGGGCATGTGACCCTAATAGGAAGGGAGGAGAACTTGGTCAGCACCACATTGACTAGTTTATTTCTTAAGGCCATTTCTCAGTTCACAGCTGTTTATAAAAATGAGTGCCAATACTTATAATTACAGGCCTCTGGGAAGCTGAGGTAAGAGTACCATGAATTCCAGCCCAGCTTGGGCAATTTAGTGACTTAGCAAGACGCTGTCTTAAAATTTAAAAAAAGAAAATTAAAATGTGCTGGAGAGGCAGCTCAGTATGATGGTTCTGGATTCAATCCCCAGTACACAGAAAGAAGCAGGGGTGGGGGGAGAGAGAGAGAGAGAAGGTAAACCTTTCCCTTGAAACTGGTTATTTTACTAGGTCGAATACAGGGGCTACTGGAGTGGCTAGAAATCAAAGGAAAACATTCTAGAAGGAGGGAAGGGGTAACCCAGGGAGAGCCCCAGAATCCCTGCACAAATCCCCTCAAATCCACAGCTGCCTCTTCGCCTACACGGACAGCGTGAGAGAGGAAGGGGAACAGCAGGAAGCAGCTGCTGGGAGGCTGCGATGTCAGCAGCTGCCTGGCTCCAAGTGGGGGCTGCAGTTCAAGTCCCAGGATCACAGGGACTGGTAAAGGCTTTAGGCTTTTCCTTAGAATTCTGGGAGGGCCATGTGTTAGGAGTATCCTAGGATAAGGGGCTACATCCTAGGGCGAAGGGAAAAACTGAAATAAACCCACTGTTAGGAAATTTGAATCCACATTTCCTCAGGGTCAAGGTGACCCACCAGTAGTAGTTAAATAGGTTACTAGGTCAAAACTCAACATTCTTTAGAAGCAAATGCAAAATCCAGTCTCATAACATATTAACCACAGTAGTTGTTATACAATAAAAATGATCAGATGTGTGAAGAAACAAGAAAATGTGATTGATAGTTAAAGAAAAAAGTGAATAAAAACAGGCCCAGAGATGAGTCAGACTGAAGCTAGCAGGGAAGGACTTGAAACGTGCTGAAAATATATTAAAGGGCTTATAGGAGAAGATGGGTGAAATAGGAGAAGAGGTGGGGAAATAATTTAGAATTTTCATGAAGTAAAAATTCTAAAGTTAAGAAATATGGCCTCTGAAAAAATGTTGAGTGGAGTTAAGAGGAGAGTGGACTTGGCCGAAGATGGGATCAGTGAATTGGAACACAGAGCAGTAGAAATTATCAAAGCTGGAGCACACAGAGAAAATTATTTTTGAAAAACAAACAGAGCCTCAGTGATTGAGAGATAATGTCAAGAGATCTAATACCCACATAACTGGGGTGTCAGAAGGAGCCTGGATAGGTACTGGAAAAGAATATATATTTGAGGAAGCAGTGACCATAAGTTTGATGAAAATCTTTTGGTGGTAGTCAAGGTGAATGCGGAATCTGGAAGGTCAAGGCAGGGATCAAGTCTGGACCATGGAACAGAATGTTTTGGGTGGGGAAAAAGATGAACAGAAAACATCTTGTTCCAAGACCACCCACCCTTCATCTGTTTCCTCACTCCAGTTTCTTTAAAAATGAATTATTGTTACTTCTCAGGAAGCAGTGTGGTGAGTTAGAAAACTTACAGGCTTGCATTCATCCCAGCGCTACCTCTCACTAGCTTTGTGATCACAGTAAGTCGTTATAATCTTTGTCCTGGGTCATTATTGATTAGACAATCATCCCTCTCTCTCCCTCTGACAATGCATTCTATGGGGTAGAATATATACATTTTATAGGATGGTGCTGACTATGTCATAGGTAGGCCCTCAGTAGAGAGTAGCTTCCTTCTCAACCAAACCAATTCCTACTGTGTTAACTGGCATCTACCCAGTTAGCTGTAAGACAGATAAAAAAGTTATGCTTTATCCTGAAAGCAGATCTCTGGAAATGATAGGGTTATATCTGAAGTTCAGAAAGATCACTCAGGGTTAAGGGTATAAAATGGTATGAGAGTACAAGTCGAGGTTCCAAGAGAGACCAGGTTGGATGCTGTGGCTACAACCCACACACATTCTCATATATCCTTCCCGAGCAACTATGTTCTTGTTCACGGAAGACCTTGCTGTTCTCATCTAAACCAGAGCCTCAACCACTACCAGCCCCAAACCCAAAAATAAAACTATTGTATCAGTTCTGTCTGGCCCCTGTCTGGAGTCCTGTGGCTGGAGCTGAGGGTCCCTCTGCCAGTCTGGTGTCTTCACCCTGACAGATCAGATACAGACCTGACAGGGATGCTTCTTAAAGTACAGGATAACTACAGCATCCCTTTGGTTAGAAGACAGCTCCCCTCCTTATTCTAACAGCCAAGGCCCTGGAGAACCCATTTCACAGCTGCTCTCCTACCTCTTTTTTTTTTTTTTTTTTTTAGTACAACTTCTAATCAGCCTGTGCTGGGGGCTCACGGTGCACCCATTTCTCTAACCCATTTCTCTTCTATTTCAACCTTGGTCAGTTGTGAGGTCACAGTGACTTTCCCCCTCCCTTACCCTGAAGCCATCCTTGTGCTTGTGTGTTCATCATTCGAGATTTCTCGCCTTACACTGATTGATTAGATTTTCAATCATTAATTCTCTCCCTTTTGCTGTCCTCTGAGCCTTTTGATGATAGGGGCTGGATTGTGTATTACCAGGACCTACTCTGAAATATAGCTCCTTAATGTAAATATTTGTTAGATGAATGAGTAATATTCTGTACATTGGCAATGGGAATAGGACAAAATTGCTTATATTCAGTTACTTTATTTACCCACAGTTGAGTAAGAAATAATTTTTAAAATTTGAGGAAAAGAAGGTTTGAAGAAGGGCATTGTAATACACACCTATAATCTAAGTACTTTGGGAGGCTGAGGCAGGAGGGTTACAAGTTTGAGCCCAGCCTGGGCATTTTAATGAGACCTTGTCTCAAAATTAAAGAAAAAAAAATTAAAAAGGCCTGGAGACATAGTGCAGAGGCCCTGGGTCAGACCCCAGTACCCACACCCAGCCACATGCATGCCCACACAAAGCTTTGAAAAGAAGAGTAAAAAGATGCAGAGAAACTTTCAGAAGAAGTCTCAAGGGGACTTCTAGAGACTTCTGAGGGCTGGAGCTGTGGATTGACCAAAACCCTTATGGTTTTTCTCCGCTGTGGGGCAGGTGTCTCACCAGCCTTGTTTTCCAAGGACTTGTTGGATGCGTGGCATTCAAGAGACTCAGGAGAGAAGCAAGATAACGGTGCTAAGTGAAAGGAGCTAACATTTCCTTTTATTTTTAATTGATCCATAATTACACATTTATGGGACACAGTGGAGGCTAGCCCCCCTCTCTGTATGTAATGTGAAATGATCAAATCAGAGTAATGTGTATATCCATCATCTCAAACATGTATCTTTCTTTATGTTGGGGTTGTTCACAGTCCTCTCTTCTAGCTATTTCGAACTAGATGATAAATGATTGCTTGCTAACTCTAGCCACCTTACTGTGCCATGTAGAACCATGCAACATATTCATCCTAGGTGTAATTTTGTACCCACTAGCTGGCCTCTATCTCTGACTCCCACTTCACCTTTTCCTCCCCAGGCTCTCATAACTACTATTTTACTGTCTATGTCTTTAAGCTCAATCTTTTTAGTTTCCACAAACAAGTGAGAATATGTCATATTTGACTTTCTGTACTTGTCTTATTTTACTCAACATAGTGTTCTCCAAACTCATGTTGTTGCAAATGTGAGAATTGCATTTTTATGGCAGAGTAGTATTCCATTATGTATTCATACCACATTGTCTTTATCAATTTATCTACTGATGCTGTGGCTACAACCCACACACATTCTCATATTCTATATCTTGACTATTGTGAATAATGCTGCAATAAACATGGTAATATAGGTATTTCTTGACATGCTAATTTCATTTCCTTTCCATATGTACTTAATAGTGGGACTGCTGGATAATAGAGCACCTTCAAACTGTTTTTCATGGTGGTTGGGTGTGTAAGAGTTTCCCTTTCTCTGCATCATCATCAGTTTTTTTTTTTGAGACATAGTCTCACTGTGTAGTTCAGCCTGGCCTTAAACTTACTATGTAGCGCAGATCTTCCTGCCTCAGCTTCCGAATGCTAGGATTACAGGTGTGTACCACCATGCCTGGCTCTTTTGTTGTCTTTTTGAGAATAGCTATTCTAACTGGAGTGAGATGATATCTCTTTGTGGTTTTGATTTGCATTTCCCTATTGATTAATGATGTTGGGTGTTTTTTCATATATCAGTTGGCCATGTATGTTTTCTTGAAAAATATGTATTCAGGTCATAATTCATTTTTAAGTTAGATTTTTCCTGCTATTGAATTGTTTGAACTCCTTGCTTATTCTGAATATTAATTCCTTATCAGATGATGAATAGTTTACAAAGATTTTCTCCCATTCTGTAGGTTATCTATTTACTTTGTTGATTGTTTTTTTTTCTTGTATATTTTTGGTTTTGTTGTTGTCTATTTACTCTGTTGATTGTTTTCCTTTCTTGTATATTTTTGGTTTTGTTGTTGTGTCAGTAAGTGTTTTACTAGAGAAACAGATATAACATAAGATATACAAATGTATAAGAAATTACAAGATTAGCTTATGATGGTCAGCCGTAGAGTTGGATGAGGAAGGATGCAGAAGGTATCTTCACATTGGAGACTGAAGGGTTCAGTCCCGGGTCTGGAGTTCACTGCAGTGTCCATGCCAGTCTGTGTCAGGGGACTGATGGATCTATGGAAGGCTGAAGTGTCTATGCCAGAAAGCTGGAGTGTGCTGGCAGCCAGGAGGTGAATCCAAGCTGAAGGTGAAGACTGGAGCTCCACTGAAGAGTAGAAGGCAGTTCATCCTTCCTCATTTCTCCTTCATAGCATCCAGGCAATGAGCCTGCCTTGGTAGAAGAGCTGCCCCAGGGTGGGTCCTCTACACCTGAGGATGTAGAATTGCTGAGCTGATTTAGTTAAGCTTCTAAACTTCTCAAGTTGACACAATCAATCAACCATTACAGTTGTCAATGCTTTTGAGGTCTTACCCAAAAAATATTTGCTTAAACTAATGTCCTGTTGCATTTTCCTTATGCTTTCTTCCAATAGTGGGATAGTTGTGAGTCTTAAATCTGTCTTCATTTTGAATTGATTTTTATGTATGAGAGAGAGGAGTCTAGTTTCATTTGTCTGTATATGAATATCCAGTTTCCCCATCAATGTTTATTAAAGAGAATTCTCTTTTTCTGCAATTGTCCTTAGCACTTTTGCTAAAAATCAGTTGTCTCCAGGTGTGATAGCATACATCTGTAATCCCAGCACTTGAGAGGCTGAGGCAGGAGGATTACCATGAGTTTGAGGCCAGCCTGGGCTGCATAGCAAGTTCAAGGCTAACCTGGAGTAAATAATGAGATCCTGTCTCAAAAAAAAATTCAGTTGTTCATAAATACATGGATATATTTCTGGGTTCTCTATTCAGTTCACCATTTCTATGTCTATTTTATGCCATTATCATGCTGTTCTGGTCACTATAGCTTTGTAGTATATTTTGAAGTTGGGTATTGTGGTGCCCAAGCTTTATCCTTGTTGAAAAAGATTGCTTTGGCTAGTTGAACTCTTCTGTGATTCCATATGATTTTAGGATTCTTGTTTCTTTCTGTGGAGAATGTCATAGATATTTTGATAGGAACTACACTGAATCTATAGATCACTTTAGATAGTATGGCCAGTGTAGCAAAATAAATTCTTTCAATCTGTGAACATGGTATGTTTTTCCACTTTTGGGGGGCATCCTTTTCAGTTTTTTTCATCAGTGTTTTATAGTTTTCATTGTAGAAATCTTTTACTTAGTTCAATTTACTTTTAGCTCTTTTAAAAATACTTATTGCAAATGGAATTTCTTTTTTATCTAATTTATGAGTGATGCATAGAAATGGCGCTGATTTTTGTGTGTTAATTTTGTATCCTTCAACTTTACTGAATTTGACATTTATTGACCATCTACTGAATGTCAAGCCATGCTAAAAGGAAGATATTTTCCAGAAAGAAAAATGGTTGAGAAATAGGAAAGTGAAAGAGGAAATATCAAACCCATGCCAGAAATAAAATATATGACTGTGTGGCATACCAGAGGAAAATGGGAAGGCTTCATTTCTTGGGTTCACTAGATGGGTGGCTGAGGGAAGAACCTACAGTGCTATTCAAATTAGGTAGCTCCATCTGGGACCCTTTGGTTCATATCATGGGACTTGTGCTAAGCTGGTGGCAGAGACCTATAGCTTCTGGTGTTCCTTTCACCTTATTCCTAGAGCAAAGCTGTGCCTTACCAGGTCACTGGAGGTCACATTAATATTGCTTGATATAATGAGAACACTTAGCATCTCAAACCAGTTATCATGTGGGCCTGTTTCATAACCTGTACAATGAAAGGCTTGGCTTTTCACTGATAATGCTCCAGCAGTGTCCCTCCTTTGAGAGGAAGTGGAGTGATCCAGGTAGACCCTCACCTTTCTCTGATGTTTTGCTGCTTCTCAAGAAAGCTAAGAAGGAGATCATATTGTGGCAGCAGATTGCTTTGGGGACCTTTTCAGGAAAATTCCTCCATCTGGGGCCTCTTTTCTTCATCCATATGTCCTGCATTTTCTGTTAGGAGGAAGCTGGAACCAAAAACATTCCACTATGTTAATCAACACCCACTGCAAATGTCACGGCCATTTGTTCACTGACATTCCATAGATCTCCTACTACCCACTTTTGAAGGGAAAATTCAATTTCCAGTACCTTAGAGAAGGCAGAGCCCATAACAGACACATCTGGGACCTAGAAAATAAGCCTCCTCCTTAAGCTGAATGCTAATTTTGTTTTCTTAAAGCTTTCTTGTCTTTGGCCCAGGCCAGCTGTTGAGCAGACCTGTCAGGTCCTGTGAGAGTCCCCCCGCTCACTTTCAGCCAGCCTCATACCCTCAGGCAAGTTTGCTTCTCTGGAACTGAGGTGCTGCCAGCTGGGGAGCCCTTTCTTATCCCCTAACCCACCAGCAGTCACGTGAAGCCTGGTGCTGTCCAGTGGCCTGCAGAACTGTACCGCATCCAGCGAGCTGGTTGGAAAAGCGTAGGCTTCCTGGTGCACTGCGTCCTGTCCTGAGGACCTTACTGGTCTGTGCCCGCACAGCCTATGTGGCCCACTGTCCTGTAAGGGTGTAAGCACACGGGGCACATTCTGAGGAGCACACTGGCAAGAGATCCAAAAAGGTGTCCAGTGAGGAGCGGATGCATAAACTTACTCTATTTAGCTTGCAGTCTTTGGTGTTCCCAGAGGTGCATTCACCTGATCAGTGGGTCAGCAAGTTGTCGTGAGGAAGAGGGACTAACTTTGTCCTTTGTGACCTCAAGGGAGGGGAGCTTCAGGGTTTTGGTTCAGTGTAGGAAGAGCTTTCTAGCTGTCCCTGGGTTGGTAGAGTGGGCTTGGACTTCTTCCAGGGGTGCAGTGTGATTTGAGCTTTGACTGGATAACTGCATGACATGATGTGAAGGGAATTTGGGACATTAGTGCGCAGCCTGAGCTAGACAAGAGGTGATGTCCTTCCAGCCTCAGGGTACTGGCTCTTGAGCCCTATTGTAAGATAAAGACCTAGCGCTCTCCCTCTGAGTGCACCCAGGAGAAAGATGAACCACAGTCCTGTGTACACCGAACCTGGAGCTGCGTTAATCATGGCACAAAGTCATGGGGGTGTGTACGTGTGCATATCTGGGCATATTTTAAATTAGAGAAAAGACTGAAAAGAATACTCAATCAAATTAAAGCAACACTTAGGAATGATGTGGATACAAACTAATTAGTTATCATCAAATGTTGAAAATTTCAATCAGACCTTATTTGCTATATGGTTTCTCTTAGCAGAAAGCACTTTAAAATTTTGTAGTTTTCCATGAGGAGCAGCGAAAGGAAGGTGTCTGCTGAGTTATTTAACATGGTACAGGTTTGTGTAAAGGTAAACCTGGCATTGACAACACACTGAAATGTTTACTTTTGTGCCCTGTGTTCATTCACCTTCTCTGGGAGCAAATTCTAGCATTTTAGAGCTGAAGCCCACCTGCAACCTCTTTCTCCTGTCCACTTTATCGCAGGATGGCTGACCTGTAGGGATGCTCTGGCCATACAGCCAGTATCTGTCTCCGGGTCAGGCCTCTCGAGTTCCCCCTTGAGTTTATCTCCTGCCATTCTCCATCTCTGAATAGTTCGTCTTGTGACAAAGGGCCCACGCTGTCCAGCAGTGGCTGGATATATCTGTTTGTCACCTGATAGAGCTCTCCTGTACGCATCACCCCTGTCCTTTGAAGAGGACAGAACTGGGGAAGGAGAGCCCTGGAAATGTGCTGCACATGCGCACTGCACCTGTATCAACCCTGTGCTTGAGAAATCGCCGCCCAAGCAGAGCCCCGTAAGCTCGTGCTGTCCCCCAGAGCCACCAGAGCTGTGTGTTGTTTACCAGGTGCTGCTGCAGCGAGTAGAGTAAGTCGGCAATACCACCCGTCAGCCCCTGGTCTCTGCTTATTACAGATGCCAGCCATCTACACAGCTAGTGGCTGGGCTGGTTCTCAGGGAGCTTCAGGGAAGAGCCAGCAGCGTGAATCCCGGGCCTGTGGCATTCTGTAAGTGTGGAGGTGGAACAAGTAGGGAACCAAGGAAGAGAATAGCAGCTGGCACTGACTGAGCATCCACTGTGTGCACTGCACTTGCTGTGCTCTCAGTGGGTGCCCTCAAGGACTCTGTGTAGCGTGCTTTCTGTCCCCAGGCTGAGGACAGTGAGGGCTAGAGTGCATAGGGCGCACACCTGAGGCCACACGAGGGTTTCACACACAAGTGTAATGGAAATAGCACACGTGCAGCCCTCCTGAATCCACCAGCGCAGGAATTTGGAAGAGGAAAGGGACAGGAGACATGAAAATGGCTTCTTCTTTTCTGCGTTCAGGGCTACATTTGTTCCCATATGATCACTGAGTTTCCACTTTCCAAGCCTTAAAGGAAGGTTGAGTGCTCCATATTATTGGAGCTGGAGTTTCCAGCAGTCCTTTCTTTAGGAACTCCTCTGCAGTGGGCTAAAGATGGACTGTTCAATCTTCAAAGAATTCCAGTTCAACAGAGCCCCTCCCCCCCAAGAGGGAGGTGGCCCCTCCCCACCATGCATGCAAGACTGTGTCAGGTGACAGAGGGCAAGTGAACTCCAGGGGGACAGGAGTCCACTGTGAAGGAAGGACTTGTAAGGGAACCAGCAGTCACTCCTCGGGCTGATTATGGAAGCACCTGAGTGAAGAGGCCTTGGACATGCTCGGGGGGTCCCAGAGCAGAGATTATACGAGACTGGCATTGTGGAAAGACAGCCGTATCAGAAGTTATTCTGGTGTGTGGGCAGGATTTCCATAGGTGGGGATGAGAGTGGAGGGTGTGAGGTACACAAGTGATGGTCGGGAAGGTGGTCATGGGGCAGAGGTCCAGTCTGGCTGAGAGTAGGTTATGAGTCTTAATTTTGTTGGTTGTAAAAGTAATCCAACCTCATTGGACAATTTGGAAAATTCATAAAAACAAGAACAACCAGAAGCAACTATTATTCTAACATTTTACTGCATTTCTATACTATCAATCAATCCATATAGTTTTTTTAAAAACTTCCTTTGATTATGACAGTTGAATACCTACTTCTTGTAGAAATTTAGACATTACCATAGAGTATAAAGAAGAAAATAAAAATCTCCTGTAATCTCATATACATATATATATAATTAGATCTAAAAGTTTTTTACTCTTTTATATCCTGATTTTTTTCTTAATGTTGTATTTTAAATACTTTTCCATACAATTAAACCTTAGAAAAATGGATGCATAATGGTGTACTTTAAATTATGGGTAGACCATCATTTATTAAATACTTTAATAAAATACCAAAAATGTAAGTTGTTTCAGATTTTCATTTACAGATAAGCTGTTAAGAAACATTTCTTTTTTAGTTATTATAATTATTAGCCATCTTAATTGTACAAATTGATGGGTTTGACCTTTCCATACATGCGTGTGTTGTGCTCTGATTGTATCCACCCTCCCTATACCCTCTCTTGCCCTCCCCCCTCCTCCTCCTTTTCCTCTCCTAATGGTCCCTCTTATGCTTTTCAAGTTCATTTTTTTTTTTAAAGATTTTTGTTAGATTTCTGAAAACCAGTATTTTCAGTAAAAAATATTTCTTTGCAGCTAAGTTTTAGAAGTGGAATCCTAGAGTCAGAGGTATTGTTGCTGTTAAGATTCTTGCATATTACCTATCTGTGGGTTCAAGGAAGAAAAGGTGACATGTTTGAAAGAGGACGTGATAAAGAGAACAGAGGCTGTCACCATTGTCCTGCTGGTCAAGAAAGGAGAGATTATGGGAGACCAGGATACAATTGAGGCTGACACAGAAAGAGAACACACGATACCCCCTCCAGCTTACTATAAAGATCTAGGAAAAGGTGATCTAAATAAAACTGATAGAGATCTCAGAAGGCGCTGGCTTGCTTGTGCATGTGGTGTTGGCCATACTGGATATGAGATGTCAGAGAGCCTAACTGGGGCAGTCTCAGCAGGGAGCTGGAAAAGAGCATCTTCTGGAGCTTTCTTAGGTGGATGGTGAAGATCCCATCTTAGATTTAAGAGTCATTTTCGAATAGATGATATATGGTATGAGCTAAGTATAAAGTGTATACTTTATGCAGGCAAAGCGATCTTGTCCCTCCAGCTGTCAGAAGTTCCAGTGGAGTCAGGAGAAGCATGCGATCCAGCAGCGCTATGGCCAGGCCATCCCTGCTCTATAGTTGGACTTCCAAGCATGCTTGTGGTGGAGGTACCCCTGACGTTACTGTGAAGATAGCAGTGTTCTCTGTGAAGGTTGAAAGTGGGGAATGAGCAGACGAGGGGGGCATTTGGATGTGGTGTAGGAGGAATAGGTGGTGGCCACACGTGCTCTAATGGAGCCGGCTTCCCTGTTGTTTCCACCCTGACAGCAGATTGCTCTTCCTGGTCCCCCCGCTGTTGGAGGGTCTGTTACTCATTGGTACCTGACAGGAAGAACTGGAGAAAGGAGTCCCTGGTTAGCAAAGACTGGGGCGTACTAGTTAGCAGACTTACCTAGCCAGTTTGTGTCATGAACCATGAGGACACAGTGGCTATGGGGAGACTTTCTTCAAGAGTGCCATGGTTGTCATGGTTGGTCTCTTACATTTTTAGAAAAATACTGTTTTATTAACACAATCACAGATACTTACTGGTCAAAAATTTCAGTGACAATGTATTTTGGAAAAGGGCTTAGTGAAAATTTGGGATTACTTTAAGTACTTTCTGAATATGGTATTTCATATGGGGATCACAAATTTTAAAGGAAAATAATTTCCAAAAATATGGAAAACCCCATAGATGCAGATATTCATAAAAAAGGACACATAAACATTTTGAGTAAAGATAATTCTTCAAAAGGAAAATATCCAGCAGGACTTTTAGAAAGTTTTTATCTGTGTGTGTGTGTGTGTGTGTATGTGTTGCTTGGGATTGGACCAAAAATAATGATTTTAGTAATAGTGTTAAAATTTAAGTTTCATATATTGACATAGTTGTGATTTTGATGTGTTCTTGAAATCTTTTTCCCCCTCAAAACGAAGGAGTGCCCATCCTTTTGATAAGACCAGTATGGCCTTATACCAATTCTGCACAAGGAGGATGAAAGAAAATAAAATTGTGACAAATCTGCCTTATGATCATAAATGAAAAATTGAATAAAATAGCAAAAGTAATTCAGCATTAAGATGCTTAAGTTAGGTAAGATTTATTGCAGAATAGTTCAGAAAAACCTATTAATATATTATACTACCCTAAGATATTAAAGGAGGGAGATTATTTGATCATCTAAAAGAATGCAGGCTTTGCTAATATTTAAAACTCATGCATGATAAAAAAAACTCCTCATTCTATGAATGGAAGGAAAATTTTTCTACATGACAAAGGATACCTTCTGCAAACTTCCAGAACATCTCATTCTTTTTTTTTTTTTTTTTTTTTTTTTTGGTTTTTCTCCGGTACTGGGAACCGAACTCACGACCTTGCACTTGCCAGGCAGGTGCTTTTGCTGCTGAGCTAAAACCCCAGCCCCCAGAACATCTCATTTTTATACTAGAACATCCTCTCTGAAGTTAGGATGAGACAAGATTCTCACGTGACCTTATTATTCAGCATTAGGACTAAAGTGCAAGGACTTAGCCAAGGCAATAAAACGAGATAAAGGTAGGAGAATAACAATGGATAGGCAGATATAAAACTGTCATTTGTACAAAATATGGTTTTCTCTATAGGGAATTAAAGAGAATGTGTAGTGAAGTGATTAGAACTAGTAAGAGAATTTTCAAAGTTTTCTGACTGTAAGGAAAGCATGCAGAAGTCAGTGATGTTTTTATATTCCAGTAGTAAGCAATAAGAGAAAAAAGTGTTTATAACAGCAACACAAATAACGGAATACATATAACTGTATCTAATAAAATGTATCAGACCTTTGGAGAAAATTATGTCATGATATTCAAGGGAATCCAAGAAGATTTGAATAAATAGAGAATGATATTATATTCATTGACAGGAAGACTCAATATTATTAATATGACAAAATATTTTCAAAATAACCTGTAAGTTCAATGTAATTCTAGTCAAAATTTTAAAGGGTATTTTCATGGAACTTGACAAGCTGATATTAAACTAAATTTGGAATAGTAATGGGCCAAGAATAGCAGAGAAAATTTTGAAGAGTAAGAAGACTTACTCTATAGGTATTATGGCTCGTTAAAACTGAGCCATCAGAATCACTGCCCGTTCCCTGCAGATCTGCTCCATCTTTAGTATTCTGCCCTCTGCATATGTTAGAGTCAATCTGAAACCCCTCTTTCTCTCAGACTCTGTTTGTAATCTTTAGAAGTGTACCCAGAGGCTGATTGTAGCTCCTGTCTTCCTCTGCCTGGTCTGTACTGCTATAGTCTCTCGCTTCATGACATTTCCTGTTTCTGTGCTTGGGTCACTCCTGTCTGCTCTCTGCAGAAGACAGCCAGAACAATCCTTATAAAACTCAAGCTTTGTCATCTTCTCTGCTGTCCAGCATGCAACAGTGCTGTCCACTGCACTCAGAGTACAAGCCACAGTCCTTGCATGACCCTACAAAGCCCTACAAAATCTGGCTCACCTCATGCGGGTGCCACTGGTTTCCCCTGGTTCAGTCCTCTGGCTTCCTTCCTGCTCTTCAACATGGCAGGCACAAGGTTGGTGCCTGTGTAGGACTCTTTCCTCTGCCCTTTATCTGGCTGCTTTGAATCTTTGAGTCATCTCTTTGAGGTCCACCCTGAACACTATTAAAACACTAAAGATCTTTCTGACCCTGCTCCACTTTTCTTATGTTTTATAGTTCTTTGTGCCTTCCTACTTACTATATCACTTACTTATGTATTATTTTTAGTGTTTCTTATCTGTCTTTCCCCACTGGAGTGTGTTTCCTGTAAGAAAGCAGGATCTTGTCTGTTTTGTTCATTCATGTACCCCAAGCACTTACAGTACTTCCTGGCATATATTAAGCACTATCTGAATACTTGCTGAATAAATGACTGAAAAAAAAACAGTACAGAGATTCCAGAATCAGGACTATTTAAAATGGTGTACCAGTAGAGGTAACATTAGAGAAAAGTAGGGGAAAATGGATTATTTAATAAATAAATAACAGTTTATTTAGGATGCTTGATTTTCCACATAGAAAGCACAAATTGAGTCCCTATCTCACATCCTACACAAAAATTACTTCTAGATAGATTAATAACCTAAAACAAAGAATAAGACTTTAAAGGCTTCTGAAAATATCAAACATTTTTATAACCTTTCTGTATGGAAGGAGTTATATGCAAGACACTAGAATCACTTATGATAAAAGAAGAGATAGAGAACTTTGACGCATTAAAATTTAAAACACTGTTATGACAGTAGGTATCATAACTGAAGGTAAAAGGCAAATTAGACACAAAGTTGTAATTACAAACATAATTGACAAAAATTGATTAAAACATTAGAATTACAACAAATAAAACAAGAAAAATATAAAAACCTGATAGGAAAATGGACAAAGGCAATTTACAAAAGGATAAACATGAATGACCAATATACAATATGAAAATCTGCTCGTGGTAGTCAAATATATGTCAAAAGCACTGTGAGATACTGGTTAAAACTCATCCAGCTAGAAAACATTTGTATATACCTGCAACACCAAATGTTTGCAAGGTTATGGCGCAGCAGAGATCTCATGTGCTACTCTTGGCTGATTACCCCTGGCAAGGTTTTTTGCCTCCTTGCCCCTATACGCAGGGTTCCTAGTGTGCTTAGCCAACTGCTATAGCATGGAATTCAATGGGCTCTTGCTGTGTTCCCTGATGAAAGTGCACCCTTTTGGGGACTGGGATCTTTAATCCTACAGAACCAAGAGTTGAGTGACAGGCAGTGCAGTGTCCTGATGGGTCATTGGGAATTATGGTAGATGGAGCCATTCCTGTTTGTACCTCTTGCTTTGTAAGCATATATAATCTCTGGGGGTCATGGTGTGTCATTATCTTTGGGATTTTTGATGCACATCTCATGTCCTGAAGGATGCAGCCCTTCCTGGAGTTCCCTTTCTGAGTTGGTGGTGACACGGTACCTCAGGGCCATCCAGTGCTATCCCAGAACAGAAGGTTTGGGTCTGTGCAGAGAATAAAACAGGAGGAGCTGTGGTCATAGCCACTGCTGTGTCACGTGTGCTGTGAAGTGAGTCACATGTGGTGTTCTGTGGGATGGTTGCTGGCTGAGATCCTGCAGGTGGGAAAGTCACAGCCACCTGCAAATGCATGCGAGAACACTGCTGGCCCTTTCAGCCTGGGTGGGGCCCCAGTTACTCTCCAACCCGGCTCCCTAGTGTTGGTTGGCTCCCTTGATGAATGGTGATGACTAGGGCACTTGGTGAGTCTCTGTTGCTGGGACATTGGTTGGTCAGTGGTGGCAGTATCTAGATGAGACTTGGCGAGTGGGAAACCATGCTGTTAGGCCCACGTGAAGCCTCTGTCCTGTCATCATGGCTACTTTGTCCCTGTGTCCCTCGTGTCAGTAGTGGGGCAGCCAGTGCAAGGCTGGCTGACTCCACCGGCCAGGCTTCTGCCTCTGCTTTGAGGATTGGTCCCCTTTCATGGTGACTGCTCTGTGGCTGGCATCAGCTCGCATTACCAAGATGTGCACAATGCCTATTTGCTTTCCTGCGTCCACCCTGATCTTTTATTTTTCCTCTTCTAGTTTCTGTTCTTGATCTCTGGCTACTCAACACCAAGCCATCTGTCCTGTCCATGCATCATGTGGTCTGAATATGGGTTCCTTCTTACATCCAAGATGGCTCACTGCTTCACTGCCTGAAGGCTCCTGGGTGGGAAGATTTCCCCGCTGTATCTTTCAGGCCATATTAGGGATGCTGCAGTTGGCTGCTTTGTATCCTAGCTTTGTATCCTCAGCCATCCATAAACAAAACAAGATAAAATAAAACTAAAGAGGCATTTTTTTGTCCTCCAACTGGCTGTCCACAGTCCCTATATAACCACGGGAGTACAGTAAGGGAAGGGTGTTGGTGCAATACTGGTACATGCTCTGGGAGTTTGGCTACCTGTTCCCACAGCTTGCTTCTGCTCTCTGGTCCTGCTCGGGTACCATCCCGAATGTATGACTTCTACTTTGTAATGGTTTGTTACTGTCCCCATGGGACTAGATCTTGATAGGCAACGTTAGCTACAGGGTCCACTGGAATTCCCTGGCTCATCATTCTGCAGTGAGCATCACTGACACCTAGGTCATGGTCTTGAATGCCTTTTCCATTTGAAGAAGCCAGGCTTCTTAGGAAATATACAAGAGGAGCCAGGAACATTCAGTTAAATCAGAAAGCAAGGAAACTGTGAGGGACAACTGAAGACATGCCAAAAGGACTCCAGAGCCAATTTGAAGAGGTCTCACTGACTGAAACTTTGACCCATAAAGCTTTTCAAAAACAGTAATTGCCAAATACATTTAAATTAATGAGTTTATAATTATGAAAACTAACTGGTCAACTTTGGAGATGGTAAGTTCCTTATTTTGAAGATGCTAAATGGACAGAGTCACGCATCTCTCTCCTTTGTTATGAATTGTCCCCACTGAGCTTTCTTTTTAATGCATTTCAACTGATAAGTGAAAAAGGAATGATAGAAGATCACCATTTTGTAACCCTTGAGGGATAAACACTTTCTAAGCATTGAGCATCCATGGATGCTAACATCACAAAAGAGACAGTGAGACATTATGTGCTCCCTGATCAAAGAGCGTAGCACCTCCAAGGTCTTAACAAGGGATCAAGCCTGACTCTGATGAAGCCTCAGATCTAGCCGCCAATTGCAGCAAGTTACCCTTTGAGGACACACGAACAAGCTGAATTGTGCCATGAGAATGCAGTCAGCAGAAGCCGTGCTGTGGGAAGCCGTGTGGTCACATAGCCCGTGTTCTTCAGAGGGCAAAGGGCAACTTGTTGATGAAAAGGACTTAGAGGCATATCATTTTAAAAAATGAACAAGACTAATATAATGTAAGGAGTGGATACTGGGTAATCAAAAACATAAAGAAACATAGGAAGTGATTACTCTCAAAGCCAGTTAATGGTTACTTTGAGGGGAGAGATTGGGTTGAGAGTGGTGATTTATAAGGGTTATAAGTGGTACAGTAGTGTGTAACTCAAATAATGCATATGCTATGCTATTTCTTTGAATTTTTGCTTTCTTTAAAAATATTTTTTTCATTTTTAAAGTAATAATCTACTACAGAAAACTTATAAAATGGAAACTTTTCTATATTCTCATTTTAAAATCATGGTTGTAACTTTAGTGTATTTCCTTCCAGCCTATTTTGGTAAGACTGTTTTTACAGTTATGATAGAAACATGCATGTAATTGTGTTTTTCTTTTTAAATTTCGCCTTAGATAATTATGATACAATCATATGCATATTTCCGTGTTGCAATATTATCACAGTTTTTTTTTTTTACTGCATTGAATTTCATTATTTGGCTCTATCATATTTTTAAACTATTAACCTATTTTTGGTTAAATTTCCCCTCACATTTTACCAAGTAGAATATTTTTGGATGATGTATAACTTTATGCACATTGTTTTTTGGTAGTTGTTGCCTTGAATTTTTAAAGTAGACTATTAACAGCTGTCAAGAATGTCAGCAAACTAAATTTTCTTACAGCTTTGTCATTAAAGCTAGCAAAGCTAGTGATTACCAGAATAGGAGGCATATATTAATTTACCAACTGTTGTTCCACCCAGGATCTTAGTTCTGTGTGATTTGACAAAGCTACATAAAGCTCGAGAGAAGCAGCAGGCTTCTTACATTTGTGGGCCACAAACTAGCAGCTCTACTGGACTGTTTGAAAACTTATAGGAGAGAATGGGGGTGCTTTTTGTGGACCCATGAAAAAAACAGTGTGACATTTCTAACATTTCTGTGTGTGTTCTTGTGAGATGGGTGTTGGTTTTTGTCCAATGTTCAAAAGAATCCAATAACTACAGGCATAAACAATGTTTTCTAGTTGAATGGGATGCAGTTTTTGTGTTTGTTTATTATTGTTCTTTCCTTTCCTCCCTCCCTTCCATACGTTCCTCATTTATTACATTCAATAACAGAACTCAGCAGAATATATGTTTGAGAAAACAATAACAACACATACAAATTAATAGTGACAAAAAATATAAAAACTGAAGAGATATGTGACATTTTAAATTAGGGATCTTGCATAAATGTATATTGATTTTGGACATTTCTGCATTAAAATAAGTCATTGAGTGTTGCATGTCTTTGTTAAAGTATTTTTTAAAAAGTGACCAGGGAGCTGATCATTAAATACGATATAATTTATGAACTGAGTATGAAAATATTCATAAGCTTGTTCTCCTTTTACTGTTATTGGGAAAGATGTAGATTTACTAACCCACTAAAATCTGAGGCCTTCTAAGTTTCTGTCCAGTAAAAACAAAGGACATTTTATGCAAATAACCGTAAATAAAATTTTTTTGAATGTTAAAATTTCTCCTTCTTTATATGCTGTACTCAGTCATTTTCAATCACCAAATGATCGGAGAAACATCTCTTTCCCAGCTTGCAGGTCTTGTAATGGGTAATGAACTCTTTGTTTGGGAAAAATGGTTAACCGCTCTTAATGTTTTTGCAGGAATGGGCTGTTTTTGGGGAGCTGAAAGGAAATTCTGGATCTTGAAAGGCGTCTATTCCACTCAAGTGGGCTTTGCAGGAGGCTATACTCCCAATCCTACTTATAAAGAAGTCTGCTCAGGTAGGAAGACTTTGCTCTGTCTTATTGCTGCCAGGAACAAGGAGGGCTTGTCCTTGCTGGTGGATGACAGGAGTTTTAAAATGGAAATGCAAATTAAAAAAAAATTTGCCCAGTCTTTTCTTTACTGTTTCTGTAAATATGCTTGTTTTCTCATTTTAGAAGATAATAAGCTTCCTCTGCAATATAACATTTAGCTTTTCATGTGAAATAAATGCCCTAAAACTTAATGGCTTAAAGCAATCTGGGCCCGCTCATTTGGGGGCTCGCTTGTAGGTCTTGTGGGGACTCACCCAGGCGGCCACCGTCACTTAGTAGAGTCTCAGCGGGCAGTGTCCTCTCTTATGTCTGGTGGTTGGCGCTGGCTCCTCTTAGTGCTTCTTCTGGCCAGGTAATGGGGATGTGGGACACACTGGCTTGGACTCCTACTGGCGGACACAAGAACCCAGGAGCAGCAAGAGTGGAAAGCCGCATTCTGTCACTGTGCCCTGTTTACTGTTGTCTCATCGGTTAAAGGAAGTCCCATGGTCCAGCTAAGAGCCAGTAGGGCATCCCCCACCCTCAGGCAGGGACAGGGACACAGAGAGATGTGAAGAAGTCAGAACCATCATGCAGTAACATACCACATGGCTCACACATATCACGTACTACACATATATCCTGGAGAGAAAATCATGAAGAGCCATGTTATGCTGCAGAGATTGGCAAAGCATTGCCCATAGGCCAAGTTCTGCTCCCTGCCCACGGACATAAATCGAGTTTTACTGAAATGCAGCTGTGCACATTTTCTGTTTGTTTTTACATATTATCTGTGAACATTTTTGTGCCACAGTGTTGTGGTTGTGTGATTGCAGCAGAGGTGGAAGGTCTGTAAAGTCTTAAATATTTACTGTCTGGCTCTGTACAAGACAAAAAACATACTGACCACTAGTCCTCTGGACAGAGGAGAGACAGATGGCCCCATGGAAAATTCTAGCTCCACTACCAGATTACCTCTCTGGATTTGTTTCTGACCTTTATGAATTTTCTTGACTTTCTTGCCAGCTCAGGTAGCAGTAAAGGCTCGTTTTTTTTTGTTTTTTTGTTTTTTTTTTTTTTAAACAAGCCCCATGCAGCTTCTGCCATCAAGTTGTTTCAGTTTAATGTACTTATTTCTTGAAGCCTAGGACATGCAGAATTGAAACTATAGGGGCAAGTTTAAAAAAATATCCTACAAGAAAACTTAAGCTATTTTAACGAATATTCCTTTAAACATCAGGATATCTCAGCACTTCAGAGATAAAAGATTTGGTCTACTAAGGAATCTGGCTCAATATCTAAACACTTCAGACCTCACAAAGTTAACAGTAAGTTACATCTTACCACAGACATCTCAACCTGTTAAAATAAACCAAGGTAAAACTAGAGAAAGCACTGCTAGCTCTGCTTTAGTGCCTAAAGTATCACAGTGTCACTTAAAAGTAGAGAGAAATCTTATCTTCCCCTTAAGCAGTTATCATGTCATACAGACATATGTTAACAAAAAATCCTTGAAAATATATATTACCAGAAGGAATGAAGGTAAAGCACTGAGCACATATCCGAGTGGTTCTTTGGGCAGAGCTCAGTCAACTCATTTTTGACAGAATATTTTGTTTACCATTTTAAGAATTCTTAATAAGGAGGATGTATCTAGATTGATCACCAAATTGACACAAGGGAAATTTTAAAATGTGTGAACATTTACTTATCTTTTGTGGGCTTATTTTTTGAGACAGGATCTGGCTATGTAGTTCAGGTTGACCTCAGACTCACTATGTAGCCCAAGCTGACCTCAAACTCACTGCAGTGCTCCTGCCTCAGCCTCCCCAGTGCGGGGATTATAGGTGTGCCTTACCATATTCTACTTTTATCTTTTTTAACTTGGAGGTTTGACTGGGTGTTATTTATGAGGGACCAGTCAGCTCCCCTAAGGCACAAGTAATGCTGTGGGGGTATGTGGAGGAGGGGAGCTGGCTGAACATTAAACATATTGATTTATTTGCTATAATATGAATTCTGATTTTGAAACAAAATTTCACTGCACAACACAGAAAGTAATATAAAAATACGTGTATTTTTGTTTCTCTTGCCTCTCGAGAAGAGTTGAAATATTTCTGATTGGTATTGGGAATATGGAATAGTGAATAAATACTTTAATGGTTAACCCATATTACTTTTGCTTTTGTTTGAAAAGCAAACTAATGCTACAGCAGAGTTATAAATAGATTTCAATGAACTGGAGATAGCCTATTTGTATCCTCTGAAGTCTTAGGGATGGAAATGAGTAGATTCCTTTCTGTAATTGCAGCATAACTAAATGATCTAGGAGCGAAAGGCTGTTAAGAAAACCCCCAACTATCTATTGCTCATATTCTTATCCTCGTCCCACACAGAGTTAACAGTGTGAACGTTGTGATTGCTTGTTTACGCACTCTTTCCTTTCACCTCTGCCTTAAGGACAACATGACACTTCCTGTGTGTTGAACACCTATGTGTACCAGACACTGTCAGAGCATCTTTTCTCTTGCTTTTTTCCCCATACATTTGCATGAGGCATCTCAGTGTCCATCTGTTTCAGGGAGAGTATTGAGGCTCAGGCAGATGAGAAACTCACCCAGGCCAACACACAGATGGAATCTCTGCCTCCTTCACTCTCAGCTCAGAGTTTGTGCCCTTGACCATGGTGTAAGTCTCCCAGCTCTTGTGATACCCAGCCATTCTCCATTTATCTGTTTACACTTCCTTCCATCCATCGTACATTCTCTTTTAGGTCCATCCCTCTGCTACCTTTTTAAATATATTTAATGATTCCTTCAAGGAGAATACCAAAGAGTCTTTCATCTTTCTGCCACTTAGAAAGAAAAAGAACCAACCTCTTTCAGATACAGTTCATACAAACAGCTGGTCTATAGCTATGGGTGAGGATGGGACCCGCAGAGGTTGGGAAAAACTCCATTTAATACGTATATTCCTGCTAAGTTAGTGGTAGCATTAGAAAGTGTAGTTACCATGGAAACTTGTTCCTGATTGGAAAGAGGTAATTGTTGGTTCTAACCCAGGTAGGAAAGGTGTCTTAGTTACTTTTCTCATTGCTGAGACAAAATACCTGACATCCAAAGTTAAAGGAGGAAAGATTTATTTAGCTCACAGATGGTAGAGATTTCAGCCCATAACTGGCTTGCCCCAAGGGAGGGTGGAATTGCAGAGGAGAAACAGTTCATGGCAGGCAGAATGTAGCAAAGCAAGCAAGGGACCTTAGAAGTGTCTTTCTGTGCCTTTTATATTCCTTCAGGGCTACGAGGATTGGGGCAGTGCCAAACCAATCAGTAGACTGATTTAGTAATCACTCACCCTTATTTCTAGCATCCTTAATCCTAGTATTGCACCATGAATCAGTGACACACTCTAGATCCAGCCACCACTGAAAAAGCCCCACCTATGACAACATGAGGCTTGGAGGGACATCAAGGCACAAGCCATAACAGAAGGAGAGTTGATTTCTTTCCCCAGGCTTTTTTGTTCTGATCATAAAAGAGGAAAACAAAAAGGCAGAGAGAGCATATGATGAGAAGGTCCCTCTGGCATAGGAGTGGTGAAGCCTTCAGAGCCCTGGAAATAGCAGGGAAGGAGAATGGAGAGGGTCAGTAGCTAGAGTAATTACAGTAACCAGCTAATTAAGGCTTTTGATTGAGGAGAGGGGTCAGGAGACAGAAAGCAGGTTGCACTGGTGGTCTCTGCTCTGAAGCCCCTGGTGCTCAAAGCCTTGCTGAACACATCGCCCTGGAGGCGTCTGACTGGAGAGAAAAAAGAAACCCACCAGCCTCATCCCAGAGGTAAAGTAATCGCTGAGCTTCAGGGTGAGAAAACACTAGTCTGTGTCCTAGTATTTGCATCAGTGTCCATGTTGTTTACGCTTGTGTTTCTAAAGCTGATCACAACCCATGGATATTTTATAAAGGTTTTATTGATTTTTATTTTTTCAAGAAGTAAGAAACATAAAGATGCAGATTGTGTGCAAAGCCCTTCTTGCCTGTAGCTGTATATTTGAGCCTAAGGTACTGTGTGGTTTCTTGGGTCAACTGCCAGATTTAGGGAAAGTGTTATCAAAATCCCAAGTCCAGAGGGGTAGCTCTGCCCCCTCAACCTTGTGTGTGATGATGAATGTTGTTGTGCTCCATACCCATGTCTTGGCACGCAGATCGGTGGCCACAAGCCAAAGAACCAGCAGCTCTAGTTTGGCATGCTCGCCCTGCTAGTGGGTACACAGCCTCCACAGGGACAAGTGAGCAAGCAGATGTGATCTGAGTGTCAAAAGTACTGTGTGTGCCAACCGCACACATCCTTGTGTGCGCATAGCATTTCCATGTAGAGATCAATGGGCAGTGAGTGACCAAAAGTTGAACTAGCATTGCCACCCGGCACTAGAAAGATGTCTTCCCTTCTAGTAACAGCAAGAGTGGAGGTGGCCCAGCAGTGGCACATGTGCAGAGTTGACCATGGCTTCTAAGCAGGACATTCCCTTTGGGCTTCCCGATGGAGCGGTACAGGCAGGGTAACCTCCACCCCGAGTGCCCTTGAGCCTGGTGCATGCAGCAGACATGAAGTATGAACAGTTCCTGAGCATTTGAAGTGTTGTTGCCTCCTGGGAAAGAAAGTCTGAAACACACCTGTGCTGAGCTGCACAGAGAGGCAGCTGCTTGCCCGGGAATATCAGCTTCCAAATCTGTGGCACTTCAGTCCCCTGAAGGCGCCCAGGCTGAGAGAGAGGACAGGAGACCTCCGTAGGGCAGGTGGGGAGTGCGGGGAGTGCAGCTGGGAAAGGGTGCCTTTTCCACCCTCTGGGGAGCCACCCTCTGGGGAGCTCTGCTCAGACAGCACCCAACACCCTGGCATTGAGAAATTGTATCGCCCACAACTATGCAGGGCCTTCTAATCTTTTGTCCTCCTGCAGAGATTATTTACAGGAAGAAAATGCAACAAGCCCAGGTCAGTCAGGCAGGATGTTCCACTTCTTACTTCATATTCAATAAAAGGCCACTTTTGGGATCTCAGTCTTTGGTGAGTTTAGTCTGCATGGGTCATTCTCTCCATATTGGATTAACCTTGGGTGGACTTGAATGATGAAAGTGGGATTTTGGCCTTCAAAGCTGAGAGCCAGAAGCCAGACCTTGCGCTTTCCCAAGCACTGTGATTGGCTCTTTGGGTTTTCCTGGAGAGTCCCATCCCTCACATGCTTTCATAATTCATTTAAACCTGTAGTATTTACTTAGTTACTCACATACCTGTTTTAGAAGTAACATCCTTGCAGCCTCACTGGGATGTGGGTGGCATCTCTCAAGGCCTGTAGACCTCCAGGGGGCACCGTTCCTGCTGTTTCTTACGTATTTTTTAAGAGACATGCTGAGAAGTACTTCAAGTCTTAGGGGCCATCACTCTGTTCCTAAGGTCTCTGCAAAGCTTCATCCCTTCCTGTATGTTCCTTATGAGCATAGCATCTGCCTAGACCCCAGCGCTGGCCAGTTGTGAGGAGCCTTAGATCCACAGCGGCATTCTTGGATAAGCTAATTATATCATTTCCTAGTAGTGTACCACATGTAAGACCTCATACTTGGTACAAGGGGAAGGCTGCTCATGAACACTAGTTCCTGTCTGCCAGAACTCTCTCCTGTATAGTCCAACAAAAACTTGATCTTTCACATTTGTTTTGAAGGGCTGGGTGACCCTGGTTTTTTCTCCACACATGTGCACACACAGGCACACACACACACACACACACACACACATGCATGCATGCTCACATGCTCTCTCAAACAGTTGTTATGCAAACCAACTGATTAACTGGCATGCTGTTGCTTTACTACATTGCTTCTAGAAGTAATTGAGCTATTCAGATTCCTGAATACCCTGATAGAGAATTATTCTTACATTTTATAAGAATGACTGTACAGATGAAAATATGAAAAGACATTCTGCAATGGGTAAGCATTCTGGGTTAATTTCAGAGCATTAGCCTAATATACAAATACCCCATTTCTGGCAAGAAAACCCAGGATGTTCATTCACTGGGTAATATCTTTTCGTATTTTGCTTACAGATGTTCAGAACAATTCCATACTTATTAGTCTATTCAAAGGCTTTTAGAAATCTGTGCAGCCAAGTGGCACTGAAAGCGTGAGGCTGAAAGGGGCTGCATCACTTTCCTCTGACTGAGAGGTCACAGTCACCCAGGCCACCAGAGACCCAGACCCTTTCTGGACTGACCGAGGACTCCCGGGTAGGGGCTGTCAGGCAAACTATCCCGAGAGGTCCCTGTGGGACCCCGGATCTGGGAGGAGCACAGTTGTCCTCATGTGGCTTGGGGGGGTATCAGTGTTCCCTCCCAGGCCTCACTTTCCTTTCTTGCAAATTAGGAGCAGTGCTACTTTATGAAGCCACTGCAGCTGTGATCGGATTCTTTGAATATAAAATTGTTTCAAATTGGAAGTGACCTAGAAAGTCTAGTGTTTAAACTTTTTGCCATTCTAGCCCCTGGGCGCGTTAAAGGTGAAGGGGGTAGGATGATGAAAGGCAAATGTGTGGTAGCAGGCAGGTTAGCCCACAGCCAGTTACTCCCATAGCACCAGGAGCTGACTTTCTCCTCCTCCCTCGTGTTCCTCGTGGGTCCCAGCCACCACCTTCTGCAAATGCACGCTATTTTCTTGATGCTTAAGAACTCAACCAAGCATGGAATGATCATCTCTCCCTTAATATAAAGCAGCTCAGTATGCCTTTTTAGTTTGACTTAATTTCTGAAGTGTTTGGGTGGAAGTGCATGTCTGTGTATCTTATGTGAGATTAATGGTCTCATTCTGCTGCAAAATAGGGATGAGTTCTGTGATTGGCAGATCGTATCAAGCGATGGAAAACCCGCTCTAAATCCCTTGCCGACTGCATTAAGTCTCTTTTCAGTGCACAGTCGGTCTTATTGTCCTCTTTTCAATGTCAGTCAAGGTAAATTACTAAGTTGGTGACATAGCCCTGAAAACACAAGAATCCTGGTGTTCAGTGTTCCCTCTGAGACATTTAATCACATATGTTCCTCTTACTTTGGACATAATTTGAGCCTTGAACTTGTAGCAGGCAGAATAAAGATGCTTATCTCTCTCTCAAACCAACAGGAAGAGAGCAAGAGTTGAGGTCAGGGACCCTTGACTCGTAGTTAGAACCCCAGACCAAACACAGCCCCCCTAGCCAACTCCAGTCTCCCCTGCCCCATTCACACAGCTATTAGGGACACATTGGTTCAGTGACTGGACCCCTGCCTGAGGGGACAAACGCAGCTAGTGGGAGAAGTGTTGTCTTTTTCTAAGCCTAGTCTGCCCCAACCACAGGCTTTTCTCAACAAGGGGCACCCCTCTGAAGGGCCCACAGCAGGAGTCCCAGGGCATAAGGCACATGAATGTCATGCACTTCAGGCCTGAAAGGGTCTTTAACCATTACCTACTACATTGGTTTTTAAACCCTCAGGCTCTAGAAAGCCGCTGTGGGTTTCCCCGGCAGTGGTGTTCACACGAAACGCCCAGGCATTTCAGCTGCGTGGAGAACCTCATCACAGCTGTTACCTGCATTACACTTGGATTTCCAGTGAATGTGCCATTTTAAAAAGTGCTCAGAAACATTTTGAACCCCACTGAGACAACTTTCTTTGTGCCTGAGACTGATTCCGTGATTTGGGGGAGAGAGGAGAGGAGGAGGGTGAAAGTTACTTGTCATCTTAGTCATGGAGTTGCCAAGCCCTACAAGAACTTAAAACCTTCCGCTCATTTTGCCCTCGAGAGGAGGCTGCCGACTGGGTTCAGAGTGAAGGTGGTTTCTGAGCTTGAAATATAGAGATTTTAGGGGTTCAGTATTTTTGTCTTAGTCCTTCCCCCTCATTTTTGTTAGGTACTTTTCCCCAAATTTAATACAACTGCCTCTCTTACCTGAGGTGGACACATCCAACAAGCCCAGTAGGTGCCTGAAACTGCAGAAGGACAGAATCCAATGGGTGCTGAACTTTTTCCTTCATGCTTACCTTACATGATAAAGTTTGATTTACAAATTAGTCATGTCAAGAAATCAACAGTAACTAATAATAAAAAAGTTGTAATAAAACACTATACTGAAAGTTATGTGAATGTCTCTCTCTAAATGTCTTAATATTCTCTGCTCACTTCTTCTTGAATCTGAGTAATGGGAACCAGAAGAAGCTATACTGTAGATAAGGGTGGTGACTGACGACCGCTCTTGTGACTGATGGATACTTTGTGTTCTGTCTGCTGCAGCCAGGGGCAGAGCTGAGGTTTGGTGATCAAGAGAGCCTGCAGAATGGCCCTGGCACCAGAGCAGACTGGTGGGTCAGTGGAACAGAACAGAGGATACAGAAACAACCCCAGGCGTATTCAGCCACCTGATCTTTGACAAAGGGGTCAAAAAGATACACTGCAGGAAAGATGGGCACTTTAGCAAATAGTGCTGGGAAAACTGGCTATACATATGCAGAAGATTGAATCTAAATCTGTATCTCTCACCAGGTACTAAAATAAAATAAAATGGATCTATGGTCTAAATATTAAAAAAAAAAAAAAAACACTTAATCTGCTGGAAGACAAAGTAACCAAAACTGTTGGCATTATAGGCATAGGCAAAGACTTTCTGAACAGAACCCCCGTTGCACAACAGATAGCGTCAAGCATCAACAAATGGCATTACATCAAATTAAAAAGCTGCACAGCAAAGGAAACTACCACCAGAGTGAAGAAACAACTTACAGGATGGGAAAAATGTTTGCCAGCCCTTCTTCAGACAGAGTAGTCCTGTTTAGACCAGACGAAGAGCTCAAAAAAATTAGATCCCTCAAACTAAAAGATCCAATCAAAAATGTGCCACTGAAGTGAACAGATACTTCTCAGAATTACAAATGGCCAATAAATACATGAAGAAATCTGCATCACTGTCACTCTGAACCCAGTTGGCAGCCTCATCTCAAGGGCAAAATAAGTGGAAGGTTTTAAGTTTTTTAGGACTGGGCAACACCATGACTAAGATGACAAGTAACTTTCACCGTCCTCCTCTCATCTCTCCCCCAAATCACGGAATCAGTCTCAGGCACAAAGAAAGTTGTCTCAGTGGGGTTCAAAATGTTTCTGAGCACTTTTTAAAATGGCACATTCACTGGGAATCCAAATGTAATGCAGGTAACAGCTGTGAGAAAACAGAGGTTTTCTACACGGTGAAATGCCACAAAAAGGAAATGCAAATTAAAACAACACTGAGATTCCATCTTACTCCAGAAAGAATGGCCACTATCAAGAAACCAAGTAATGCTGGATGTGTTAGCACACAGCTATAATCCCAGCACTTGGGAGGCTGAGGCAGGAGGATTGCCTCATGTTTGAGGCCAGCCTGGGCTACAAAGTGAGTTCAAGGCAAGTCTGAACTGCATAGTGAAACCCTGTCTCAAAAAGACAAAGAAAGAAAGAACAAAAGAAAGAAAAGAAAAGAAGAGAAGAGAAGAGAAGAGAAAAGAAAAGAAAGAAAGAAAATAATAACAAATGCTCCCAAGGATACAGGGAAGAATGAACCATTCTGCATTGTTGGTGGGAATATAAACTAGTATAACCATTATGGAAACTAATATGGAGAGTCCTCAAAAAATTAAAAATGGAAATACCATTAGACTCAATTATTTCCCTTCTACATATCTTCCCAAAAGAGTTAAAAGGTTTCATTTTACAGTGATACATGCCTACTCATATTTATAGCAGCACAATTCATGAAAGCTTAATCTTGGAAGCAGTCTATATAGTCATCAATAGATGAATGGATAAAGGAAACATGGTATTTGTATCCAGTGGAGTACTACTCTGCCATAAAAAGTGTAAACTTGGGTAATGTGTAGGAAAATGGATGTACCTTGAGACCATAATATTAAGTGAAATAAATTAGACATAGAAGTTTAAATATCACATAGCTTCTCTTATGTGAGAAGCCCAAAATGTAAATAAATTAAAGAGTAAAACAAAAGATAGATAATAGGAAACAGGGAGATAGATCTCTTGCAAATCAGAAGCGGGGAGTCAGGGGGGATGACTTTGTGACAGTTTGTGGATTCTTGAAGACCGTGGCATGTGCTGTGAATTCTCTGTTGGGGTTCAGCATGTTAATACTCTCTTGCTTGTCTGATTGGTTAACCTTCCTCTCTCCTCGACCAACTTACATCACTGCTAGGGAACAGCTGTGGTAGCCAAAGGTCAGCAGACTGACAGACTCTAAGTAGTTGAATATGTCAATGTTTCAGCATATCTGGTAGTAAAATTCTAATAGGCCATTTAAGTGGAAAGTAAGTCAAATGGAAAGTAACATAATAAAAGCATCCTTTCTACCCATCCAGTACTGGAAACAAGTTATTCTCTCACTGTCTTGGTATTATATTATCAAAGACTGAGAAGGGAGATTAAGTGGAATTTGCTATTGCAAGCAGTTCTTAAAATGTAATTGCAAAAGCAGTGGGTGAATATGCCTACCCTGATATTTTCAAATCACATATAATGGAGCCATAATGTAATATGAGAAAATCACCTTGTGGGGGTGGGGAGCTTCTCCAGGAATTTTATGTGGTAACACTAGGCTTTAATTACTTCCTAATCACTAACAATTTTTAGAACTTTGGAATAAAGTTTTTTTTTGCCTAAATTACATGAAAAATAAATATCTGGGTCAATATCTACCCCCTTTGCCAAGCAGAAATCTCAACAATAGGGGACTCATTCACTGTAATTCTAGCACTCAGGAGGCTGAGGCAGGAAGATGACAACTTTGATGTCAACCTGGGCTATACAGTGAGTTGAAGGCCAGCGTGGACTGCATAGGAAGATTGCATCAGAGAGAGAGGAAAAAGAGAGAGGGAGGACCTGGTCACTCACATGTGAGCAAAGCACCGGGCTGGAGGGCAGGAGTGGCTTTGAAAGAGGTCACTGTTGGCCAGTGCTGCATCTCACATTGGCCAGGAATCAGTTACAAACCACCAAGGCCCTGAGCTGGTGGACAAGCCTTGCTTCATGAATGCTGCCTCTGATGTGTGCATTGTAGGGTCTCTCAAAGAGTGCCAGGGGACAGCTCTGATTTCAGTACCTTCAGTCCTTGTGCATGGGAGCTAGTGTCACATCACGGGCCAATGCCTTCTGATGGGATGGACCGCTCAAGTACGAGTTTGCAACCTACTGTTACCTTCCTCTCCTTTTCTGTCATTTCCTATGTCCTTCCTCCTCTGCTTCCTTCTCTTCTTTCTTCTAGTTAAAGACAAGTAGTGTTTCCTGCTCCATTTTATTATTATAGTGCTTCAAACTCACAACTGGAGACTTACGGTACAGTATGGATGTTAGGATGTTAGGATGTTAGGTTTAGAAGACCTGTTTACCACAAAGCACTCTCGATAGACACTGTAGTAGCAGTTCATAGGAATTGCTAGTTTGTGATCTACAACATTTTCATGTCCAGATCTTCGTCGTAGCCCTGTGAGATGGTAGCAAGCCCTGTTGCTCCCACTAACAAAAGGGCGCAGAGCTCAGCCACCTGAAGAAGATTGCTCCGTGTCTCTTGCCCTTTGAGCTCTCCAGCCCCCGCTGGCCAGATTTCTTTTAAAAATAAAACAGCTTTATATTTCAGAATGTCTCCTGAGCTTTTTCTTCAATTGTTTCCAATAAATGTGTTTTCACATGCCTTTTAGGATACTTAAAGATATTAAATAAGCTGTTAAGTTTTTACAAAATTTGAAAATGGACTATAAAAAAATGTCTGGTGATCTGGAACCATTTAGATGATCCCACTTGATAGAAATATTGGACTTCTTCTTTTTTAGCTGGAAGGTCCTTAGGTGGGTCACAGCCGCTGAACCGGGGAGGGCCATGCAGGTATGCCTGTTTTACAGATGAATGAATCGAGGCTCAGAAGATTAGTTGACACATCCATACCTGCATAATTGGTAAGCAGCAAAGATATAATGGACACCTCAGTGTCCATTAACTACTGTACTGTGTCTGTCTAAAAGAGAAGAGAAAGCACAAGTAGGTACAATGAAAGGAACTCAATTTTCACTAAGATGCCCCACATAAGAAAAATAAACATTTGACTACACTTTGCTGGGCTGGTTAGGAAGCAGGCCTTGTAAAGCTCCTGTGCTGCAGGCTGTACTTGCCTTGGGGGCTGGGCTGCCTCTCATCTCTGCACTCCCATTACTGTATAGCTGGTGTCACATACCAGCGGCACCAGACACCACGGATTGAACAGAGTCATTAATACCGGCAAGTGAGGCGATGCCCAAGGACCCAACTGGGTAGTTTGCTGACAACCCTAGACAATTTTACTAAACCTGAGCCTTGAGTGATGTTCCTGATTAGCTGAAGAAGCAGAAAATAGCGTGAGAGAAGTTCAGAGCGTAAGTTCTGAGGAGCATATGCAACTCTTTCTGGAGGAGTAAAGAGGAGAGGTCCAGAGGGAACCACGAAAGAAGGTGCATACCTCCATCTGCCACCTTGGTCTGTGAAGTCTAGTGGGAGTCACATGCCCTGACAGAAGTGAACTTGGACCTGTGACCACATGCCAGGAGAGATAAGGAGATTTTAAACTTGGGCACAATGCAGTTTTCATGGGTGGTCTCTGGAGTACTCCCGAAGCCAGATGGAGGCACCTGTGCAGTTTCTGGAGGACTCTGAATTGTGGAGAAGAGGAGCATTATTCATAGTCAGTCAGGGGCCCAGGAAGGACTTCCTGGTGATGGCAGGGGTTTAAGGCCCCACATCACTGTCTTTTCTGTAGTGAACTGCTTCTCTGTCGTCCTGTGAGTGGGCTTTCTGCAGTACTCTTCCTCTCTCACTCCTGTTGAGTACTTGCTAGTACTGCGCTGCTCTGGGCATTCGGTAAGGTTTAGAAGAGAGCGTGTTGACCCCTCTGCTGCAGAACGTATACCAGCACACTGGAATGTGTACCGATACAAAGGAACCCCGTGTGGTGTGCAGATAGTGAGCCCCAGATGGGGCCTTTTATAATTTTCTGGATCTCATTTTCCACATCCTTACTTTGCCTCTGCCAGTTGTGATCACTGCTCTCCTGAGCTTTCCCCGTGACTCTGAAGTGTCCTCTGTGCCCTGAGTTCCCTGCGTTCCCTCTATCTGCCTTCTCCTCCCTGGACATCCTTCCTGGTAGGTGCTTGTGTTGCTCATGGCCCCGGCTGGGTACTTGTCTTCTGAGCTCTAGAGAAGGGGCCTGAGCCTGTTCTCCTGAGCATCTACATAGACAGCTGTTCTAGAAAGGAAAATATGGCTGAGTTATTGAGGCTTGTCTCCCAGTTTGTACCAGAAATAAACACTGCTAAGACAAAATGGATGCACACTAACTATAGGATCTGTCTGAATAAATAGCAAAGACGTGGAAGAAATGAGCAGCTGTGAGCAGGTGAGCCACTGATGAAGGAGGCTCACCCTGTAATTTGAACCAGTTGCAGCAGAATAAAAGCTCCATTCCAGGTGAGGATCACATTTGACATGTAAACAAGAGCTACGTTATACCACTGGGCCTGAGTCGCAGGTACAGCATGGAGAATTCTGTTTAGCAGTGAAAATGAAGAGAAAAAGCTACAGGAGCCCCAGATCAATGGAATAGAGAAGGAGCAAAACTTCAAAGATGAGAGAGAAAGTAAGACCCATAACTAGTGCTTACAAACACACACACACACACACACACACACACACACACACACACACACACGAGGCAGTCCAAGTGTCAACAAGCAGATGGGCTGGTCATGTAGACTGGAGTAAGGGCAACAGATGGACAATTCATTGCATAAATTGGCTACCCAGGGACCACAAATGGCAGCTAAGAAATCCAAGGATGCGCTAGGTTGACCCAGTGACAACATCCCTGGGCAGAGGGAGAAACAAGGTGCTTATGATCTGAAAGGGAAGTGAACAGCATCTGGCACTGGTGGGGAAAGAAATCAAGGGAAATGCAATAAGGGAATGAGGGAAATTTCATTGTGTGTGTATGTGTTTATTAAAAAAATTAATGAGAAGATTTACCTTCAATTCATCTTTGTAAGATCTGACTTTAATTATGTCACTTCTGAATGTTGTAAGCATAGGACAGTCACAGCAGATGAAATAACATCTGGATATTTGGTGTATATGCAAACTACATCTGAAATAAATTTTCTTAACCCTGAACTTTAAGCATAAACTGCAAAATAATAACTTCCTGGGAAATTGCTAATTGTGGAACATGATTCAGTTTTCAAAATAAAGTATAAATTATAAAATGTCATCAGGGGCTGGGGATTTAGCTCAGCGGCAAAAAGCGCCTGCCTGGCAAGCGCAAGGTCGTGAGTTCGGTTCCCGGTACCGGAGAAAAACCAAGAAAAAAAAAAAAAAATGTCATCAGGTTAAAAAAAAAGCATTAAAGTAAAACAAAAGTCCTTCTCTCAGACTCTGTAATAGTTCTTTGATTGTATGAATAGCCTTTTCACTTGATGGCAAAATAGATGAAATGGCAAATCTTTAAGTTGCTACCTACTCAAAATATTTATATACATTTAGTGTATGTACATGCTCAACTTAGGAACTATTTATTGAAAGCTTTTAAAAATTGTTCACTTATGTAAAAGTCAGATATAATAGTGAGGAAGGCAGGACTTGTTCTATTATCATGAAGGTAGGCATCCATTGCTTTAAAAGATAGGCTTTAATTTTTAAGGTAGTTTTAGGATTACAGGAAAAAGACGCAGGAAATACGCGGAGTTCCCATATTACCAACTCCTTCCCTAGTACACATCCAGCTCCCTTACTGTTAACATCCTGCTTAGTGGAAATCTGCTGTAATAGATAAGTCAATATCCACACATTATTAGCTGAAGTCCATCGTTTGCACTTTTGGTTGTTACATACTCTGTGAACTTTGATAAATGTAGAATGATCTATATCCATCATCATAATATCATGAAAAATAGTTTCATTGCCTTTAACATCCCTGTGTCCCATCTATTCATCCCCCACCCCCCACAAACCTCTGGCAGTGCCTGACTTTTTGCTGTTCATAGTTTTACCTTTTTTAAAATGTCATGTAGACATCTGATTCCAGAATGTAGTTGGAATTACATAGTGCGGAGCCTTTTTACATTTGCTCTTTTCACTTAACAATCTGCATTCAAGCTTCCTCCATGTCTTTTTGTGGTTTGATAGCTCATATCTTTTTACCACTGAATCATATTCCACCTTATGAGTGAACTGTGAGTTATTTACCTGTTCACCTGTTTTAAGTCATTGGAGTTGCTTCCAGATTTTGGAAAATGTACATATACTTGAGATAAACCTTTGTGGACAGGTTTTGGTGTGCACATAGCTTTTCAACTCATTTGCATCAATATCTGGGAATGTGACACTATGTCATCTGGTCAGACTCTGTCAAGCCTTGTGGGACACTACTACACTGTCTTCCACTCTGTACCACTCTGCTACCAGAAGCAGATGAGAGCTCCTGCCACTCCACATCCTTGCTAGTGTTTGGTGTCAGCAGCATTTCGAATTTTGGCCATTCCAAAGGACCTGGAGTGGGATCTCATTGTTTTATGTCACTGTTTTCCTAGTGGTGTAGGACATGGAGCATCTTCCTCATGCTTAGTTGTACCTGTGGATCTTCCCACTGGTAGACCTAAGTGGTTTTGGGAAGGCAGCTTGTGAGCCTTCAAAGCAGGCTCTTTTATTGCAAATATTCACCCAGAGAGTCAATCTGGATTGTACTCTACTGAACCCTGGCACCCCCGCCTTTCTTTTCATGGTCACTTGTTTCTGTTGACCTTGACACTGAGATACCCCCAAGGTTTTGGTCTCTCAAATTTTGCTCCCTTGGCCATCTGTGCTTCTGATGACCACAGCAGATCTGGCCCTATCAGGGCCAGCACCCTCTGTCTCGTCTGCTTCAGCCATCAGCTTTGTCAGTGACAGCTCACCACGATGAGGCCTCGTGTCCAAAAGCGTTATCATAGGTTCAGTGGTTACTGATAAAACCAGCATCAAGTTTGGGTGTTTTATCACTTTATATGGCTAAACCCAAACTCAAATTACCCCTCACCTTCTTTCTGAACCTCCAATTCTTCCTCTAATGGTCTCACCATTGTCCCAGTACCTCAAACTAGAAATCACAAGGTGATCTTCATTTGTGCTTTGCCCTCTTCTCACACAGGTCATCCATACCTGTTGTCAGCCCCGAGTGTACACTCTATTAGAGATCTGGGTCTTCCATCATAGGGAAAAAAAGCTACCCTGCCCCAGGAACACATTTGCACGTGCTCAGGCGTTCTGCTCATGCCATATTCACTTTTGTGAAATGCCCCATATACAGGGCAGCCAAAATAGTCTCCTGGTTTCCATTACCTCACAGCTCATGAGAACTCCAGCTTTCATTTCATAAAATATAGGGCCATATCCTCAATTGTCCAAAATATTCTTATCACTGAAGGGAATTCAGGTGAAGCCTCCTTATGTGAAATGCTTAAGGGCAGAAGTGTTTCTGATTGTGGATGTTTCAGACTTTGGAATGAGTGCATACATCTAATGAGATATCTTAGAGATGGCACCTGAATCTAACAGAATTTATTCACTAGTGTGTTTCAAATATACCATATATATATATATATATCCTGAGGGTAATTTTGTGCAATATTTTAAGTAACTTTGTGTATGAAATGAAGTGTCATGGCATGGAATTTTCCACTTGTGGCATCATGTTAGCAGTCAAAAAGTTTCAGATTTTTGAGCATTTTGGATTTTCAGGTTAGGGATGCTCAAACTATACTGTAATATGTGCACAAAGTATAAGTTAATTACAAGATATATTTGATTCTGACTGCTTCAGAAGCTCACTGTATAATATTTTTCAGCAGTTTTCTCTTCAGCCATGTTTGCAGGTAGTTTTGAGCCATTTTCTGGGGCTGGGGCTGCCTGGGCCCATCCACTCTGGGTGGGCCCTGCTGGGTGAGCTGGGTGGGCTATGAGGTGGGGCCTGAGCTGCTGGCCTGGGAGGGAGTGGACAGTGGGCTTGACCAAGGTGAAAAGGGAAAGGGCAGGCAGGTGGCCTTCTGGTGATATAGTTAGTAAGGTAAGATGACTACCTAGCGGGAAACCTTTAGTCTTTATGAGTGGGCCAGAGACAGGCCAAGAAACTAACTTGGGAATAAACTAAGAGGCAATATACAGGGCACTGGGAAGTCAGCTGCATAGGTGGACAGGCCTATTTGCTGCATAGATTGCCGTGAGAGCCAAACGCAGGCAGTGTTGGGGGTGGGGTTGTGTTGGCCCAGAGAGGGATAGGAAGCTCTGTAGCAGAGCTGGAGCCAGACTGTGCGTGTGTGTGTGTGTGTGTGTGTGTGTGTGTGGTTTTGGGGATTGAACCCAGGGCCTTTTCACTGAACCACAAACCCCAGCCACTCTCCTCCCCTCTTAAATTTATTTTGAGGCTCTGCCTGAAGTTTTGTTGAGTCATAATTGCTTGCTAGGATTGTTAGGTCATGACAAACTAAGATTTCTGTCTTTGCCACAGGAAAGTTGGAACATTGAGGATCATTGTCACTTTTCATCTGTGGCTTATTTGATTCCTCTTCTGAATATCTTGGTGGTGTTTTACCCAAGTAAGTCCTGGACGTAGAAGAGATGCACCCATATTCTAGAAATCAGACTAGATAATAAGATGCCATGTAGCTGGCTGGAAGAGGCACTGGTCACACACTAAGTGGTGGGGTGGGGGGAGAGGGCAAAGGCCCGGGCTCCTCTGGAGCAGCCACAAAGGTTGATCTTGGCTCCTGGACACTGTGGTGCACACAGCTTGCCAGTCACTGGGTGGTCATTCAGGTGTGACGGGCACATCACTGGTGCTCCTGGGCAGCATCGGCTCAAGTGCAGTGCTGGCTGGAAATGGTGGTCCACACCACTATCCAACTGTTAGAGCTGAAAGTGCCTATGGAATCTTCTCTTTCCATAGAGCAGGAAATAGAAACTCAAGAAGGCTGGTGGCTTACCATAGTCAGGCAGCAGACCTATCTATAATCATCAGCACAATCAACGTAATGAACATACCTACTCTCCCCAGAGCTTTACGTGTGCCTTGATGATCCTGCTTCCTGCCTTTCTCATCCCCCAACTCCTGTGCCCAGATAACTTCTGCTCTGCATTTTGTAGAACTTTATATGGAATCACACAGTGTGTATCTTTTATGCCTGGCTTCTTTCATTCAATTTAATTGCTTTGAGAGTCATCTATGTTCTTTTACATATTGACAGTTCATTCCTTTTAAACTGCTGAATAGTGCTCTATGATATAGATTTACCACTCATTTATCTGTTGGTGGACATTTGGGTTGTTTTCGGTTGTGGTCATGACAAAGAATACCGCCATAAACATTCATGTACAAGTCCTTGGGTACACATCACTTTTGATTCTCTTAGAAAAATACCTAGAAATGGAATGACTGCGGCATCATAAGATTGGTGTCTGCTGACTTTTAAAGAAATCGCCAAGGTGTTTCCCAGTGGTTTTGCCATTTTCCTTCCTATCAGTAGTGTGTGTGAGCTCCAGTTTCTCACCAACATCTGGTGTGGTCGGGCTACTTGACTAGCCATCCTCACAGGTATATAGAAACAGCACACACAGTAGTGATTTTTACTTGCATTCCCCTAGTGACATATAGAGAGTGTTATTATGTGCTTATTTGCTATCTATAATCTTCTTTCTGGAAGTGTGTATAACTTTCGGTTTCTTTTTTTATGCAATTGGTTATTTCCTTATTTTAGAATGTTGAGTTCTTTACACATGCTATATTCTGGGTGCAAATCTTTTATCAAATATTTATTTGCAAATATTTTCTTTAGGTCTTTGGTTTGTCATTGCATCTTTTAGCAATGAATTTGACAAGTTGCAGACATAAATTTCAAGGAAGTCTAATCAACCAGTTTATTTTTTTATGGATTATACTTTTATGTCATATTTAAGAAACCTTGGCTTAACCCACATTCACAAAGGTGTTCTCCTATTTTTTTCCAGAAACTTTATAGTTTAAGATGTACACTTAGGTCCATTCACCATTTTGAGCTCATTTTTGTGTATGACGTAAGCATTTTCCACCTGTGCAATAATGTACTAAAAGGCATGTGGTGTCTTTATCCACAGAGGTAGGAGTTTCCTACCAATACTATCGTATTCAAATTCAGAGGTCAGCCATACATTACATATGTGCATCACTCAGAAAAACTACTAAAATACAGTGCCCAGTTTTCATAATGCATTTAATGAAAGAATAATAAGGTCATTAAGGGCAATCAGTGTTTTGTTATATCTTGATTATATTCTTGATTATAGTTTGTTATATTTCTTGATGTGAACATAGAATAAGAAGGATGCCCCTTCCTCTTTGATGGGGACCAACAGGGTCCTAGGCCCTGCAGAAAACCTTGTCAACAGCAGTGATTGCATGTTGTTTACCCCCCAACCCCTCCTGGTTGCAGTAATTACGTACTTTAGATTTCCTGGAGAGGACGGAGTGTTTAATCATGTAATTATGTCTGTGGATGGCTATCCCAAACAATGTGGAGCACTCTCCCTGCCTTTCATAAAAACAGCAGAAAGAGAAATTTCTTTGGGTTTTTATTGTGCAGACCCAGCAGGAGGGCAAGCTTTGGAGAGCAACTCATGGACAAGGAAGGAGTCAATTTTGTAAAGACAGAATAAGGCAGTATAAGCATATTTGGGTTGTTTCTTTTTTTTTTTTTTTTTCTGTGCATTTCTTTGTAACTGGAAATATTTTAGCACCATCCCATTGGCCATAGTATGTACAGTATGTAACTGAATTTCTGTGCCATTGCTATCCAAGCTGGAGCTCATCCATTTATCCCTGAGGACTCCTTCTGGATCCTGATACTTAGCCTTTCACTGTGCTGCTGGGCCCAGACACATACTTGTTTTCTGAAAAGCAGTAGAGACATGTGGAAATTACAGTGGGACTGAGCAGGTCAGAGTTTGCATGCTGACAGCACCTGTGGGGCGACCAGGAACAAATGATTTAGCATCTCAAATCATGATTTCATTTTCTGGAAGAAGAGTATGGTTTTAGGGTCTTTGTGGGTATGGTGGGAGAATGTTCTCTATATGTGTACAATATTTCTTACAGTGGGTTCGAGGCATGCATCTTACCATCCTTTTGTACAAAGCAAATAATTTTCTTTTATATCAAGAATATGGTGGCCTTACCTTCTCTGGAGGCCTTCCCTCATCATCCCCAGTCTCCAAGGCTGGGTGACTCCCCTTCTGTGCCCCTCCCCTGGTATATTTCCTTTATCACACTTGCTGCATGGCTGCGGTCCTTTCCCTCCCTGCTGGAGTAGGAGTTTTCAGGGCCAAGACCTCCCATTTATCTTTATAATCCTAGTGCCATTTAAGAAACAGTGATGAATAAACAAGCAAATGAATATTTAGAGACAAACAGGCAGTCGTTGTGTTGGAGAAATCCATAGCCTAATGGAGGAGATGGGCAGGGCAAGTGTATGAATGATTGTAGCACACCGTGCTAACCATAACAAGCAATTCATTTATTCATTTTTAAACAAAATGGGAACACTTCATTCTCCTCTAATAAAATGGCTCTTATTGGCACTCAAGACATTTTGGTGAAAGTACATTGCTGAAAAATGATTATAAAATGAGTAGGTGAGATAAGGAGAGACTTTATTCCTTGATTCTGGCCATTACTCATCTGTAAGTCTTTGCTTCCCTTGATGCCTTATGCTCTTCTCCCTAGCTCAGAGCAAGAGCCTCGCTGCACATCTTCACAGCACCATCCTTCTCTTTTATGACTCAAGTTCTTTGTCCACCATCTGCCTGCTCTGTCCCTGTTACTTAGAGCAGTGCTTGGCATATAGTAAGATCTCAGGAAATAGCTGCCAGATAATCAAGTAGATGCTCAAAAAAGTTCTGCATAAAAAAGTATTTAAAAAAACCCAGTAACTCTGGCTTCAAAAATGTTCTTTCACCATCAGGGGATTCTGGTAAGGCCTGTGACCCGGTATACTTTTTGAGCAAGACTACCAGCCCTTAAAAGACCACACTGAGCTATGAAGTAGATCTGCCTATACCTGGTGGACCTAACCTATTGGAAAAAATGATTTCATGTTATCCTCCTGGAATTCAGGGATACTTTAACTTTTTGCTGTTAAAACACAGCTGTACAGTAGTAGCCTCGTCCCACCTGGTGGGACCTTTATTTTTAGCTTTCTGGAAGAGATGCAGACTGGGGACACAATGGCTGCGGTAGATAAGGCATCCCCAGCAGCCCACCTGCAGGTGCTCCCTGTTCCCTTGCCCGTTCGTTTGTCTCCAGGGTTGAATGGCTCTCTAGCGCCTGTACTGGCAGTGGGAAACAGAGTGCTAGCCAACGTAGATGCACTGTTACCACAGAATGCGACTGGCTGCCACATGTCGCGTTCAGATAATGGGCAGGAGTAGAATTCATCCAAACAATTGTGCTCAAAGAAACGATATCACAGAGTGAGCCATTCTTGGTTTGCTAAATCATTGAAATGGTCTCATGGTAAGATATCACTGTGTCGACTGTTCTTCAGTGGGAAAATAAAGGCTTAAAGTTCTTAAAGAAACAGAAGTTAGAAGTATGTCTTAATATATACCTAATTATTGCAAAAACAGCAACAGTGTTACCATTGATTACGGTGGGGGAGGATCATTTCTGTGGGGTGGGAGAACACTGCTAATTCCCTGAGTTTTCTGGTTGCGTAAGACATAGACTTCCGTGGGTAGCAGAGAAGTATTACCTACAGAGAGCCAGCAGGCCATAGTGACAGGTCTGCCATTTGGAGGCAGATGCTTAGGTATCCGCCTTGCTGCCACAACCTGCTCTCTGTGTGATCTGGGGAAAATTTATCTTCTCAGCTACCTTGTGGGTTTCTTACGGCCATCAAAGAAGATGATGCAGATGGATAGAATTGTTTGAACAGTGAAGGAAAAAGATTTAGCTCTTATAGAATTAATATATTATTTTGTGAGCTGAAAGACTTATTGAAGTTTCACATCAGGGGTTTGGCCTTCGCATAATGCAATGTTATCAGAAACGTTTGTTTTGAAAGGGTTACTTATATGCTAGATTCCATTACAAGAAAAAAATCCGTCTAGAAATAGCTACTTTTGCTTCAAGGTGATACAAAGAGCTGCCAAAGTCTATATAAAGGCAAGCAACTTGCTGCCCGTTGGTAGGGAGCCACATTTCTATCCGTTCTCCAGACAAAGTTTTAGTACATCTTATTTTGAGGAAACAAAGAATTCTATAATCTCCTAGTTGCCTTCGTCATATAACAGAAATTTTAATTCAGGTTGAATTATAAAAAGAAATAAAAAGAATGTTTCAGATTGACAACTGGCAAATTGTTACCAATCCCACACAGGATCATCGTGTGGACTCCAAGACAAAGGAGGTCACCGGGAGCTAGCGTAGGGACACCAGCACCATGTCAGAGCAGCTGTAGTTCAAACGTTTGTGAGGATGCTGGAGAAGGGAAGCAAGGGGGTTCTGTGATTCTCTGATTTCATAAGATTTACAGGAAGCATGGACAATGTGTGCCATTAGGTAGGTCATTCATAGGACTGTGTAAAGGAGCAGGGCTGGCCTGGTCCAGGAGCCCTGGGTTTCCTTCACAGAGAGAGGAGTGGTGAGCTAGGTGGAGGGGTGGCAGTGTGGGAATGTGTGCAGCTGGAACTGGCACCGTGCACCACTAAGAGCTGGGCATCTTCCTACAGCCTGGCTGTGCCACACACAGGCATCCAGTTGGCAGGAGTCTCATTCCAACCCTGGAACAGGGCTTTCTTTTATTTCAAACACCCAGCTGCCTGGTGCACATTTTTGTTCTGGCAGTAAATAACTTTAAGCTCATTTATGAGTTCCCTTTTAAAAATATTCCATGGAAGAATAAAAGTTTTTTAGATGAAAAACTCTGAAACTTAATAATAAGGAAACAACTTTTTAAAAGTAGGCAAAAGATTTGAATAGACATATTGCCAGAGAAGATATACAGATGGCATCTAAGAATTTTTAAAAATGCTCAACATTATTAGTCATCAGGAAATGCCAATCTAAAGCATATTGAGATGCCACTCCAGTGTATCAGAATGGCCAGATTGAAGACTACTGTCCCCACCAAGTGAGGGTGCCAGAATGACTGGCACTCATTGTACTGCTGGCAGGACACAAAATGGCACAGATACTTTGGAAACCATTTGGAAGCTTCTTGAAAAATTCAATATATTTTTACCTTGGTATAATCCCATTCCTGGGCATTTAACAAAGAAAAATGAAAACTTATGTTTATGTAAAAACTTATACAAGAATGTTTAGAGTGGCTTCCTTTACAATTGCCCCAAACTAGAAATAACTCAAATGTCTCTCAGCAGGTAAACTTACAGACAAATTGTGGTACATCCATTCAGTGGAACACTACTCACCAATAAAGAGAAGTAAACCACTGATACAACAAAATTGATACATCTCAAAACAATTACAGTCAAGTCAATTTTATGTGAAAAAACAGACAAAAGCACATGCTGTGTGATTCAGTTTGTTAAAACTTTAGAAAATATGGACTAACCTGTAGTGACAGCAGTGGTTAGGTGGGCCTAGGTACAGGGCCAGTGAAGGGTGACAGGAAAGAATCACTAAGAAAAACTGGAAAACATTCTGGGGTGATGGCCTGTTGCTTTGATTATCTAAGCTGTGGTGGAGACGCCTGTACATATGTTAAAACTTCCCACTTTGTACATTTTAAGTATGTGCAATTTGTTTTATCTCAATTGTAATGGCTTCTATTTCAGATGCTCTAATTTTAGTTATCAGTGGAGACATAGTGGTAGAACTAGAAAAATCACTGCCTGGCAGCCTCTAATGATCAGGTTTCCTGAGGCAGTGTTCCTCTTATAAAACCGGGAGGAGGAAGGTTGGGAAGGCAGGTGAGATGGCTGCCGACACTGTTCAGCATCACTCAGTGATACTGCTGTCATGTGTGATGTGGCATATTGTATTTAATATATGAAAACAGAGGGTCACACTTGTGTGTGGAACACACATTACACATCTCCTGATTTGATGCAAGATAGAATACACAGTACCACCTGTGAAGCCTCCTTTTTTTTCCTTTTGTTTTTTTTTGAGACAGGGCCACACCATGTAGTTCAGGCTGGCCTTGAACTCAGTGTATAGCCTAGACTGGCCTCAAACTCATGGTAATCCTCCTGCCTCAGCCTCCCAAATGCTGAAATTACAGGTGTGTGCCACCATGCCTGGTGAAGAATTCCTGCTAAAATATTTCAACCTAAATAAAATGAAAATATTAGATCCAACATCGAGTTTGTAAGGAATACGGAGGGTAGAGAAGCCATTGGGAAGCAAGCAGACACATCTAGGATGAAGTGTACCCTAGGGACAAGTGACCTGGGTTCTTAAATATGTGAATGCATTTTTAAGGCAGCATTCTCATTTATATAACACTTAAGGGACATGACAACCAAACAGGAAGTGTGGATCATGGGATGGAAATGTTTGAGCAAAAAACTACTCTAAAAGGACTTTGGGGGCAGTAATTAAGGAAATTTAAATATGGACTGGGAATTAAATGTACCTGGGAATACCTATTATTCAGATAATAGTATCACAGTTACATATGGAAATATCCTCATTTTAAATTTATATGGAATAATTTTAATGCTTATTTTCAATTATATATGAAAATATCAAAAGGCAAAATAGTATGACAGATTTGCCTTAACATACTGCAAAATAAGGGAAAGAAAAAGAAGAAAGAAGAAAGGATTGATTAAGTAGGCATTTAAAAGTAATAGCAGCATCTGCAGAATGGGCACACAAAGGGGCTTATTTTACTAATAGTTTTGCTTTTGTGTATGTTTAAAACCTTTGATAGCAAAAACTCTTTATAACCATCTTTCTAGAGATTATGCAGACTATAAAATGTAAGTATATAGCTATATACTTTTAGGCATAGTATACTGAATATTTTACATGGAAAAACACCTGTCCATAAATTAAATTAAAAAGTGGATTTTGATATTATCTGTATTTTTTTGTAAGAGTCTTTTTGGTTTATGTCTTGTACTCTTGGTAACTACTTTGGAGATAATGACACACAGTGTTACAACTGTTGTTATTCTCTTATTATTTGATTATAAAATTTGTTTTTTTAGGGGCTGGAGATTTAGCTCAGTGGCACAGTGCCTGCCTGGCAAGCACGAGGTCCTGAGTTCGATTCCCAGTACCGGAAAAACAAACAAACAAACAAACAAAAAATTGTTTTATTTTTTCTTAAAATAAAAAATTTAAAGATAAAATCATAAAACTATTTTCTTCCTCTTAAAAAAGTGGGTTTATCTGTACTGAAAATTCAGACTTATCTGACAGTCTATTTCCATTACAACTGCATTGTTCCTTTTATAAAGAGTTTGCTGGTAATTCCATTAAATGATTTATTGGTTTTCTGTGAAGATTCTCTCACTAAATCCATAAGTTTTGCCCTCTTTTCCCTTTCAGTCTCTTTTACCTTCCAATCAAGGGTGTTGGAACCCTTTATACCCCCCAAACTTTTTTTTGGCCTTTTTGAGACAGGGTCTTGCTCTGAAGTTCATACTGGCCTTGAGCTCACTTTGTAGCCCATACTGGTCTTGAACTCCCAACAATCCTCTGACCTCAGCCTCCCGAGTGCTGGCATTGCAGGTGTGCGTCACCATGCCTGGCTCCTCCCAAACTTTTTGAAAGCTGTCTCCTCTACTGGGATTGTTTTCTTTATGTTATATTTTGCAATACTTACTGTGTTTATCAGTGTATTGTTTTTTCCAGAGAAACTGAACCAATTGGATAAAATATACATACATATATGCACATCCACATGTGTGTATATGTGCACATACACATATGTAAACATGCATACATGTATGTAATGGTAGAGAGACAGAGATAAGAAATTGGCTGGCAGGAGATCCGGGAGAACTGCTCCTGTGCTTCTGTCCAGGTGCCTCTAGGCTCTGAGTCCTGGAAGATTTGATGTTTTAGTTGCAGTTCAAAGGCAGGAAAGAAAAAACCAATGTCCCAGCTTAGGTAGGTAAAAGGAGTTCCTCTTATTCCACTTTTTGTTCCACCCAGGGCTTCAGCCAAGTAGCCAAAGCTCACCCATCATCTGCTTTACTCAGTCTACCAATTCAAATACTAATCTCATCTAGAATAACATTTGGCCCAGTCAGGGTGACATATAAATTAACACCACTCTTGTTCATGCTTTCAGACCAACCTCTAGTAAACATCCTGTGGAGGACCACCTGGGCATCTCTTCTTGAAAGAGGAGCAGTTGCCTCCATTTTGGCTGAGCCTGACCCTATTTCCATGTATTGATAGGTACAGAGCTGGCTAGGACCCTTTCCTTATCCCTTCGGTTGGCTTTAAGAAATGCATATTGGTCTAGCTGAGGTGCTGATGGTAGTCTTTGCAGATGGCTAGTGTGATTCCTTGGCCCCCCCTGTTTTTCCCACTTGTGAGCCGGGATGAGGTGGGATGGTGAGCCAAGGCTATGACTTCCTGGGGCTTGAAAGGTTGCACATCAGAGCTGAAGCACTGACTCCAAAACAGTATATACTATCTCAATTGTGTTATGCAGATTACTTTTTCTGCGTATCCTTCTCTCTGCATATTGCAGGGGTGATTTCAGGCCTCCTGCCTAGCCCAGGTCCCGCCACTCTCACAGTCACTCATCCTCAAGCCGCTCCCTTCTTCACAAATGAATAAAATCCATGTTTAGTTCTGGGTATAGGCCTTGATTCCAGATAGCCAATATTGTGGCCAGACTCAGGACCCCCCCTGACTCCCCACCATTTTGGATATATCATTGTGTCTTTTTTTTTTTT
>NW_004955403.1:51933495-52120300 GCF_000276665.1 Chinchilla lanigera
AAAAAAAAAGATATATCATTGTGTCTTTAATTACACCATGGGTTGCACTGGAAGTGGTAGATTGGAATTAACTCATAATTCCAATAGCTTTTCTGTGGGATTGCAAATATAAACCTCCTGGGCCACAACGAGGACTGGGAGGCCCCTCTATAACATCCCACACTAAAGCCTCCAAATGCCTATTCTACATAAAGATACATGTCCATTTTTAATTCTAGGCTATGCATTTCTTGATGCAGAGCATTTATCTGATTTAATCTTTCAATCACTGGGGCCTGGCATAGAACAGGTATAAATAAATATTTGTTGAGTAAGTGAATGAGTAGCACGATTACATCTGCAAAAAAAACTGGGAGGGAACTCCACAAGTAAAATATGTCATGTTTAAAGTTCTAAATTAAAATATGGCTTTAGTTAGCGGATGGGTTTAAGGCCAGTTTAGCGGAGTAATCAGGAAGGAGGAGGCTGTATTAAACAGGAGCTTCAGTAAAAGCAAAATACAGTTTATCTTTAGAGACAATTCACATACTGATTTGAGACTATAGACCTGATTAAGTTATCACTCAATAGAATCAGCATGAATTATGTTTTAGTCTAAGTTATAGTGAACTAATTATCTTAGCAAATTTAATAAGCAAATGGTTTAAAATCAGGTAGCATCTAAAATGAAAACAGTGTTCCTCTTACTTATTGTACCCTACCTTAAAGCCTGATCTCTAAGAATCTGTTTTAGCTACTACTACTTCTAATACCTTCATATCTTTGAATAATACACTTATACTGCTATTTCTTAGTTTACTCATTTTAGACATTTATTATTTCCAATCCTAAGAGTTGTACAACTTGGAACAAGTCATTTGATTTTGCTATCTTATTTTCTTTTGTAAAATGGGGAAAATGATATTATCCTATCTCACAAAAACTCTTACAAGGATTACATGAGATTCTATATGTAAAGTACTTGGTATGTTGTAACAGCTATATAAATTTTATAATAATGATAGTAATATATTTATAATCATCAATTATGGAAACAGCTTACTTACGGCACCTCCCTGCCTCCTAATATCTCCTCTTATTCTTTATATCACAAGTCTTCCATAAATCAATAAAATAATAATGTTTATATTATGAGGTCTATGCAAATATATTTTCAATTGCAGTAAGATGTACAGACTTACACTGTTCCACTTTTTTTTTTTTAACTTTATGATAGTGGGAAAGTAGAAAGCATACATTCAGTAGAAACTATAGTCTAGGTTTTGAATAACGATATAGTACTCTCCAGTGATGCTGGGTAGGAGCAGTAGTGAGCTCCAGCTCCTTGTCAGCCTTGCAATCATGAAGGGAACCTGATTCTCTATAGTATGTTGTGCTGCAGAGATGTAGGTTAAATGTGTTAAATGTATTTCAGTTTATGATATTTTCATTGTAAAATTGGTGTATTGGGATATAATTGATCGTTAAGTTAGGAATGTCTGTAGTGTATATGTTAGTGTTTGTTTGTATAAGTGAAATATTTTGTAAGTAGAATCTCATAATGTGAATTGCAGGCTTGCAGTATGGTCTGGGGCCAACAGTTGGATTAGAGGTTTACAGTATGACCTGGAGCCAACAATGGGCAGCTTCTTCTCTGTGAACAAAGTAGCTGTCACCCTAGCAGATCCACCTGAGCCTGGAGAGAGGAAACTGCTTTACAACAGGCATTGGAGATGAATGAGCCTGCAAGGGTCGAAGAGACCTTGGAACGCTTCCTCTTCTCGTGTCCCTCCAGCGCCCTCTCCTGGCAAGGTTTAGCATCAAGCCATTAGGCAAAGGAGAATTTTCTAGGGCCCACCTCCATTGTCACAGAGCAGGGAGAGAAGGGTAGGTTTGAAGCCCAGGGGCAAGGAATTACTAACTGGAACTTCTGTTAAATCCCAAGGCCTTCTAATAATCTATGATAGTTAAAGGCTTGGAATATGTGGAGGAAGAAGGGGAGCGTGTTAGTTTTCAGATATTTGAATACCTTCCATATAAGGGAGGAACTATTATATATGTGATGCTCAGAAGGGAAAAGACTGGGGAAAGTGATAGAGGCAATTTGGCCTACTCTGGGAAATTTCGATGCTTACCTCCAAGTGTCTCCATTATCTGACACTAAGAATGAACAGAAGCTACAGAGATTCTCTGCCAGGTTGTGGGAGTTTACCCAACAGCTTAAACAAGATGATCCCCCAGGTCCATTTAGACCTAGAGAAGTTGTGAAGTTTTCATTACCTAATGTGAGACATGGCTGTGTTATCTACCTGCATCATCCATCCATCCGTCTACCCATGTATCCACGCTTCCATCTGTTTGTCCTTTTTTGAGTTGCTTTAAGATTCAAAGATGTAAAAAAAAGATTCAAAGAAGTTATTTCACTCAGTTAAAATTATATATTTGGATCTGTATTTATTAACTACTTCTAAAGGCTATAAAATTAATAATAGAATTAATCAAAGACATTACATACAAATGTATTATTTTTATTCAATTTAAGATTTTTTTGAGCCTATGTCTCACTTTGTATCCCAGACTGGCCTCAAATCTGTGATCCTCTTCCTGAGTGCTCGGATTATAGGCATATGCCATCATGCCTATCCAGTTTAAATTTTTGAAAAAATTTTTATTTGTTATCTTTTATGTTCCAGGTGTCCTTTTTCTAAAAATTTCTCATAATGTGACAAAAGGGCAGAAGCAATAAAATTAAAGAGATGGAATAAAACCACAAACAACCAAAGCTTTACAATGAGAAGACACACATTGTACAATAAGCTAAGTGACCCTGTGGTAATTCTATACCATCAAACCTGAAATTTCAGAAATCACACTGCCAAGTATCTAAATAGCAGAGCGGAGACACGTTTATGGGTCTTTTCTACTTCGCTAGGACTTATTTCTTTAGTTTGAGTTTTGTCTGAGAGGGTTAATGGTATGATTTTATTGTTTGAAAATAGATGTGTTTTCTTTTATGACACATGGGGATTTTCAAGACTTGGAGTTCTAAATAGAAAGGAGATGGTGAAAAGCATTTCCTTTGCAGGACCTCTTCATTACTCAGTGGCGAAGTAAGTAATAGTATCAATAATACTAACAGTGAGAAGTAAGAGGTGGAAGGAAGCATCTTGACTCCAGAGTCTGGTCTTCAGCACTGTGCAGTGGTGTTTCCCATGTGTTCAAAATCGTGTGAGGCTGCAAGGACGCTGTGGGGACTGGAGTTGGTCTGCTCTCATTTACGGGCTGTGTAACCAAAGCTGGAAACCTTGGTTCGGTTCATTCACCAGAGGACAAGGTGAATCGCCCAACATCACACAGCCAACATTAACCAGGCAGAGTTGCACATCTGGGACCGGAGATTAGGTGCCCCCCTTTCTCACTCCTTCTCTCTACCTTTGCCGTGCTGGAAATTGAATCCCAGAACCTGGCACATGCTAGACAAGCACTCCACCACTGAGCTACACTCCCAACACTAGCTCTCTTGGTTCACAACCTCGATCTTATTTTTTTTAACCTACTTTGTTGGCTTTGTTGCATAGATAATCATGAAGATAATTGCTCATGAAAATCAAAATCCCACTGCTGAAAAGCTGTCTCCTAGGACTCAGGATTTAAGGCCCTTCTGCTGCTCAGACAGGGATGCGGATTTGCCTGCTGCTATCTGGACAGGCTGTCGCATGGTGTCTGGGCACATGCTGCCTGCTGGTCAGTGTGCCACTGGTGTGGGCAGGAGACAGGCAGCATATGTAAGGTGACCTCCTGGCAGTGGCAGCACTGCTGCTTGAGAGACAGGCCTCTTGCTAGTGGGTAACCCCACGTCGTGGCTCCATGACTGTGCATCCTGGAGCAGCTGCAGATGGCAAGGGTGGGTGCCCAGCCACAGTGCATGCCACCCTATCCTGCTACAGAGAGGTGGGTAATCATACATAATCCACCCAACAGTGGGCCGGCTTGTAATTGTTACAGGGCCCTTTCAGTTTCTTGCAATTTCCTTTGTCTCAGCAGTTTTGGTTGCGTCCTGAAAACTGTCAGGCTTCCTTGTTTCTGTAAGGACCTGACAATTCCGGCCTCACAATGCAGCTCAAATTGGACCAGCTGCTGCCTCAATGGAGCAGGCTGCCCATCTCCAAGGCATTAAGCCCAAAATTATTTCGAAAATTGAAGCCTTTGACTTGCTCTGGATTAATGTGATTAAGCAGGGCTTGCTTTAATTTGTAGCCATCTCTTCCTTTATTAATAACATCTCATCAATTGAAGCAGCAGCGTGTCTGCGAGACAACAGAAAGTTAGGCTGATTGCAATTTGTCTGTAGGAAAAGTCTTTCATGTTTCAGTAGCAACTGATACAAGGCTTGAGTTGGGGCAGATTTAGATCTGCTTATTGTTCTTGATTTTTGTATGAAAACCTAGTAAGTAAAGGAGTCTTCTCTCCTTCTCCCCCTTCGTCTCCACCTCCTGAGGTCTATGTTTGATTTACATTGCCCTTTAAATAATAAAGGAAGAATCTTTTTTTTCATCTGAATTGTATCAGGTAGTGAAATCTGGAAGAAATATCCTTCAGGGTTAAGAAGGATAGAATTAAAAGGGATTTGATTTTTTTTTTTTCTGTGTCATTGAAAGTGTATTACCATTATGACGATTGTAAGTAATCTGTTAGCTTTTCTAAATAAGTAGTACCTGATTACTTGAGACCTCAGTTTTTTTATAACAGTGACAGATTATAGTGGAAGAAATTAGGACAATTCGTTTTTAAAAAATGTCTTTAATAATGTTTTAAGGTAAATGAACTTGTTCTTATAAAATCTATCCTGGCAAACTTAAGACAATAATAATTCCTAGATTCCTATGTTTTTCTCTCCTTAGCATAACTTAACTAATGAAAGTGTATGTCCAAGTATTTTTCTGGGGTTAAGTATGGTCTTCTTTCTATACTATCGGAGCCCCATGCACAGGTCACTCCTTTTTCTTACCAGGGAACTAGGAGAAAGTGATTTGGGGGAAAATGACTCTACCTCTTTGGGCCTAAATTCTCTTGTCTCTACAATTCAGAAACTGAGGGGGAAACTTTCTGCAGTCCCTTCTAGTCTATTACATGGCTCAAACTTTTGTGGTTTCTTATCAGATTAGGGGTCTCGTTCCAATGTTGTTTTCTTGTCACTACAAAGAGTAAGTGTAAGTGGCCAGATTTACTGATATTTGGCTCAACCTGGTGATTTCTGGAAACCAGAGACCCTTAAATAACTCAGCACCATTGCATACACTCTTAACCGTTCATCATCTTCCCAAAACCAGCTAGCTATCTCATTTGCAGGTTTTTGGCTTATTATTGGCATGTTTTTGCATTAAGAACTCTGTACTAGACAGATGTGGGGATACACATCTCTAATCCCAGCTCCTCCAGAGACTAAAGCAGGAGAATGACAAGTTCATGGCCAGCCCAAGCAATGTAGTGAGACCCTGACTCAAAATAAAAAGGGCTGGGAATGTAGCTCAGTAATACAGTGCTTTGGTTAACATACCAAGGCCTTGGGTTTCATCCCAAGCATTGCAAACACACAAAGGGAAGAAAGAAAACCCCAAAATACAAATAAAATTGTATATAATAAGTATGTGATGTGATGCATTTGCTAATTAGCTTAATGTAGCCTTTGCACTATATATATATATATCTCAAAACGTCATATTGCTTACCACAAACACATACTATTTTTGTATGAGATGAAGAATTTAAAATTAAAAGATGCTTACATTCTTGGAAGAACTTAGTCGCATGACCGTACTAAGGGCTGGGGAGGCCTGGGCATGTAGTGAAGCTGAGACAAGAGTGGAGGTAGGAAGAGCTGGCAGGATGTGCTGCAGTCTAAGCTGCTCCAGCCTCCCCTCCCGGTGACCACACAGTCACTCCTGAAGGATGGTACTGAAACTGTTCTCTTTGGTGAGCACCACGGTCCATGGTTCAAGGAGCTTTCGCAGTTTCCGATGGCCATTCCTGCTGCTTTCGAAGGACAGAGGCATCTCCAGACTCCCATCTGAGGAACGTGGCTCCTGCCTTTTCTTTGAAGTACTGGTGCTGCAAGCCTTCATCACCATTTGTGCAGGGGTCAGAGAGGGCAGCGAGGGTGGCACTCTGAGCCTGCTTGAGATTTGGGCCTTAAAGTGGAATGAAATTTTTCTCCTTTGACAGTTGAGTGATTTGTAAAAGGACCTTGAGGCCATGGGAATCCCACTGTTCTGTTCTTATTTCCTGCCACAGTCTTATTTCCAGACTCTATCTGAATGACCATGTTGGGTAATCTGTGAGAGCCTCCATCTCTTTATTAGTGAAAGCAGCAATTATACTTCCGACCTTCACAGATGGGCTGACGGCAAAAGCATGCCCTGCGTGCCTTCTGTGTAGATATTCAGATAGCCCTGTTAAGGGAACAGATGTAAGACAGCTGGTTCTCCAGACATGTGTCATGGGTAAAAATAAAGGGGTGTATGAACATCCATTTTAGAAATGCACATGCAGCCAGGTGCACCAGTGCATGGCTGTCATCCCAGCACTCTGGGAGGCTGAGGCAGGAGGACTGTAAATTCATGCCCAATCTGGGAATTGTGTCAATTTTTTGTTGTTGTTAAAAAAAAGATTAGGGATATAGCTTAGTGCAAGAGGCCCTGGGTTCAATCACCAGGATTGGCAAAAAACAAACGATCAAACAGAAAACATATTCTTAGAGGTTTAAGAAATCAGTAATAACAAAGCTAATTTTTGCTGAGAACTTGGAGAGGTACCTTCTCTTCTGGGGGCCCTTTCCTGACTCTGTAATTGCGGGCCTAGTATCAAGCACCCTTCTCCCAGCTGCGTGTGCGCACCCCTCCTCCGGGTGTTGCGGGTGGTTTCCATCTCCCACTCTCTCGCCACATCAAATGCTTTCCTTTTCCTCCTAGCAAGGCATGTCTGACAGAGCAAGGTTGAAATGTGTACAGGTGGCACTTTCATAATAAAATGGCTGAATATTAGCAGTTCCATATAGTTGAACATAGTGTCTAGAAGGCATGCAATGCATATTTTGTTGGCTAGCAAGTGGCGTTTGACTTGTGAAGGTGGCATCAATACTACTCTTCTTTTGAGTTCCACGCTCTGCTTAGCAGATGCGAAGCCACGGACATCACGTGTGCTAATGTATGATGTGATCCTGCACACACTGCTTTAGCTATTCAAGTGTCCGTGACTCATATTCTCAGAGGAACAGATCCCCTAAGAGCAGGCTAGTAGTGTCGGGTCTGTGGTGCATCCCCCACAATTCCAAATAGTCGTATACAGTGGGAAGCACTTAATATTTCAGATGTATCTCTTGAATTCTTTCACTTTAGATTATGATGCAGACTGTGAGTCTCATAATTGGGGAATGTTAAGTGATTCACATCACAGAGTCTGAATCTGTGATTCATAATCACAGTGTCTTTGCCAGAACTAGGACTTGTACTGAGTGTCTCATCTCTTCCTATGATGGCATGGTAGCCTGTGACTTGCTAAAGTTGTCAATATGATTTGACAGTCAGGCTCCTAGCTGTAGGAGTTGGAGTTTTATACATGGCAAATTTCACTGGATAAAATACTAAGTTTGGAGTCAGACCTGGTTTCATGTCCAGAGTGCTATGTATAGTCATGTGACCTTAGCACAGGCACTAAACTTTTTGCTATTTGTTGTTTCTTTTTTACATTGAAAAGCCCTGCTTCATACCACTGACATGAAGATTTAATGAGATCTAATGTAAAATATTTAAAATACTTTTGGCTACAAGTAACAGCTTAAATTGGTTTAATAATAGGAATGTGTACTTTGGTACATTAGAAGTCAAGAAGGTCCAGAATGGTTAATTCAGCAGCTCCCTAACCCCCTGCAAAAAAAAAAATCAAGATTTTTGTTTCTGTCTTTCTATTCTGCCATCCTCAGCATTGACAGTGTCCCTCACTGGCCATGCATGGCTGCCACATTTTTATGCATCAAATTCCAAACATCAATGTTCATTGTCAATAATAGACTGAATATTCCATTTTTGTGTCTTTTTTTAAGGTGATGAGCTTTCTGTAAGTCTCCCAAAAGTAAATAGACTTCTGTAAGTCTATTTGTTGGAATTGTTCCACATGCCTATCTCTAAACCAATCTCTGAAGTGGTCAGTAAGGATGAAAACAGTCAAGACATCCCTGATACCATCAGAGGAAAGTTGTCTGTCTGCATTTATTAACTACCTAACCTGAATGGGTATAAGGAAAGGGTTGGGTGTGGCCAAGAGTCAGCTAAACCACACGACCTTCCTCGGTGGACCCTCCAGGATGGTGATGTAAATGTGTGTTTGGAAAACCTCAAACTTGTTCCTTCCCTGTAGTTTCATTTCATGCATTAATAAACCAAGGTTCATGTTCCTTAATTCTGCTTCATTGAAGATATTGACTAAAAGCAATCTCCGTCAAAAATTTAAAAAATTAAAATGTAGCAGGATTTTGATCCTCAGAGGCATAAATTTGGATAAAAACTATGCTTTCTGACACTTTGCAAGAGGAATAAGTGAGTAGCTGCACAGATCTTTATATCCCATCTGGATACCACACAAAAGTTAAGATAAAGGAAAGCCAGAAGTCTTTGTCACAATAAATGCTGGGCTCACTAGAAAAACGTTACCTTAAGGTGATCTAATTTATCTTACTCATTATAGTGGACTTGATCAAGATATGACTTACTGATGGGGACATGCCAATTTTTAAAAACTTTTCTAACCATACTTTCACTTTCTGAAAAAAAACCATGAAGATTATAACTGTCAAGTGAATGACTTAACTTTCTTTGTCTCTTTTCCATCACCAAAGAATAAATTTTAGCATTGTTAAAATACACACGTGTACTTAAATATTTTTTCCTTATCTGTTGAGTGCATTCTATATGCTTGTCAGTGTGGGTGTGGTGAGGGGTCAAAGCTCCATAAGACACCACTCTCACGTGGCTCAAGTAACTCACCATTTAATAGAGCAAAGAAGATAATGCTAATTTAAGGTAGAAAATGCTGAGGGGCCTCACAGCACTATTGGTGGAAGACGAGGCAATTCAGAGGAGTGGAAGAGTACCCCAGGAGCTGGGCAGGTGGGAGTGGGGGAAGGGGTGAAGCGTCATGCTGTGGGGAATAGTGCTAGGAAAGGGTGACCTTGCAGAGAATGGATGTGAAGGACTGGCAGGAAGGGAAGATGGGCTTAATTATGGAGTGCATGGCATACGTGTAATCTTGTGGCCTTGAATATTTCCCCACTGTCTTAGTTACTTCTCTGTTGATGGGACAAAATGACTGACACCCACAACTTAAGAAAGGAGAGGATTATTTTATTTTTTTAAATTTATTTTTATTTTTTTATTTTAGAAATTAAAGGAGGAAAATACTAACAGACCGACAACATTTTACAAAATAGCATAGGATCAGTACAGACATTACAGAATTACAAACAGAGTGGTCGGGAATTAACAATGCTTATTGTATTACATATTGATATCTTCAATGTAGTTTCTCATGAAAACACATATAGACATACAAAGCTAATCAACCAATGCCTCACTGACAGTTTCTTTCAGCAAGGAAATACAGGACAGTAGAACACCCATGTTAACTATCCTGCATATACATATATACAAACTGTCTCCTTGTTTCCCTTCTCTTTTCCCATATCCCATTTAAGGAGAGGATTATTTTAATCCATAGTTAGCTAGCTTTAAGGCAGGACAGATAGCACAGGGATATGGTAGAGGACAGCAGCTCAAGGCATGGTAAACAGGAAACAGAAAAAGTAAGGGAAGGCAGTGAGGGAGATTGACCCTTCCAGGCCGTGCCCACAGTGACCTGCCTCCTCACCAGCCAACATCACATTTAGTTATACGATCGCCAGTGGACTAACGAATCCACTGATGAGTGTAGCACCCCATGATCCAATCTCCTTCCCCAAACCCCACCTGTGAGCTCATTAGGCTTTGGGGCGACATCTAGATACAAGCCATAATACCTACATACACTGAAGTGTGTTTTAAAATAGTTCAGCCAGATAATAAAAACTCATCCATTGTCATCTGTCTTCCTAAGTTTCGGCATGAGCTCCAGCTCAGTCAGACTCTCAAACACCAAAGCATTTAGAATTTAAGGGGCCGTCGATGATTAGCTGCAGCAGGCAATGCTCAGAGCTTACATGCTTGGGGTCAAAGACAGAATAAAAGTCACCTCCAGCCTTTCAGAAGGTTGCTTTCCGGGTTCTCCCACCAGCGAATCCCAGGGTGGTTCTTCCACTTGTTATATGGAAAATGGGGAACAGCTATGGGGACAAATCACTCAGATGACAGAGGGTGAGAAGACTTGGGGAGCCAGCCCAGCTGGACCCTTGTCACACTACCAGTGGATCCCTTCATATCTTCTAGGGGGCAGGCCACAGTAAAGTCAAGTAGACCTAGGCGTCCTGTGCACCCAAGTCATTCTGCTAGCCTGGAACAGTGGAGGAGGGGCCAAGGTTTGCACTCTGTAATGAGGCTTCAGCCCACTTGGGTAGGACATTCTAGGAGGTTGCAGAACCCTTAAAACCAGCATTAGACAAAGGGATTTGAAGAGGTGAGAGAGATTTGTTTGGAGAAGCCATCGTAGAATGAGGTATCCTCCCTGCCCAACACCTAAGGAAACTAGTGACGTGAATGCTCTGTCCTTGCTGCCAGCCTAGTAAAGGAGGCTTCAAGGAGGGCAAGAAACTTACCACAGGCTTCTGGAACTTGGGAAAATGTGAGGTGGGCATATAATAATTGCCTGTGGCAAGAACTTCCTGCCAGTTCTGGAGAGAGAAACACAGTTAGACTGGGATCTAGCTGGCTTCCAGCTGTGTGGGCAAAGATGTGTGACTTTTAGAGCTGGACCTTGTGGTGGAGAGCCAGCTGGGGATCTTTTAAAAAGTATCCCTCCCCAAATAACCTCTTGGAGGAGCAAAAGAACCCCTACCACAGAAACCTATCGGGTGGGTTACAGGAAGGCCAGAGGTTGGAGAGCAGGTAGGGGAAGCTGTGAGCGGTTGCCTGGAGCAGAAAGGAGAAGGCTTATCCACCTCAAGGGAGCAGTGGCCAGAGGGCCTCGGGGGAGACCCCTTCCCATAGAAGCTTACGCAGTTACCAGGTGAGGACAAGAAGCTTTGCCCGCGCATGCTACATTCTGAGGGAGGCAACCCTCATACCAGCCATGTGGGGCTGCTTAGACTGGCAGGACGGTTACCATAGACTGGGTGACTTAGACAAGAACACAGAGGGTGAGATAGTTATTTTTTGATGGCTCTGGATACTGGGAGTCCAAGATCAAAGTATCATCCAGGTTACTTTGCTCAGAAGCCTCTCTCCAGGCTTGTAGAGACAGCCATCGTCTTTACCCTGTGTCTTCATTCGCTTTCCCTGTGTGTGTTTGTGTCCTACCCATGTTGGATTAGAGCACATCCTAATGACCCTGCTTTAACTTATTTACCTCTTGAAAGGCGCTATCTCCAAATACGTCCCATTCTGAAGTCCTGGAAGTGAGGGCTCCAACAGTAGGCATTTTGTTTGGCGAGGGGAGACAGTTCATCCTGAAAAGTATTACAAGTATTACAAGTATTATTACAAGTATTGCCCACCATCTGCATTTGGGTAGTTTGTCCACTATCTCTTCTCTCTCTGGGCTCAGTTCAGGAGAGGTCAGAGGGAGAGCGGAAGGGGGGAGAGCTGAGAGGGAAGAAGCAGCCACACCCACTTCCCTCCAGGAGTCCTGGCATAAAGAAGGTGCAAGGCATGAAGGAGAGAGAACTGGGACCCTCTCAGAAGGACCTCACCAGCCATGAATGCCCATACCCGGCCCTGATTTTAATCAGTCCAGTCATTCCATGCAGGCATTGCCTGTGGCTTATTTTGCTAGTTCATTTTCAGCTTTGCTGCAGAAGGCAATCGTATTTAACTTCTGGCAGAGACCTTTTGAGAATCAGTCCGTGCACAACCTCCAAGCCATGTTTTAGGTTTTGTTTACAAGGTTTTTCAAGGGTAAATTTTAATAGAGCAGGGGGAGAAAAAGGAAAACTTTAATAGAGAAGGAAAAATAACCTCTGTGTTAAAAATGCCCATTTTCTTTCCCTTTTTCTGAGACGGTCTCACTGTGTAGTTTAGACTGGCCTTGAACTCACTATCTAGCCCAGGCTCACAGTGATGCTCCTGTCTCAGCCTCCCAAATGCTGGGGTTACAGGTGTGCTCTAAAAATAACCATGTTTGGCTCTAAAACTGATCATTTTCAGTTCTAGATTTGCATGGTATGACTTGGGAAAACTTAGCAAATTAGCAATTAACCTGTGGGTTTGTATGTATAATTAAAGTTTGATGCCTAGGTAAGATATTTGGAACAGCTTGTTCTAAAATGAAAGATAAAGGTTAATATTTGTAGTTTCTTTATTAAGAATAGATATAAGATGTAGGATAGTCAAGGGATATTATAGATGTTTGCTTTGAAGGAAAATTAAATATTTGTTCCCCAAAAGGGATTGTGTACATAAGTGTATTTAAATTGTAAAACTAGTAAAAGTGAACCCATAATTCGGCTGAAAAGCTGGAACTTGGCCCATGACAATGACACCGTCTGTGAGCCCCTTCCCTGCTGCATCCTGTTGTCTCTTCCCAGAAGTAGCCACTCTCTGCTCCTTTAGTGCTCCTTGCCTTTTCTGTGTGGTTTTGCCACATGCTTGTATATCCCAAAGCAACATATTATTCAGTTTGGACCATATTATAAGTGGTGCCTGAATTATACATATGTTCTTGCATGAATTATTTTTCTTGCTCAACGTTTTGTTCCTGAGATTCATCTTGTTGAACCACATACCTGTAGTTCATGTGTTTTTTTTCTGCTGTTTGTTTACTCTTATATGAGTATGCTGCAATTTATTTTTTCATTTACTGGGCTTGTTTCCATTTTCTTCTTTAACCACAATGCTGCTTGTACACCCTTGTGTGTCCCCAGGTACCCTATGCAGGTGTGTCCCTAGGCTCCTGAAATTTTGAGTAGGGAAACAGCCTCAGCTTGTGCTTTCCAAGGTAGGATGTCCCTACTTCAGGGCATAACTTTTTTTTTGAGACAAGTTTCACTATACAGTTTGGGCTGCGTTTGAATACATTTTGCAGCCCACACTGGCCTCGAACTCATGGTGACCCTCCTGTGAGTGCTACAATTATAGGCAGAGGCCACCATGCCCAGGGCCCAAAGTTTTTGCTGAATCTGTGGTTTGGAGTGGCATCTCATTGTAGTTTCAATTTGCATTCTCTTGATTACTAACAGTTTTCATATATTTGTTGGCTATTCATATTTCTCTTCTGTGATATTCCTATTTATAACTGTTGCTAATTATTCTATTGAGAGGTTTTTTTTGTTTTTTCCTACCTGATTTAAGGTTCTTTGTGTGTCCTGGATGCTAATTCTTTGACAGTTATATGTGTAACAAATATTTTTCTTATCTTTGGTGGCTTTAAAAAACTCTTTTGATGAGCAGAAGTTCTTAATTTTAGAGTGGCTGAAACTATTAGTCTTTTTCTTTGTAGTTTGTACCATTTGTATCTTGCTTAGAAATAGTTTGTGAACTCAAGATCATAAATACATTTTCTTCTGTTGGCTTGTAAAAGACAAATCCATTTTGCCTTTACATTAAAATATTAATGTAAATAGAGTTGATTTTTGCTTATTATCTAAGTATCTAGTTTTGTTAGATCACTATCTACTTTTGTTTATTATCTAATTTTGCCTTCTTCTTGGTGGGTAATCAGTTGCTCAGGGATCTGCTGTGTCACCTTTGTGATGTACTGGGTTTTCATACCAGCATGGGTCTCTCCTGGGTTCCGTGTTTTGCTTTTGGCTTATGAATCTATCCATTACTGCACCAAAGCACTGTCTTAGTTATTAGTTACGTATTTAGTAAGGCAAGTCTTTCTGATTAGTTTTCAGGACAGTCTTGGCCATTCTTAGGTCTTTGCTTTTCCATTCATTTTAGAATCAGCTTTCATGCAAAATTCTTGATCATGATTTTTATGACAGTTTTGGGATAAACCTAAATCACATGAAGCTTTAGCTTTTAAATGCATTGCTGGATTCAGTTTCCTATTAATTTTGGAGTTTGCAGCTTAGTTCATTAATGAGAGTGGCCTATTATTTTCCTTTTTTCACTCTCCTTGTCTGATTTAACATTAAATTATATCAGCCCAGTAGAATGTGTTGGGACTGTTATTCCTTTTTCTTACCATTTTGAAGAGTTTATGGGGTGATGAAAATGTTTTAAAATTGATTGTGATGCTATTTGCCCTACTCTGAATATACTAAAATCCAATGAATTGTGTACTTTAAATGGGTAAATGATATAGTCTGTGGATTTTATGTTGGTAAATTTGTTTGCTACCAAAGAAAAACATTTTGTACTGAAATCACCAATAAATAGCTCTCAACCACTTTAAATGTGTATGTGTCAATTCTTATTCTTCCTTCCACTTACCTCTCCTTCGCTCCATCTCTCTCTGCACCGCCATTGGATATGCTGAGTAACAAAGTTTAACTTGTTTATCAGAAAGGATCAATTGAACAAAAATGAGTGGAGAAGATTGACATGGACATCACTTTCCAACTTCCACTCTCATAGATGATCACACGCAGCAGCCCTGGTGACCTGGGCCTGACTGCAAGGTGGCTCTTACTCACCAGCACACAGGCCTTGGACTGGCTCAGACTGTCTGACTTTGGGAAAACAGTTTCTGGAAACAATACAAGGATGGTGACTGTAGGAGCGAACACACCTCATACAGCCCACCCTAGGCAAGTGCTAGAGGTAAGAAACCGTCTTTAAGAGACAGTTCTGGTGTGTGCTCCAAGGGAAAACAGTATCAAATCTACACAAAGGTGGGGCTGTATGGAGTGGCTCCTCTGTGGGGAATTCTACTTTATTCTCTGTGCCAGAAACCTTGACCCCACCCTGTCTGTGAAGCAGGAGCCTGCTTTGTAGACGGGCGCTGATCAAGACCATGGCCCTTATTGAGCTGCGATCCAAACATCTGAAGCTTATCACCAAGCACAATAGTGAAGGTTTCTTAGCCACATTTCTAATTATATTTTCCCTGCTTTTTAGATAAAGGGACAAAGAAATATGAGACTTACTTTTCAGGTTGTTCAGCCTGCTCTGAAGTGTTCTCTGTAAGGTGGAGGGATGGAGTTTTGTTCAGTGGCGGTGCTGTGAACAGTGTGTGTTTCATGACCCTCTTCCTATGTACAATAGCATGTCTGTGTCACAGATGCATCAGAAGCAGAAAGAAATCACTTATCCTTTCTAATGAAAAGTAATAATTTATAATTTGTACTAGTCACAAGCCTTTCATCCACTCAGACCAACAAGCTCTGCACACATCATCGCCTCCCCACCCTCTGCAGCAAGTATCCAGCAGTAGGATTGTGCACAGCTTGCAGAAGGGCCAAGCCAGAGATCAGCTGTTACCACATTATCTACAGCTTGGAATTTATATTTTAAAATTCACTTTGAATTTATTTTCATTGCTGTTTTGGCGGTCAGGGAATATAATTTATGCTGACCTCCATAGTGGTGAAAATGACAAAACTCACTTATCCCAGTGTTTTCTAGCATTAGCAAATCCAGTGATGCTCATATTTGCTGGCATCATTTTCATTTTGGGGGACAGGTGGCCATTCTCTGCCCTTTGGGTACCCAGCCTAATTGTCTCTGCAATCCCAGGTGACAGAAGCATCCAGTGTGGCACTGGGCTTGATGCAAAGCCTCTGGCCTCTTCTAGTCTGTCCTGTGGTCTGAGAACGATGAGGATGCCCTTGAACCAGCATCCACCTCCAGACCCTGTCCCATCCAGATGCCCCACACAGGGCTGCTAAATTAATCTCAAAATAGTGTAGCTCTTATCAACTCACTTTCTGGCATTGATCCTGGAATTCAGGATGAATTCTCGAACAAAAATGTGGAAAGGCAGATTGCTTTCCTATCTCTTGTTAGATAGTCTCTGTAGTCTGTTGAGGATAAGACTTAAGATTTAACTTGACTAACTTCATTCCTCTTCTCTCTCAAAAAATAAAAAGGAAAGAAAAGAAGTGGAGACCTATGGTGCTTCATAGAAAATGCATAGGGCTGCTATCTATAGGATGAACTATATAGTAGAAATATCTTATCCACTGTTTTTCTCAAATGATAGTTGGTTAACTATTAGGAAAATCAATGGAGGGGAGAGTGGATCAATTAAAAATGTTTACAGAAACTTTAATGTTTAAAAACTTAAATTATGCTTTTGTGCTACAGTTTGGATCCAGGCCTGTTTTTTTCCTTTGTCCAGGGGTCCCTTGTCTTGGGTCCCTTGCCTCCTCGGTACAGGGTGGGGTGGAGGGTTTGGACTCTGGAGGCAGGCTCTCTAGGAGTGAGCCTGACCCTGTCCTCTATGATGCTGTAATCTTGATTATGCCATTTCACTTGTCTGTGCCTGATTGTCTTCATCGACAAAAATGGTTGTAATAAAATTATCTCCCGTATTGCCTTATTAGGAGAATTAAATAAGTTGACTTGTAAGCCACTTAGAACTGTGCCTCATACAAAAGAAGTGCTACATTTGCCACTATTATTATTACCATCAGCATTCTGGTGTCTACCGTCAAATGAGAATTTAAACATGCATGTGTAGCAATCTTTGCTTTGAATTTGCCTTGATTTTCATGATATCCTCCCTAGACCTTTTTTCCTTTTTAATTGTGGTAAAATACATTATACTACAGACATTACCAACTTAGCTATTTCTGCATTTTGATGGTACAGTAGTCCCCACTTTATCCTTGGTTTTACCTTCTGTGGTCTCAGTTATTCAAGTCAACTGTGGCCCACAAATATTACATAAAATTTCTAGAAATAAACAGTTGACAAGTTTTATATCACATGCTGTTCCAGGTAGCATGATGAAATCTCACAGTGTCCTTCTGTGCTGTCCCGCCTGGTCTGTGGTCATCTCTTTGTGCACATAGCCACACTATGCACACTACTCACCACTAGTCCCTAGCCATTTTGACTGTCAGGGTGACTGTCACAGTGCTGTGCTTAAGTAACCCTTATTTTACTTAATAATGGCCTCAAAGTGCAAAAGTAGTGATGCTGGCAATTTTAGAGTAATATATTAATTGTTCTATTTGGTTATTGTTGCTAATCACTTATTGTGCCTAATTTATAAAATAACTTCATCATAGCCATGTACGTATGGGAAAACATAGTATTGTGGGATTCAGTCCTACCTGCCACTTCAGGCATCAACTGAGGGTCTTGGCCCGAATTCCCACAAGCAAGCGAGGACTACTGCATTAAGTGTATTTACTGTGTTGTGCAACCATCACCACCATCCATCTCTAGAACTCTTTTCATCTGGCAAAAGCAAAACTCTGTCTCCATAACACTAACTCCTCATTCCGCTTCTCCCCAGCCCTTGACAACCAGCCTTCCTGATCTTTGGTAATAGTCTTGCCTACACATAATTTGATAGTACTTTTTAAGTAACTTTCTTATATTGAGTGTTTTTAAGGCATTTAACTTAGTGTTAATAGAAATGAGGCTCTATTTCTCTACTTTTATTTTTTCTATTTTTAGTAGTGCATTAAAATTTTAAGATAAGGTACAATGGTCAAAACAAGTTTGGGAACAGACACAGCTAACTTGGTAAGTGTTCCCCACAGCTGGTGGGAGCAGAATGGGAGGGCAGTGTCCTGGTGTGGTGGACACTGGACAGTGTGTCTGCAGAGGGAATGTTGTGGATCCTTCCCTCTAGGCCAACATCTACTTATAGTATAGTCTTCCATCTATGGTAGGTCCAAAGGCTTGCCATTTTCATCATCTGAAACCCTCACTCCCAGCTCTGTGTGTCTAAAGTTTTCATTTTCATGCTTCTCCTCTATGGGATCTTCTGTCTTCTTCCTTTCCAAGCCCCCATAGTGCTTACTTGCTCCACCCCCCATGGCATCTCACACTTTCTATCTCAAGATGTTGGTGTTTTTGTAGGTCCCTCAGTAGGAGGCTTGGTGTATCGCACTATCTTTGAATTTCTTGTGTCACATGCCTAGTACTATGTGGAGCCAAGAATCATGGCTCATATTTAATAAATTCCTGTCTCATCAGGCTGAGACAGAAAGAATGAGAAGAAAAAATTAAGTATTAGAGCCTTTTATAGGTAACCAAATGTGTGTGTGTGTGTGTGTGTGTGTGTGTGTAGTGCAATCCTGAACCAATTACTGGGTGTCATCAAAGTCCTACTAATCAAGGCTAAAAGATTCCTGATATCAATCTAATTATAAATGAGTTTAGATCTATAGGAAGCCATCAGTAAGAATAATTTAGCAGTTACCTTTACCTCAGATGTTCATGGGGAGAATGTGTGAGATTATGGAATCAATGGTCACATTAAAACTTTGGTTTAAACTTACCAGGCTCTGCTACCTATTGACTAGCCTGAGCTAAGCAAATGATTAGAGTCAGTGAAGCTTGGATTTTTTTCATCCATAAAATGGACATAATAATACAATGAGGAAGATAATTAATGCATATGAATACATTTTATGGTTTATGAAAAGATTGTACCAACTAATATATTATACTTGTCAGCATTTACAGAGTAACCATTCATCTCAAAGCTGAAAAACTCCAGTGCAGAGTTTGGGTCAACAGGGAACCAGCTATCTGGAGTCCAAAACTGGGCTCCTGGTGTTAGTTACACTATGACCCTCTTTGAAGCACACACTGTTCCAATGTGATGTGCTTGCTGTTAGCGCCTTGGGCTGATGAATTTTTGTTCAAAGCCTGGTTTCCCTCAGCATTTAAAATAACTGCAGGCCAAAGCAGGTAGCTTGATGATTTTTTTGGACCACTGGATGTGCTTCATGTGTGGGAATGGGAAAGACTCAGGGGTACAACAGAGCTCAGAGTCAAGACCACAGGACTCCTCAGAGAAGTCTGCTCTGCCCTCTCATACTGGTTTGGTGCTTGTCATATTTACTGTTCTGGAATTCTGAGCATTCCTCCACTCCTTGGGCTACGACTGTATCCAGAAAATTCCCATGACCCTGTTCTGTGGCCTCCTGGACTATGAGCTCCTTGAAGTGAGGAGGAGCTGACCTATTCATTGTTATGTTAGCTGTACTCAAGAGGCCACGCATGTTCTGTGCTCTGTGAGAACTTGTGGAATGGATCCTTCCTGTGGCTGGCTGGTAGGTTATATTCACCCAGAAGTGAACATGAAGTTGTGTCTGGTTTTGTCACCATTTTGATTGTACCAATGGACTAATTAAATCAATTAGGCCAGGCTGTCTTAATTTTAAAAAATTATAGCCATCCTAAGGAGCTTCTTTAGACATTTCTTTCCTGATTGTCTTCCTCTGCTATTGAATTTTAATATCATAGGGCTGGGGATGTAGCTCAGTTGCATAAGCCCCTGCCTAGCAAGTGCAAGGTCCTGAGTTTGATTCCTGGTACCAAGAAAAAAAAATTAAAATTTTAATGCCATAGATACAGTATGTATTAGTTTATATATGTATTAGTTATGTATGGTCCACTTTAATATGTAAGAACCAGCTTTTGTACCTTTGGAAGTGATATCACCATCACTGAGAATACTCTAAGATAGTAGACTAAATTGCTAGAGTTAGCTGGTTTGGTACTATAGAGAAATGCAAAAGCATTCCTATTCTTTATTTTCACAGTCAGTTGTAAAGTTACTGAGCTTTGGTTGCTTGTCTAGTTGAGATAAGAGTGCTAGTTTTGGGGGTTTTTTTGTTTTGTTTTGTTTTGTACAAAATAAGTGGTGCTTTGATACTGAGTAGTTCAGCAAAGCCAACCCTTTTCCTAGACGACCACCAATAATATTTCCACATGGAACTAAGTTATAAACACATCCAAGCACTTGGCTTTTAGTTCCATCCTTCTTAAAAATATTTAAGTGACACATGTAATAGTATTTATTAAATGAATGTAGACATCTAAATAGATCATAGTTGTTCTTCCCGGTGATCCTTTGGTATCATTCTGCTCACATGATTCAAGGATTCCCTAGCTATCTTCTAAGTGGTATGGAGCACAGACACTTTTAGGAAAACCTTCCCTTGATGGCTTACCCAAAGAAGCTCAACTGACAGCAGGCCATGCCATTCTGATTTTATTAGCCCAGACCCTAAATATCTGAAAGTTTCTGGCTGTTCATAGTGAAATTCCATTATGGATAGCCCATCAGTCACTCTTAGTATATAGTAATAATAGCACATAGATTGAATTACTAATAATGATAAAAGATTTGATTTCTATCAGTAAGTTCCAAAGTGCTTTCCTTTACATGCCCGTCTTTAATGCTCACAACCATGCTCTAAGGTTGATGGGGCCTGTATTAGAACCCCAGCCTTACTGACGAGTGACTTGTGGCTAAGAGAAGTGAAGTGGCTTCTTGGACAGCGTGTTCCCTCAAGATTAGGCCATCTGGCTCCAAAGTCGGTGCCCTTGTAACTGCCTTGCGGTGCCCCAGACCTTGAGCTTCTCACGAGCCACTGTAGAGGAGTAAAGGACTCTAAAAGGCACAGCATGCACCAGCGAGCAGAGGAAGCAGATGTGACTAAATAAAGGCAGACATTTCCAGCTGTGAGGGTGTTCTAAGGGACTTCTCTGTGAGGCAGTGTGTCCTTTCTTGAGATGGTCATCGGATGTTGCTCAGAGGTAAAATGCAGTACAGCATTTGGCTAGATGGCCTTTCAGGATCCTTCTAATTCTGAGACTTTGTTTTTAAAAATCTTCTGTCAGTTTCCTTTTGCTAGGCATAGCCACATATTTCAAATGCCTAAATCCATGGTTTCATATCCCAGCTTTGCTTCAGAAGCACCAGGGGAGGTTTGTGGGACGCACATACCCAGGTCTGGCCCCAGGTCTTCTAGATCCGAATTCTAGTGAGCAGTCAAGTGACAGGCGGAAGGGTATGTTTCAGAAAGTCCCACAAACCATTCAAAGGCGTGGATTTGTGAGCCTCTGCTCTGGTGTAGCCTACTGGTGACAAGGCAACTGCAGGCCTCATTTCAAGACTGGTGTAAGTTAGGAGCTTTGGAGCCTTACTTTCTTAGTGTGTAAGTCTCTTGTTAGTACCCATTTGGCCACTTGATAAAACTGTATTTGTTTGATGGCCACAAGGGTACTGAGATCCATACCTGGCAGATTTGTTTTGTTAACCTCTTATCATGCCTGCCTCTTTCATAGTCAGGTAGGAGTTGGTGGTGATCTGGAAAATAGAAAGAATTACTCTCAATGCATTGAGCCTTCATATACTTCATGATCTCGAAAAACCAGCTCTCTGTGGTGAAAGCCTCTTCGATCTGCGGACTGCATCCAAAAACTAGCGAGCTGCTGTCCCATATACTAGTCATCACCTTGTACCTACTAGTTACCTTCGTAGCAGTAGGAAACTTAGAGTGGCACCAGGCAGTAATGGTCCTAGCTGATTGCTTTCTTGAGGAATTTTCTTGATCAAGTATTCAACTGCGTTTACAGAACTCCATTGAGAGGATATTTTCTGAACAATATGTCTATAAAAATATATGCAGTGGATTATAAATTCCCCAGCATGTCTCCTCATGGTGGGCCCCCCAAAAAAGAAATCCAACACAATTGCTCTAGCAGTATTTTTTCTACTTTTCAATCAATAGGATGCTTTTTAAAGCTTACATTTCTCGTTGGACACTTTAAGTGACTGATGAGACAAAAGAAAAAAAAAAGCCAAGATAAAATGACAGTATAGACACTCCTCAAATCCTATAATGAACCCCACAGGGCATCCAATTTTGATGTATTAGGATTTTTTTTTATAATGAGTACATTGTTGGAAATCACATTTTCTATCTGCAGGAGCTGGAGATGAAACTGAGCTGACATCTTACCTCTTTGTAGTTAATTAGCAAGAGAAAAGTAGTGTTTTGAATCTTGGATGGAAAAGGGGAGTATTCACCCACCCTCTCCCCTCTTCTCCCTTCAAACACCTGGATCTTTTTGTGTGCTCTTTGATTTGGTTTCACAGTTTGGATGAGTCTGGTTGGCAGGGAAAGGATGAGGGGCGTTGGAGAATGGTTATTATTTAATGAAAAAAGAAAAAATCCACTGTAGCTCACTTCTCCCCTCCATCTGGCTTGTAGGATAAATAAAATAGACTGGGTCTTTTTATTTTGAAGAGGTGTTCCTTACCTGGACACAGACCACAGGCAATGCCTGTGGGAGAGGATTTTGTTGTCACTGTATTAACATTTGTCACACTGAATCCTCAACACCGGGCACAGAGCGTGGAACTTAGTGGGAATTCAGTAAATGTTTATAAGTCAATGAATAAATAAGATGTCAAATTGTTGTCATGTCTAATATCTTTCTCTGGGTGGTGGCTGTACCCACTTTAGTGGAATGCAGAGTTTGAGGCAGAGCAGTATAGACACTCCTCAAATACTATAATGAACTCCACAGGGCATCCAGTTTTGATGTATTGGCTGCACTTTGGGGACGGGTTGTTAGGCCAGGGAGAGACACTGGGATTTGCATGTGCACTCATCTAAATGAAGGCCAAGTGAGTGGTGGGAAACTCAGGGCAGTGAGTCCTCTGATCTATATGTATTTGTTAACATTCCCTTGTGTGCCTGATACTCAGGGGCTGCAGAATTTGTTTTCATAGTTCCTTTTTCTCCAAAAGCTCACTGTGGACATGGGGGTCTTGTAAGTGCTTGAAAACAGTACCTACTCAAGGCTTATCCTGCAGGAGCTGGTCCCAAGAGGAAAGGATCCAGGGGAGGCTGCCCGAGCAGGTTTGGAAGGAAGCATCATTGCTTGAGTCCCCTCTATGTGTCAGCTGCCTAATACATCACCTGTCCTCTTCACAGCCACCTTTGGGTGACCTTAGGGTCCTTGACCCTGTTGAAAAGCCCTGCTCTGAGCAAAGCCAATCCTATTAGATTACACAGACTGCGTTTTTTACCCCCCATGCATATCATATCTTCCTAGGATCTCATATTTGGAGGGCTTCCTGGAAGAGGCAGGACCTAAAGGTGCCTAGGGATAGGGGCAGCCTGGACTGGAGGTGACTGGAGAGAGGTGCTGTGGCCTGGGGGCGATAGGAGCTGGGCTGCAGGTGCAGACTGAGCCTGGGCCAGGAAAGGTATGGAGAATTGAGGCTGGGATCACACCAGTGCGGGAGGGCCGAGTGTGGGGCCAGGGCTCCTGAGGCCCTAGGCAGAGGCCAGGTGTAGGAGAGACAGCAGGGACTGGGGTCCTTTGGACTCTGCTGAATTCTGGGTCATCTCAGTCGCTCATGACTGCTTAGCCGTGGTTTTCCTAGCAGTGAGGTGGGCATCCTAGTGGTCGTCTTGACAGCCTCCCAGGGTGGCTGTGATGCTGCATTGTGTGGTGGATCCAGGAGCACTCTGTAAGGCCCCAAGGGCTCCACCCACAGCTGGGGACTGCAGCTCCTGTCTCTACTGATGGCAGCAGGCAGCATGGTAGTAGGCAGCTGAGAAACTCTTACAGCAAAGGGCAAAAAGTCCCCTCCTGCAGCAAGAGGCTGGAACCCTTATCCCTTTCCTCTCCCCTGAGATTCTGGCCTCTGTCATGGCATTGGCCTTTCATGGCATTTGCCCCATTGGGGTTGCCCTCCCTCTGCCCTCACCCCTGGCTTCTCCATCTACCAGGACCATGTCCCTCTGCATGTCTGATGTTCTGAGGCACCTATGTCCTGTTTATCAGCCTCCTAGCTGTGCTGTCCTTCTCTAGGTCCCTGAGCCATCCTAGCATGGCACAAATCCAGGCTCCCTCACTTACTATTTGTTTGACTTTGGACAAATTCCTTTACTTCTGTGTCTCAGCTTCCTCCTGCAAAAATGGGAGTAATAATATTACCTGTCTCAGGGTGTTTGTGATGTTCAGCTTGGCTAATGCCTGTCAAGAGCTTTGAACAAAGTGTCATGGTTACCAAACCATAGGGTAGTTATCTGTATTATTATTGCTAGTAGGGAGTAACCTCCCTGAGAGCAAAGAAGGGACTTACATGCCCCTATTCTCCCACATCCTCCTCAGTCATACCCCAGACGGATAAAGGGTTAACATGCTTTCTTCTGTCCTCTGCCCTTCCCTTCCCCTTTCTTTCCCTTCCCATTTCCTTCTTTTCAGTTTCCTCCTCTCTTCTTCCCCTCCCTCCTTCCTTCCTGGTCTACTTGCCTTCTTCCCTCCTTCCCTTTCTTCCAGACTTCCTTCCTCCTTCCCTTCCTTAAGGCCTTGGGACTCACTGTGCCTCCTGACTGTGCAGACAGCAAGTGTTGAGGTGCAAGAGAACAGACGTGAGGGCTGGCTGCTTACAGAGGCTGTGATCTTTCTCTAGATCAGTAATTTTTCAAAGTTTTGCTATTATTATGAATTGCTGAGAAATCTTGCAAGAATACAGATTCCCAAACTCAAAAACATATGAAATAACAGTAAGGGTGGTAATCATAACAATGCTAATGATGCTATCATTAATAAAGCTAAAGTTGGATGGGTTGTTATATGCCTGATTCAGACTCCTCTAAATGTACCCCCAGATTTTTGAACCAGCCATCATAACAGTTCCCTATGGCAGTACTACTAATGACCCCATGTTGTAGACAATGAAGCACAAGTCCAGAGAGGAGCGAGCTTTGTGAAGACCACACAGCTGCTAAGTGACCAGGATCCCTGCCTGGACACTGAAGCTCCAAGCTGAGCTCCTAAGCATGTCCTCTGGCTGGGTGCACTTAGCAGTCTGTACCTAGAATACCAGTTATCTCATCTTGGGCACTTTGTCTCAGAAGGAATGGCTGCTCATAATCAGCCCCTCTGTGTTCCTTCCCCTTTTTCTGAGTCTGCAAGATCAGGCAGCAGAGCAAGATGCTCAGAGGGAACACTCGTCCTTTCCATTTTCCCTTTCAAGATATTTTGGTACAGCAGTGCCAACGCACCTATAAAGCTGCTGTGAATCGTTAACGAGCATGTTTGCGCATCGCATCTATCATGCTATTTGCACGACGGAATGTGAAGACACAGCTCGAAATATTTTTAAGATATGGCCTTTTATCTCTGGAAGCACAAGACAGTATTTGCAGATTGGCCTCTGGAATGAAATTAGCCTGTCACGTTGCCTAGCTCCTGTGAAACGTGGGCATTTCCATAAGTGGTTCTGAGTCCCTTAATCCTTTTGATCATTTGCACTGTGTATTTTTACACAGGTTCTTTTACTTTGGAGAAATAAAGTAAAGAAACTTAAAGGTGAGTTTGGCAAAGGCATCTCTGCACTGTTTGTCAATGCAAATAGATGTTGAATTTGAATGATAGTAGTTTCTCTTAGACACCCAGGAGCCTTTAATAATGTCTGTGGAAATAGTTTCTGGAAGTGTTTGCTGGGGAGTGGAAATCTTTCCTGACTCCATATTGCTGTAACTAAAGAAGAGTCTACTCCTTTAAAATATTTTTGACAGCTTGGATATCAATTACCACCCAGTTGTGATTTCTCCTCTGGGCCACTGCCCCTGTGATATTTGTTCTCTCTTGGTGACTCTAGTCTTTGTCGTTCCAGAGCCTTAACATGTAGATTGGGTCCAAGCTTTACCTCCGGTTGAAACCTAGTGGTTTTGTGAGTGGATCCTGCTGCTTGCTATCTGCGCAATGCTGTATGAGAAATCTTGTAGGGGAGGCTTTGATTGCTTCAGCTGTAAAATGGGACCATATCTTTCTTGTAAAAATTATTGTGAGCAATATTTGTACTCCTGTGTTCATAGCAGTGTTATTCATAGTAGATAAAAGGTGGAGCGTCTACAGATGGATGAATGAGCAAACAAAATGCAGTACACGCACTTATACACACACACAGACACACGCACACACACACATTTGGCCTTAGAAAGGAAGAAAATTCTGATGTACACTCCAACATAGACGAACCATTAGGACATTGTGCCAAGTTAAATGATCCAGTCACAAAAACACAAATACTGTATTGTTCCACTCATATAAGGCCCAGAGTACAGACATTCATGAGGACAGAAAGTAGAATGAGGGTTGCCAGACAGAGGCCAGGAGTAAAAGAGATGGGGAGCTAGTGATTAATGGGTGTAGACATTCAGTTTTACAAGGTGAAGAATTCTGGAAATGGGTATCGACAATTGCACACAAACTAATACTGAACTGTACCCTTAAAATTGTTAAGATTTTATGTGATAAATTTCATATTATGTGTGATTTTTATCATAATAGGAAAAAATTGGGAAAATTGCTGTGAACATTAAATAGCATCAAGTAGATGACAAGCCTGCCATCTCATTGGGGTTCAGTCAATAGCAACCACTTTTGCTATGGTGAGAATATAATATTTTAATAGTTACATGATATTTCATCATCTGTCTCACCTTTTTTTCTCTGTTAGACTTTTGGATTTCTTAGAGTACCCTCTATAATAATGACATCATGGATTTTTTTGTGCATTTATGTATCTTTGGGGGTTACAGCTTTGGGACAGATATTCTGAATCACTTCATCCAGGTGAATGGGCATCTTACAGGCTCTGACCACATGTGCCATGGGCTCTCAAAGATGACATACTAATTTTCCCTGTCACAGACCAACTAAGGGCACCAGTTTCATTGTGTTCTCAAGAATCACATGTCCTTCTAAGCAGTTTTATAAAATGTAGTAAATAAGAGATGATATGTTAATATTTTAAGATGAATTTCTTTGGTTTTATTGTTGAGTATTTTGCATATCTTGTTGATTTACATTTTTTTTTCCACTTGGGTGTATAGTCTGCTTACATCTTTTGCTTATATTTTGAGTGTGATTTTAGTGCTTTTCATACTAAATATATGTATCATATTTATAGCATATTGTGACCCTTTTTAATATTCAAGAAGTCTTAATGCCTATGTGTAGTTGAATCACTCATTTAAACATTTCAAATGAACAAATAAGATTTTTAAGGCAGATCAAAATGGCTTTATATGACATGATTATTGTCTCTGCTGTACTTTCTTCTTGAGCTACCGTGCTTTTCATATCTGTTAGTATACAATCTGCTTAAATACTAACTTAAATGGCTATCGTGCTTGAATTGAAATCATATAGACTGACCAATTAATAAAAATTCATGTCATAACTAATTCATAACGCAATATAAAAGGGACATAACAAAAATTAGAGGAAAGAAGAAAGTTTATTAATGAACTTGAAATTTATTTATTTTACTTCACTAACAGTTACATTCATCTTAAATGAGACAATAGAATGCCATCTTGGAACTATAAATTGCTGAAGATTAAAGACTACGTGAGTGGGTTGGGCTGGCCCCCCACATGCTGCCAGTTGGGGAAGAGATGCAGTCAATTTACTGACAAGCAGTCTGGCACCAGGCATCAGGAAATTTAAAAATGTTTATAAACGTTGATTTAGAAATTCTACTTATACAACAATGGCTTGAGGCGGCCTCAGAAGTGTAGAAAAATATTTACATTCAAGCCTAAAAATAGGATTCAGTCTAAATGTCCAATGACAGGGAATGATTGAATAAGTAATCGGACAACCATTTGATGGAGTGTTATGTAGTCATTATAAATGGTGCTTTCTAAAAATTTCCATGACATGGGGAAGTACTCACAAAATACTTGTAAGGAAAGCTTGTTGTATTACTAGTGAACAAATTGTATGTGTGTGTGTGTGTGAGCATATGTATCTAATAGTCATCCAGAAAGAGATGCATAAAAATATTTATAGTCTTATGTGTCAGGAATGTGGGTGATTTTTATTTTCTCTTTTTATGCTTCCCTTATGTTTTTAAGCTTTATATTACTCATAAATATTGTTTCTATAATCTGAAAGAAATTTGTATATTAAAAAGATTAAAGATAATGAACAAATTTCTTTTCTTTTCTGGACTCATGCCCCTGCTATTTGCCTTGCTCCCTGCATCAGTCAGCTTTCCTTTTGCTGGAACACGGTACCTGACACCTACAGGTTAAAGGAGGAAAGCTTGAATTGGCTTAGAGTTGCAGTCTGAGTGCCTGGCTCCGAGGCAAAAACATTGTGGAGGAAAGAGGTGGAGAAACCAAAGCTGCTCAGTGACAATGAAGCAGAGCGAGGGAACAGTGCCGGAGAGGAAGGAGCCAGGGACAAGGCTTAGACCCCAAGCTCATACCTTCGTGACCCACCCAGACACACATAGAAGGGTGCTCCACTATCTCCCAGGCAGGTCACAAAGCCAGGCAAGCCATACTCCATCCTAACCACCACACTTTCTCTGATATATAGAGTAGGATCCTGCACAAGAAGTCAAATTATGGCCCAGAAATTAATTAGCTATGTGACCTTAGGTAAATCTAACATTTGCATCTTTACTTTCTGGTTTGTAAAAAGGGGATTTCTACCTTCTATGTGCATAGCATCAGATAGCTTTGAGGGAAAAAATAGAAAAAACAACAACATGGGAAAAACACCTTTTGCAAACTAAAGAGCAAAATATGCCCAGACTGTGTTCCTCCTTCAGCATTTGCTGGAAGAACCACCAGAACTCACCGAAAGCGAGAACACTCATGGCTATAATTTATTACAGGGAAATAATACAGCTCACAATCTGATAGAGAGGCAGAGAGAGGTTCCAAGTACTTCTCTGCTCTGTGGAGCCAGGACACGTGACCCTCCTGGCATCCACGTGTGACCATTCCAGGGAGGAACGCCCACCAGAGAACCTTGCCTAAACTCTGGTGTCCAGTGTTTTCTATTGTGGTTCCAGCCTCCAGGTGGACTAACAGCGCATCATCTAAAACCCCACCCTAGTTCACACAGACCTTTCAGGATGGCCGGCTCACACATGAGGATTGTCGGGGATAATTGGCCCTGTCGTAAAATCCAGTGTGGTCAGCCCCATTTCTACCAGACGTAATTTCCCAGTAGCCAAGGGCAAAGCCCTATTTCTATTGGATATAATCTCTCAGGGGCCTCTCTTTGGGCGAGGCAAATTTTTCACTACACATAAGGTAATAGAAACAAATAAAAAGCAAATTTAAATGTAGAGATGATGTTAGGATAGAGGGATCTATTATTTCCTAAGTTCCAAGACTATAATAGACAAGGGCGTGAATTTCAGAGTTGCAAGTGATACTGCAAATTCCCACTTCCTTGAACTGTGGAATCTTCCGGACACCCTCCAAGAATAAGCCTGTTTATGTGGGTTCTGCAGAGACATTTGCTGCAGTTGTTATTTACCACAGAGAGGAATTAGGCTGAGAAAACACTCACCACCCCGCTGGGTATTTGAATCTAACCCTTGCCTCAGTGTTAACAGCGCAGCAAGTGTGTCTCTCCACTAACTAATTTATCTAATGTGAACGAGTCCAGGCTGCCTTTACAGGCTTCTCAACTGGGCCCCACCTCACTCCGTGGTGTAGCTGCGCTTCCTCCATAGAGTGTGGAGTGCCGGGAAAAATAACCAGGCTTGAATATGATTGCAGAGTTGCCATTCTTGAGCACTCTGTCAGCTTGGGTCTAAGATTTCATAAGAGTAAGGTTAGAAAAATGAAAGTCCAAGTTTGACTCCCATACTTAAAAATATACAAATGGACAATGAAGAAATCATCCCAGGAAGCTCACTGGGGGGTAACTGTGCTTTTGCAAAAAGAACCCACCACAGAGCCTGAGGATAAGAGCATTAGCTCAAATCCAGTCGTGCTTCTGCCTCCCTTAGAGGGGACAATTTCGCTTTCATATGTTGGTTTTCTGAGAATGAATAGCTTGTAATAAACTGATATTGCCAGTAAATTTCAGTTGTTCATTCTGTTTCTTTCAAGGAAAAACTGGCCATGCAGAAGTCATCAGGGTTGTGTACCAGCCAGAGCGCATCAGCTTTGAGGAACTGCTCAAGGTCTTCTGGGAGAATCACGACCCGACCCAAGGTAGAGTGATGAGTGAGCCAGTATTTAATTATCTTACTAATTACAGCTGGGATAATTAGTGTTTGAGCTGCATGGAAGAGATGAACCTTGAAATCACACAGGAGCTCAAGAATATGATTGCAGACATTTATTGACGGAGAAGAGGAGGGGTTGAGGAGAAAAAGGGGTGAGAGAATAAAGGCGCAGCCACATTCAGCGCCCCTCCCCCCTTACAGCTGTCAGGGGTGGGAAAATTCCCACAGAGAAAGCCGCCAGACAATGGAGATCCGTTCACCTTTGATTATTGCATTATTCCTCCTTAATGCAGTCTTTTGTCTACAAAATTAAAGTGTCTTTCTAGCAGCTCCAAAGTTTTCCTGATTTATGGTTCCTTTATTTCCCCAAGTTTAGCCTTTCTCATCCTTTGACGTTATCAGGTTTTTTTTTTTTTTTTTTAATGTCTGGGTGATTTAAAAGAGAAGAATATAAAGGTAAAAGACAGTCTTCTGTAGGTCCACAGTGCTTGGGTTATTTAAATATTTCATTTGTCTTCCTTGAAATTTGTTATGTAGAAATACTACTATATTTGGACTGTACACAAAGGTGGACAGAAATTTTATTTGAATGCATACACAAGCGAACACTCTCATGTCAGCAAATATCGTTGGCATAGTCAATAACGAAGCAATTTCCAGATTTCATCCTGACACCTTACAAGTGCGTTTTGCCAATGGGATGATCTGAAATTATGAGCCTTGTGAACTGGGAAGTCCTATGTAATAGGTGTGATTGTGCACTGACCCTCTTCCTTCGGCAGCCTACCTAACAACTCTTTTCCTTGGGTACCAGGTTTTTATGTTGTGAGTATGCCATGCTGATTGTTTCTTGAGAAGCAGACGTGTTTTTTTCCAAATGTGTATTGTGTTTGTGGTGGAATCTTAATGTGACCCCATTAGCACAGGTTGGGGGGTGGTGCTGAGTGCTTTTTCTGAGAGCTGTCAGGCGCCAGGGCTGTTTGCTAGAGGGCACAGGTCAGGGCAAAGGCAAGCGCAGCAGAGTGACAGCTTGGGCAGGGTCAAGCTCTGGGATGCAAGCAAATCCATAGCGTGGCTGATGACCAGAGGTCCGGTCTAGGAAGAAGGCTAGGGCGGCATTACCATGATGGTGTTTGGCTTGACATAGCAGTGGGTTCCCAGGTGGAGGACTGCAGGGACCAGAACACTATAACCGGAAGGTACAAGTTCACCCAGTTTGGAACACTGGACATGGCACATGAGCAAGGCAGGCCTGAGGGCGTGGACAGGAGGCTCTGACTGGTGTGTATCATCTCAGGGTGGTGGTGGCCATGAGCTCATGCTGGTGAGTCTTGCATCAGATAAGGCAGACGTTCTGCCATTTGGCTGGCAAAGCCCAACATCAGGGCAGGATGTTGAGAGCTCCAAAATTATCAGTGGAGACCCACATGAGGATCCCAGCCAAGTCTGTAGCCATGGATGTGGCAGGCTTCCCATAGCCCCAGTCTGTGTTTGTGACCTGGCCAACTTGACAGAATCTCCCAAGGCTTTGTCCCAACAGAATTTCACACAGGGCGGCATCTGCCGTCAACTTTTCTGTCTTCACCTCTCTTAACCTCTTACCTGTTTGATCACATCTTTGTCAGCACACATCAGTCAATAGGTTTCCGGGCCCTAAACCTTGTGGGGGTTCTTATGTGAACAGAATCTTAAAGAAGCTCTTGTACTCCCCCACCTCACATACCACATTTGCCTCAGCTGTGCTCCAGTTCTCACCCAGCCACCTCTTTGAAGTCCTTGGTTTACTGTCTGGGTACTTTCCTAGGGCCACCGTAACAAAGTGCCTCAGATTCAACAACTTCAACAGTAACATTCATTTCCTCACAGTTCTGGAGGCTGGAAGTCAAGGCCAAGGTGGTGCCAGCAGGTTGTATTTCTCCTGAGGCCTCTCTCCTTGGCTTACTGATGGCCAGCTTCTAAATCCTTATGGGGTCCTTCCTCTATGTGAATGTCTCTTACTGTTTTCTAAGGACACCATTCAGACCATGTCACTCTAATGGCCTTGTTTTACCTTAATTACCTTCTTGCAGCCATCAGTCTACAAATCAGTCACATTCTGTGGCACTGGGGGCTGGGACTTCAATTTGTCAATTTGGGAGGTCACAGCTGAGCCCTTGACACTGTCCAATAATGTAACAGCTTTATCTGGTTTTCTTCTAGTAGTATGAGGCTCATTCATAGACTCATCAGCCAGAAGGTCATCTAGAGCACAGCACCCTTCAGTGCTTCCTACAGTGTCATCAGAATTACATTTTGGGTAGCTCAGTGTAACAGGCCTTGGTAACAATCTCTTATTGTCTTACAAGTTTCCCTGTGACCTTTCTAGAACCAGGCTGCATGTCACTGGTCCAAAGGGCATGTCCACAATGCAGGCCTTGCCAATCACAATACAGTGTCCTCCTTTTCGCAGTATTTGACTCAAGGAGTGGGCATGTGACCTATGCAGGACCAATCGGAGGCCTTTCTGGGGCTGTTGTACGAGAAGAAAAGATGTTCTCGCTTTGCCGAGAGATGCTGAAGTGGAGGTGCTCTGTATGTGGGAAGATCCTGACTAAAGGAGAAGCACGGCAAATGAGCAGAGGCCAAGAGCAGAGAGGCAGGAGGAGGAATGTCCCTGGAGGATCCAAGAGCCCTAGAGCCTCTTGTTTTCTGCAGCCCCACCTTCAACTCTGTGAGCTCTTCTTGCAGTTTCCTGGGCTGTGTGCTACCGTGGACTTCCCCACTGTTTTCTGTTAGGCTGTTCAATTTCTGTTGCTTCACCAGCAACAAAAATCTGAACTCATCCAGCTTAATCACTGTGCTCAGTATAGTAGTGACTGTTACTTAACAGGACTTATTTGGGTATATAAATCAGAGGTCTAAGCCATTTGGATAATAGTCTTACCACTGATTCACATGTGGAGAGGGAGATGTTAAAACATGTTTCTCTAAAACCTGTTGGTGGTTATTAGAGTTTTCTTTGTAATTCAGAATTAAGAACTGAGTTTTAAGATTTCGGATATATTGCCTGAAAAGTTATATATGAGATCCACTCGTGATATCTCTGAACTGCCATGAAAGACTTGGAGGTAGACATTGTGGAGATGGGAAGGGAATCTGAGGATGGAGGGAGATGGGAAGGCAAGGAGGGGAGGGGGAAGTAAAATGATTGAGATGTGATATGTACGTGTACCAGCTGCTCAGAATGGATGCAATTATTACGTATGGCAAACATACCCTAATAACAAGGGATAATAAAAATACCCCCGAGGATAAAAGACAGTCTTCATTAAGGACATTTATCTTGTATCTCCTTTGTCTGCCAGGCACTCTGCTAGGTGTGCTAAATCACCAAGTGGTCTGGAATATGCAGGAGTATCTTGGACAATGCACAAGGAAAATATATTCCTACACACTTGCGCGCGCGCGCACACACACACACACACACACACACACACTTCAATATAGTGAGATCAAATGAACATACAGGCAAATCTAAGTAAGGGCAAAGATGAAGATATTAACTGGAAATCCTTAGAAGAAATGTATTAGCACTGGAATGTTAAAGCAAAAACATAAGTTCAGAGAAACTCTGGAATCAACGGACTTAATATTCTCAGAGAACCCTGAAAGTCAAAAATGTGTAGTCACATGTCACTTTTGCAAGGTCAAAATTTGAAGCCCACCTCTGAAGAATGGGAAGGAAGCAAGAGAGAACTGGGCTCTCAGTGCCCCTGCTCAGCTCTTCTTACATGAGCTTGTGGAAGGTGGTCTTGCAGCCACCCACCAATAAGGTGGTGAAGATATGTACAACTGACTGTGCTTATTCAAAACAAGGGCGTTTCAAAGAGAGCAGCATATTGGATTTGGGCAACTCTGATCTATGAAGCAATACCCCCTCAGGTTTCTTTCTAGATACGAGGGCAATCAGTTCCTAAAACCACTTGAGGAATACTCTTGCCTGTGTCAGAATTGCTTATTAGCAAAAAGACAAAACTTGCTTAAAAGTTGAGCAGGTCTTGACCTTTGATGTGAAGATGTGCCCGGGAAACATGTGATTCCCCACAGAGATATGACTCAAGAGAACATATTTTAATTAGCATGTTGGAAGATGTTAGCACCTTACTGATAAAGTCATTAAGGATTTGAAGGAGCCACTTACATTTTCAATTGTAATTTATTGCATTTTGTGGGAGAAGCAGTGACCTAGAAGGATATTTGCAAATGTGGAAGTTCTTGGTAATGTCAAGGTTCTGACTGTAGAAGAAACAGCAGGAACTTAAGCTTAAAGTCACCTTTCAATGAGATCAGATCTTTGTGGTGCAGACTAAACAGACAGTCCTGTACAGTTTCGCTGCTATGAGGTGCTAAAGTAACTTTCGTGATACCTATCTTATGGGGTAGGACAAAGTGCCAGATATACCTCCTTAGTGAGAGAGAAATGGAGAATGTAGGCATCTTAAGATGTAGGTGGGGCCAGAGACCTGTCACCCCATAGCCACCCACCATGAGTCTAGAAAGAATGCTTCTCTTGGATCAGCTTCAGGTGAAGGAGCAGACCCACCACATCATTACATATTTGGTCAGTAAATGCAATAGAAGTTCACCTTAATTTACCAGTTACCATAAAGCCTCTACTTTTGCCATAACATTTGAATGCCACTGTTTATTTTGTTTTTGTTTTTGTTTTTCTTCTGGTACCAGGAATCGAACTCATGACCTTGCATTTGCCAGGCAGGTGCTTTTTCCACTGAGCTAAATCCCCAGCCCCTGAATGCCACTGTTTATAAGCTCATAGTCCTGTCCTGGTTTTTCACCTTACTCCTGGAACAGATATAGTTCCCTGCCTTTCTGATAAGTGACTTCAGCATGTCCCTTCCTGACCATACGGCCCCCAGACTCTTGCAGTCCCCAGGTAATGTGGCAGTGCCTGAGGTTTAGGAGACCTGGGTTCTCATCTAACAAAAAAGGATAATACTGTAATATCTAGATCCCTATTTCATGGACTGTTTTAAGACAAATAAAATAACAGTAAGGTACTGTGCAAATTCCAGGTGTTATATCTTTCTTAATACAACAATCGAGATAGCCCAGATTTTAATTTTTTTTCTATATCCATGTTGCTCTTGATTTCATTCTGTGGGAAAATTCTTTACCCTGAACCCACTAAAGTGTGGTTTTTCTATTCACAGAGATTCCTTTGTCCTTTGTTAGCTGGAAAGATTTCAGCATTGTGTACGTCATGGTTCTCTGGCGTTATCGATGGGAGTGAGGCTGATAGGTCCCTGGTCAGAGGCTGTTGAACCTTGCTGCTGAGACAGAAGTCAAAAGAACTGGGTCAGATCCCAGCCTCTCATGCTTGCTGTACGTCCTTCTAACTGGCATGCTCTGTGCATATGTGACAGACGGTCCAGCTCTCCTGTTCCTGTGTAGGATTCAGAGCGCAGACCATGTACCTCGAGCCAAGCCACAGTATACAGGCAGAGACTTCAGCTTTGTCTGGCTTTATCCCATAAATCTGACTTCTCAGTTACAGGCCATTTTTGCTGTCCTCGATCCTGTGGCCAGGGTATTTATTAAGCACATCTTCTGAGCCAATCTTAGTGGTGGGTATTTTATATTTCTATTTTCATTTAGTGCTGTATTGCCCACAACCCTTTGAAGTAGGGTTCCTTGTCTGCATTTAACAGAAGAAAAGAACCGAGGTTCCAAAGGTCTCACAGTCTTACTTGGTGTTGGTGGTAGTATTTGGACCCCACTCTGAAGCTCAGATCCATTTACCTCCTCATAGTAGGCAGGAGGACCTGTTTGAAGAGTAAACATGTTGTCTTGTTTCTTCCCAGCATTTCTCCTCTTTTCTCTTTCCTTTTTCACCATCCCATGCTCTGATAACATCTGACGGCCTCGTGTTCTTTGTTCCTATCCTCCCACCTATCTCCTCCTCCAGCTGGAAGCTCCCAGGTGTCCTCAGGAAGCCGTGTTGTTAGGTTTCCTGGGGGCCCCCAGGGCTACATGCCTTGTTTGGCTGCCTTAGCCTTCAGGGCCAAAGGTGGGAGTTATATGAGGCCCCTCAGCCTGTGCCTGAAGCTAGAGATCTCCCAAGACTCTGCTCTAGTTGGTGCTTTTGAACCCTACTCATCCCCCTCACACACACACACACACACACACACACACACACACACACACACACACACACACCATGCGTGAAGCATTGCTCCAGTGATTCATTCCCAGGAGGTCCCCAGAGCGTCAGGGTGGTGTAGGTCCCTTCTTTCTTCAGCAGGTTGGCCCCACTGCCTCCTTCCAGGTGCATGGGTACATGGTAAGCAGTGTGTCCCCCATCCTATCTCCTGGGAAGCGTTAACTGGGAAGAGGAATATCCTGTTTCCTTCTGTTTCCCATTAGATGGGCGATTAAGTACTGGTGTTTGTATATTTGAACTTGCCAAATTAATATCTGAACTTCATTGTGCTGACCCTTTTAAGTTTTTTTTTTTTTTTTTTTTTTAAAAAGTCACCATTTTTGAAGGACTTTCCTTTTTTAGACCATGTACAAGGAATCTATCATCTGCAAATAATTAGACAGTGGGAATTATATTGTATTGCTAATGAGCAGATGTGCATACTTATAGTGGAGGAACAGCTGCACACATATAAAATGCAAAACGGCCCCAACCCAGCATTATGAGTTCTGAAAGGGACTGCTTTCTTTTAAGAATTTCAGAGACAGAGAAAAATGAAACAAAGAATTTAACAGATTGTTTTTATTAATTGTTCTTTCACTCACACTGTTCCATGCATGACATTATCATACGTGTATATGATATCTCTATTTGTACTTTTAAATCCCTGTCTTGTATAGTACTGCAGAGTTTATGTTTAACACTTTTCCTTTTTCCTTTCTAGCGCTGTACAGGTTTGGTGGCTTTAAAGTGAATGAAGGACTCTTACTGGGAGTAATTTCTAGGATGGGCAAAATGCTTAGGTCCTTAACTGTGCATGCTCCTGTTTGATTCTTATAGTAATCTACAAACTGTAGGCCCATTTTACAGATGAACAAGCTGGCCCAGAGCCAAATTATATACAAATCAGCACTTAGACTCGATCACAAATCTTGTGTTTTATCCCTTATAAGACACATGGCCCTGCACTGTTGAGCAGTAACATCAGGGAGCAGAAAGCTCCCACCATGACTGGAAACAGGAGCACATTATCCAATGGCCATGAACCCCTATGGTGTTCATTACAATTTTATAAATCCCATTAAGGATTAGCAAGATAAAAGAAGTTCAAGTAATCAGGCTTTTGAAAACTTTAGCCAGGAATTATTTCATATATTTTAGACAGTATTAGTGAGCTCATTTAGAACTTGGATAAATTGCATTTCAGCAATTAAAAAAAATGAAGTTAGAAAAATTACTGTACTTCACATTAAAAAGTCCTAAATTAGATAAGCAAAATATCAGCGCTGATAACACTGGCAGGAACTTGAATTTCTAGGCTACGATAATGGCAGGCTAAGTCATTCAGGTCAACTTGCTCATAGAACCCTATTCAGAATGTTGGATAAAACATTTTTAAGACATTGAAAGCATCACATCAAAGAACTGTGAAGTTGTGAGGACTCACCAGGTGGAAATGGCAGAGAAGACAGGAACACAGACAAGTAAGCAGAGAAGTATAGATACCCATGTTTTGGAGGGAATTGGACTATCTCAGGAAATATGAGTTTTGCAGGCCTTTTTAAGGAGATGGAGGGTATCACTAACAATTTGTGCCTTTCCAATTTTTCCTTCATCAAGTTGCTAACACGAACCCATGTAATTAACCACATGAACAGATTAAAAGAAAGCAGTATGATTCTCAAGATAGATGCAGAAAAGATATTTAATGCAACACAGTATTCATACACAGTAAAAATCATATAAAACTATTATCTCAGTCTGACAAAGAGAATGCACAAAAGCCTACTGGAAGCATTGTACTTAATTTTGAAACACTGAGAAACTACAGACCCATTACAGCTTCTAATCTGCATTGTACTGGGGGTCCAATAAGTCAAGGAAAGAAGTGAAATTTATACTAACTGAAAAATATTTACTTTTCTCTGGCTGTACTTTTCCTGTCCTCCCTCACAGTGGCCATGGCTGAGTTCTGGCTACTGGAGTGAAGCAGAAATGGCTTACGCTGCTTCCAGATCTGATAAACCATCTTCCTTGTCCCTGAGCCTGGAATGGGAGCGAGGAAAAGAACCCTTTGAAGCAACACGTAGAAGATGCCTAAGCTCCCTTCAGCCCAGGCCTCCGAAGAGTAACTCAGAAAGGCATTACTGGCTCTTTTTTTTACCAACTGGGCTTTGCATGATCAAGAAATAGACTGCTGTTAATTTCAGCTCTGGAAATTTCAGAGCTTATGTATTTACCAGGCATTGGTATTTTGAAGTGGAGGGCTACCAAAATATCTTTGAAACTTGGCATTAGCTTAGTGGCTGAGCAGCTAGAGGATCCAATAATCGGTCTCATTCATGGTTTGTGAATGAGTCAGTTCTCTCCACATTGTTTTATAAACTCACTGCAAAACCAGATGAAATCCCAACACTTCTGTTATTGTTTTTTCCTCTTCTTATGGATTTTAAAAGCTGATTTCAGTGTTTATACAGAATACAAATGTGAGAGAGGCAACAACATAAGATCGGATGACTTATTTTCCCAGATGTCACATTTCATTGTAAGCTACAGCTGTGAAGACAGTGTGAATCTGATGTAGGGACACATGAACAGACCAGTGCAGTAGAGCACACAATCCAGAAACAGACCCTCACATACATGCATGAGACACATGACACAGTGGACATTTCAAAGTACTAGGGAAGAAGGATTGTTTTAACCATAGTAATCATTTTCTAATGGGAAAACAATGAAGTAGAGTTTTACCTGACACCATACACAAAAATCAGTTCCAAGTAGATTTAAAACAAGAAGTGAAAGGCAAAGGACAAAACTTCATATGAATGATATCATTATGACTTTGGATCTAGGGAAAAATGTTTAGTTAATGTTTATGGTCCCCATACTTTGCTACATTTATGTTTTACTGACATTCCTGTATGAGATTTATAAACTATAAGGCTAGTATGTTGACTGGTATGTCTGCCAGTGATATGAACAGCATCGTGAGGCTATCTTTGTGGATGCGTGTGCACATGGGTGTTTGGTACTGATCCCATACACATCTTGTAAATCTCATTGATATCCTGTGTTCTGTAGTGGGGTTGTTTGGCTGATTCACTGCTATAAAACTTTAAGACTTGGGTTGGAAGTGGTGCCATCGAAATTTCAATATTTTGAAAAATGACTTTTGCTTTTGTTATTTGACCAAATTTGAGAGTTTGGAGCACAAAGGGACATGGAGTCCCAGATGACATTTTAGGAGACATATAATAATTTAAAATATTTCCTTTTACTAGCCAAACATAGAATTTCCTTTTTACACAAACAAAATCCACATTGAGATAACATTTACCTCTCAGGAAGAAATCATCTCTTTTTTCAAGATAATTTATTTATGATTATAGAAGTCATGTGTGCTCATTACTGAAAATCAAAACCTTTCTCTTAGCTTTTAGGTACAGAGTGAGTACTTGGCACCTCTGTTATATAGCAATATTCTTATATCTCTCTTGAGATGCATTACACGAAAAAAAAAAGAGAAAGAACATTGTGAAAATGATGGTTAGTGACCCTAGAGTATTTCCTTTTAGAAGACAGCCACATAATATCTTTCATAGTTCACTACATTCCACTTTTTTACTTAAATTATATATTATTTACAAATCAGAATAATAGTGGTTAGGAGGATGGGCTATGGCATCAGATGGTTTCAGATGCAGCCCTGGCCTTAGGCAAGTATCCAGCTTCTCTCTGAATGTTAGTCTCATCTTCTGGGAAATAATGATACTCCAGGCACTTGCCAAATTGGATGACTAACATAAGCAAAGCAGAGTACCTGGCACATTGTGAGGGCTCTAGGATCAGTAGCGATTTTGATGATCACCTGAATTGTTAGCTGTTTTGATAACCAACAGATTCCCTCCCTCCCTCTGCTTCCTTACTTACAAGGCCTGTCCATTCATTTATTCAATATTTTAAATTTAAAATGAGCTGTCAATTCAAGTTGATGGAATAAAGTTAAAGGGAAATTAAGATAAAGTGAAATTGTTCCATATTCATAGGGCTTCTCTCAAGCACCTGAGATAAAGGCCAGGTGTTCCACAAAGGGCCACAGGGGTAATAATAAGTGCCATCTCTCACCATGAGGGAGGCGAGCGCATCACCTCTGGAGGACTTTGGGGCACTGCAGTGTGCTTTCCCGTGGAAACTCTTTTCCAGCAGAAGGCAGGAGGCCATCCTGAGCGGCACCATGTGAGCTCTCTGCCAATGCCAGCATCTCTGGAGGTCTACCTATGCCAGTGCCATGTGCAAGTGGCCTTCTGGTTCCATCTCTGGGGAGGCAAAATAGTGGGTCAGTTTAAGAAGCAGCGTAGGTACAAACTCTTTACGTATGAGGAATGATCACACTTCTGAGCCATTCACTGACTTTCAGTTTCCATTGAGATATTTTGAAGAAGCAAGTAGGAGCATTCAAAATTTAATAAAGCCAGGGCAGCTCTCCCCATGCTGGTCTCACAAAGAGAATTAAATCATGTAATGTAAGCTGTCCCATCCTGAGTGTGACCATGGTAGGGCTGTGGTCTTTCTCCAAGGCTGATGTTCCTTGGATGTGAGCAAGCCATACACTGACTCTAAGAAGTTAGCTCTCCTAACTTATGAATAATTAAATAAACTTGTCTAATAGTACCTTAGTAGACATATCTAGTAATACCTTATCTAAGAACCTAAACAATTAAGTGATAGAATGTAAGAAACGATATAATACTAGATAGGCAGCTTGAATAAGAGAAAATGTGGTTGAAGAGCTTGGAGTCTGAGATTAGTTAGATTAGCCAGGGAAGCTGGATGCGGAGCCTGAAGCAGGGATTGAGTGCAAGTGACTTGAGGAAGAGGAGAAGAAGCTGTAAAAGAGGCAGTTAGGACAGGGAAGGGGAAGAAGCTGAGCAAGGGTGTGGCCTCACGCCCGTGTCTCTGGAGGCCAGGTCTTGGCCTGATGCACAGTTAGGGGAAAGGTGTATTTGTGTGACTGGATTCTGGCTAATGAGATGTAAGTGACAGTGTGCTGTGCAACTTCTAAAGATGAAGGAAGTAATAGGTACTATCCTTCACTTTTCCTCCTCCTTCCTTCTTCCAGTCTGCACTTTGGACGGGAGGCAATAGTGCCAGAAGACGCTGTGTGTCATGTAGAGTGAAGGCCATATGTTAAGGAGAAAGACAGAAGAAATCTGAGTCCTTGGTGATCAGAGCCACCTTATTACCCATAGATTAACTACCTTAGTAGTCTTTCACTTAAGAAAAAAAGAAAAACAATTCCAATTTGTTTAAACCACTATTATGCTGAGTGTGGAGGCACATGCCTGTAATTCCAGCACTGGGGAGGCTGAGGCAGGAGGATTGCCGTGAGTTTGAGGCCAGCCTTGGTTATATAAGCAAGTTCAAGGCCAACCTGAACTATATAGTGAGACCTTGCCTCAAAAAACAAAAAATAAATAACATAAAAATCACTCTTATTTTTAATTTCTATTAAACTGGAAGCAGTTCTTCATTGGTACAGGATAGGAACCAGGTATCATGGAGATTTTTCTGAGCAATATGCTACAATGCTATAGTCACAAAAAGGACATTGTGATAGCAACTTTTTTTGTGATAACAACTTTAATTATTCTATTTTTTTTCCTGTTTGGACTATTTTTTTTCTTGTGTTTTTGAGACACGGTCTCACTATGCAGTTCAGGCTGGCCTCAACCTCACTTTGTAGCCCAGGCTGGAATCGAGTTTGCAATGATCGTCCTGCCTCAGTCTCCCGAGTGCTAGGATTACAGGAGCGCACCACCACACCCTGCTAGGACTATTAAATAAGAAGCAAAAGAAACTTTTTTTTTTTGCTTTCTCTCTTAAGTTGCAACCTTATACTGAAACTATATACACAGTGTTTTCAATTTGTGCTTTCTCCAAGTCTTTTCTATTTAAACTTTCAATATACTACATTTTTTAAAATGCTATTTTATTTAGAAAGAAAAAGAAAGACAGAAAGAGAGAAAGATCTTGTATTCTTTTGTGGACATCTCCGTTCTCTTGAATTTGGAGATAAAAGAAAATGAAACCACACTGGGAACCATCCCTGTTAGTGGATACAAACAAAAATAGAATACTGAAGACCTCTGAGATTCTTTTGGCATTGTAGGTCTTGACCCGTACTGAGGCTTTTACTTCCTTCAGGCAGCTTCATTTAGCTGCCTTAGCTCTCTCTTTCTTTCTTTTTCTTTTCTTTTCTTTTCTTTTCTTTTCTTTTCTTTTCTTTTCTTTTCTTTTCTTTCCTTTTCTTTTCTTTCCTTTTTTCTTTTCTTTTCTCTTTCTTTCTTTCTTTCTTTCTTTCTTTCTTTCTTTCTTTCTTTCTTTCTTTCTTTCTTTCTCTCTCTTCCTTCCTTCCTCCCTCCCTCTCTCTTCCTCCCTCCCTTCCTTCCTTCCTTCCTTCCTTCCTTCCTTCTCTCCTTCCTTCTTTCCTTCCTTCCTTCCTTCTCTCCTTCCTTCCTTCCTTCCTTCCTTCCTTCCTTCCTTCCTTCCTATGAGATGGGGTCTTACTATGTAGTTCAGGCTGTCCTTGAACTCACTGTGTAGCTCAGGATGGCCTTGAACTAACCCGAGTGCTGGTTTTACAGGTGTGTGCCATCAGGTCTTGAAAGTGGAGACTTTTAAAAGTGATGATAGCAAAGTTGTGACCTACTAGTATTGAGTAGGTCCCACTAGGGATGACTTGGCCCCCATGGAACAGTAGTGGTGGAAAGAGGTGTTTTTGCTTGTCATAACTGGGTGGGAGCTCGTGGGTAGACATCAGTGAGCAGGATCCAAAGATGCTACCATGTGTCCTGAAAGGCACAGGACTACCCCACACCACAGAATCACCCATCTCATGATGCAACAGTACTATGGTTAAGATACTTGGGTACAGGCAGCATCCTTGGGAGTTACCTTATGTATTTTACTACTTTTGTTGCCCAACAGTGTCATTAAAAACTCTCACATTTTATTTCAAACATATTAGTTGATTTTTCCCTCCACCTTTGAAAAAGTCCAAGTGCTCTTGCTTCCCGCAGATAACCTAGTTTACTCTCCCTTCCTGGTAGCTTATTGCGGTCAGCAAAATGTGACTGAAGGTTTGTGCTTAATCCAACCCCCAGGAGGTCCACAATTCAGTTTAATTTCCTGGGGTACCCTGGTTCAAAAACCAGGAATTGAGCATACTTGTAGGCTAAATCCAGTGGATAGTTTGCAGGCAATTTTTCTTGCTTTCACTTTACTTTCTGAAGGTATCTTGCTCTAACGAAGAACCATATAGGGAATAAATACCAGTGTTGTTACGGTTTGTGTCTGTATATTCCCCCAAAGCCTCATGCTTTCATGGGGGGCAGGCTTTGCAGAGGCAGTTGAACCTAAGTTTGTGATGGATTCATGGTCCATTGCTGGGATTAAGGGTGTGAGTGCCACACTGTTCTAGGGCAGGTAGGCTGCATACAATATAAGGAACAGAAAGAGGTTTGTCTCTCCCGTGTTGCTTTTGCTGTCTTCCGCCACCATGAACTCTTTGTTTTCCCTCCACCATGTGCCACCCTGCCTTGGAGCCAGCCGATTATGGACTGAAACATCTACAGATTATAAGGTTTCCTCTCTTTCTTTCGGAGGAAACCTCCCTTAACTTTGGGTGTGTAGTATTTTGTCTCAGCAATAAGAAAAGTAACTAAGGCAAGTGTATTAGCTTTTATAAAATTTAAAGAAATATTGAAAATGTAAATCTACCATAACACTTATGAAACTGAGTGTGTTTTATAGGAGGGACTTTCAGACCTTTGTCATTTTCTGCATCATGCTTGCCTTTGCTGTGAGAATAGAAATACCTGAAAATGGTGCCGTTGGGCTTTGTTCCTGGAGGAGAAGGAGTGAAACATGCAGCGTCCAGCTCTGGGAGTAGCGATGGCCTCTTTTGTGAATGACCCATAAATAAAAGGAATCTCTGGCTCACTTCTTCAATCTACACAGCCCCAAATAATGAGGACCCTTTTATCAAGCAACCCCTGAACTGGGGCCCTTCAGAAGATCCAGATGTTCACTCTGGCTTAATCATCACACACCAAGACATTGCGTCTACACCCAGTGGAGGCTGTGGAAAGGGAGAGGACATCGATGAAAGGTTTACAGGAAGGGGAAGGTAGAACTAGGAGACCGTCTGGCTTCAGAAATGAAGGAGGGTTGAGTAAAAACCTGCATCATCCCCAGAATTGAAAGCAGGGGCTGCAAGGAGAGCGACCACATCCATTGATAGGATAAAAACAGTGAGGACAGTGAGAGACAGTGCAGTCAGGGTGAGAACCGTGGAACCATGAAACCCAGACGTGTGGCTGTTCAGCAGGAGTGTGGCTCTGCATGGCTGACTCCTGAGAGATGGGGTACGGATTACAGGTTCAGACGTGTAGACGCTCAGCACTGCAAAGGGAACGACTGTATTGCAGGCCTCATAGAAAGGAAGGGCCCGGCCACTGAGCCCAGGAAATGGGTAGTGAGGATGAGGTGAAAATAGAAAAGTAGTGAAAGACTCAGGGAAGGTAGTGGCCCAAGAGCCAAGGGGAAGGCATTTCAGGAAGGAAAGGGCTGTTAAAACTGTTGGAACAGAGTGAGCAAAAATAATGACAAAAATGGGGCAAAACCAGGCAGAAGTATTTGTTGATTAGTGATAGAGACGTAATTGCCCAATGTGACAATGTGTATACAACAATATGTACAATAATATGCGTGAATCAACAGTTTGTTCCTTTCTGTGACAAGCAGAGTGCCACTGATTGCACAGACATTTTTTTTTTTTTTTTTTTTTGGTACTGGGAATCAAACTCAGGACCTTGTACTTGCCAGGCAGGTACAACTCAGGTGCTGCTGAGTTATATCCCTGGCCCCAGACAACAATTTTTTTTTATGCAATGACTAATTTTTTATGCATTGATGGACATCTAAGATGCTTATAGCTTTTGGCTATTTCAAATCAAGTTGCTATGGCTATTCCTGTATGATCGGGCAAGATGCAATATTACCATCTAAGTGCCGTTCATATCAATTTTTAATCTGAGTTATTTTACTGAAATAAAATTTCAGAGTCCATTTTTTAACAGACTAGTAGGAAAACCAAAATACCAAAGCCTTTGGCCACTCGTACCCAAACCTATGGAAATCTTCTCCACTTATGTCCTTGTGTCCATTGTTTTCTCTCTAAATGTTTTTGAAACACTACGGCTGGAAAATATTTAGAAAAAACTTATCCCAAAAACTTCTTGTCATCTAGAAGGAGCAGGGGGACTGAATTGATACCCACCTCCACCACCTGAGACAACCTAAACACTGGACAAGAGATGTGCAGGGAGGTCCTCAAGGCATGGGGTACCAAATGCACAAACTAGTCCCTCAGCTGTCCCATCTGACTTCTTGGAGGATGTTTCCAGGCCAATGAGCAAGAAGAGTTACCCAAGTGAAGTCCACCGTCTCCCTGAGTTGAACAGAAGGGGCTGGGAGTGCAGGACAATGGGGAGGTGGAATTCACAAGGATATAGAACAACTGGACGGCTCAGACCCTCTGACAGCATGTAACATGGCACACCCACTTTGGAAAATAGTTTGACAACTTCTTAGGAAGTTGAATGTAAACATACTAGCCATTCCATGTCTAGGTATCTATCCAGGAGAAATGAAAACCTTGTCTATAAAAGAATTGTGCAGGAATAGCCATAGCAACTTGATTTGAAATAGCCAAAAGCTATAAGCATCTTAGATGTCCATCGATGCATAAAATAATTAGTCACTGCATTAAAAAATTGTTGTCTGGGCCCAGGGATATAGCTCAGCAGCACAAGCACCTGCCTGGCAAGTAAAATGTCCTGAGTTTGATTCCTAGTACCAAAAAAAAAAATGTCTGCGCAATCAGTGGCACTCTGCTTGTCACAGAAAGGAACAAACTGTTTGTTGATTCATGCATATTATCATACATATTGTTGTATACATATTATCACATTGGGCAAAGTATTTTGGAGTACATACTATATTATTTCATTTGCATGACAACAAATCTATAATGACAGAATGTAGATCCGTGTTTGCCTGGGCACATGGGAGTGAGAACCAGGAATAGGGGACAGGGCATGCAGAAACTTTTGGGACTGTTTGTTCTGTGTTGCGCTGATGTTTTCATAGTATATACACAGCTCAGAACTGATCAGAGTGCACACTTTAAATACGTATAATCTATTATATGTCAATTATAGCTCATTAAGAGTGTGAAAGAATCTAACCAAACCCTTCATGAAGAGAGGTCAGAGAGGTTGAGAGTCATGGGTTCTAGATGGATCTATATTTTTTCCTCAGTGATCACATTTCACTTCTCTGCATTCTTATCTGTTTGGTAAATTCTAGATATTTTTTGAGATTGAGATCAAGCTTATTGGTTTGTATTTAATAAATCCCTAGCAAGTTTCACAAACTGGGCTAGATTTTTGAGTTTTGCTGGCTGGGGAATCTTGTAATCCTTAAGTAGTATATAGAAAAGTTCCCTTTCTTAAATTTCTGCATGAGAAGTCACAGGGGCCAGGAGAGATACGCATGGTGAGCTCCCACGAGAGATGCCTGGCGGCCCTGTGAGGTACACATTCTTCTCCTGTTTCCCAAAGGAGGAAACTGAAGGTCAGATGTGTCAGTACCTTGGCTGAGATCACACAGCTGGTAAATGGCAGGGTTGGAACTAGAATCCAGAATTTTCTCATGACAAAACCCATGCCTTGTCCTGGGCTTCATGAAGTGGTCTGTGGCCAGCATCGTTTTCCTTTGCAAGAGTCTACAGAAGAAAAGAAGGTGGAGTTCATGCTGAAAGGAGTTGCTCTACATTTGCAGCTAGCAGGACAGTCCTGCTAGTGAGATTATTCCTCTAAATTCCCTAAGATGCAGTTGTGATTTCAGAGCCGTAGGATCTTGGCCTTGCTTACCCTGATGTTCAGTTCACCATCAGGTGGTAACTCCTGGGACCACCACAAATCATAGCATGAACTTCCCTTTAAAATATCCTGGTTCAAACATATTTTTCACATCTCCAGAGTCTATAAAAGAGGTCTGGTACCCAAAGATGAGCTACAGTTCAGGAGTGCCTTTGAGAAGATGGGATCTCATATGTCTTTCTGCCTCATTACAGAGTAAGCATCTCTCAGATCTCCAGTGCTTTCTCTGGGTCCACCAAGACAGGAGAAGTCTTAGCACAGTCTAGATGGTCTGGCCCTGTAAAGTCTCCTTTGGAAAGGGTGGTGGAAAAATCTCAAACAGTTGGTAGATGCCAAGAGATCAGTTCTTGCCAAGAGTGTCCCAAAGCTTGGTCCTCATTAATCAGCTCCAAGCTCTATGGAAGAATGGTAAGCACAGGTATTGTTTCTGAGTCTACCGCTCTCTCTTTGCCCTCCACAGCAAGCCCATTGCTTGCTCTCCTGGGACACGAAGACAGCCATATACTGCAAATAATTTATTTGCTTAGTTTTTCCAAAACCAAATGGAGGGCATGGTGAACTTGGCAGTGCTTGTTGGGTCTGTATGAAAGAGAACATAAGTGATCATGTGCACTCAGAGTTCTGGCTCTGTGGAGACCAGAGCGATACCTGTGTGGCCTCAGCTCACCTGACCAGCTTCCTTTCCTCCCAGACCCCTGGTTAGGACCCAGGCATGTCTCTGCACAGTCCGCAGAATATACCAAGCCTGTCTATATTTCTGGCCTGAGGCTATGATGTTCCCTTCCCAGCCTGATGTACCATGCAGAGGAGCACTTTGTTCTCCTGTCTTTGATTGTTTTGATAGAACATCTTATGAACCAGTTTTGAAAGGAGAAAGGGCTTTGGTGTCAGATAGATCAAGGTTTAAATCATAGGACATCCATTTACCTGCTGTGTGACCTCAGGCAGGTCACCTCATGTCTCTGATCCATAATTTCCTTTTTGTCGCAGAGGGTTTAACAATTCTAAAGAGATATGTATGGCATTGGCAAAGGCCTAGTGCAGTGAGGCTCAGTGCCAAGCTCATAGTTGTTCCTTTCCCTCTCTGTGCACCAGGTGATTTCCTGAGATCAAAGATTATAACCTAATTCTTCTGGAGCCTCCATAGTTTGGAGCACACAGCTTTTATGATATGAATACCTTTGTTCAGGAGTCAACTGTTTCATTTATTTTGCAATTCCAGGTGCGGGCAGGTGAGGCTGCTTCTTCTATTTCCAGAAGCTCCTGGATATTGGTTTTCTCCTCTGGTTTTTCAATGCTCAGGATTCCTAGCAAACCAGCTTTCTCATCTGGACTCTGAGCTTGGTAGTGAAGGGCTCATCCTTCTTGAGAGGCAGCGCCTCAGGGTTTGATAAAGATGCTGATGATGGTGCCTGCTTTTGCAAGCTTCTGCTGCTTTTCCAAGTCCCCCAGGCACCGTGCTGTTCCACAGTTAATCATTACCTTGTTCATCTGCCTCCTGAAGGGGCTTTCATCCCCTTCCCACCTGCTGCTCCTTCAAGATAAGACTCGCTTCCTCTATGCAGCTGTGCAGACTTAGGCCCCTTCCCACAGCCCGCATGGACTCTCCCACTCCCCTTTCTGAAAACGCTTGCACAGATTCCCCATCACACTTGTAGCAGTGATTATGCTTAGTGGTCTCTGTCTGCCCTTACTGTTCTTAGGAGTTTGACTAGTTGAAAAATAACACTCTGTTTTTGTTTCTGAATCCAGTATATAATACTTTGCTTGAAATGGATGGACTGAGGAAAGGAAGGGAGACAGGCAGAAGGACTTTCCAGCCATTATAAATGCTAAGATTGTTTCTTTCTAATATGCTATGGATCTTTCCCTCTATAGTAGTGTATCCCAGTGAGCTTGTATTTACGGATACAAGATAACGCCTACAGGCCTAATTTCCTAAACTTCAGAGACCTAGGGGGAGGATGTGTGGGAAACCCATGAGTGGGGTGAAGCAGAGTGGCAGAATTTATCAGAGTTCATTTCCCTTCCTTGGGTTTGGTTTCCATTAAAATGGAGAGCAAGAGTGGAGATTAACAGTGTTAAAATTTAAGTAGGAAGGTAATTCTGCTAAGCAATGTAATAAATAGTTAAAAATTCAAAGAGATATTTCTATCCACATAAAACAAATATTGGTCCCCTCTTTAGATTTCCCTATGTGATATCTGCTGTGTATCTGAAAGACAGATATAAATCATGCTAGGAAAAGGGGGCTATTCCTAGGATATCTTATATAATTTTTTTTTATTTTAAAGATAAAAGGAGGGAAACATTAACAGACATACAACATTTTACAACATATCACAAGCACAATACAGACAATACAGAGTTACAAACAAAGTGGTAGGGAATTAACAATGGTGGTTGTATTACATATTGATATCTTCAAAGTGGCTTCTCATGAAAACAGATATAAACATGCAATACTGGTCAACCAAAGACTCATTGATAGTTTCTTTCAGCATAGAAATAGAAGACAGAGGAACAACCATGTTATCTATCCTGTATATACATACATACAAAATTTCTCCTTCGTTCCCTTCTCTTTTCCCACATCCCAGAAGCCCTTTACTCTTCAGTGGTTTCCTATCATTTCACAGTGTCTATCATACCTCCGAGTTTAAATTAACTCTTTCAAGTTTTACACTAGTGACACAATGTGGTGCTTGCACATGTATGTTTGATTTATTTCACTTATGAGTATGGTTTCTAGTTGTGACCATTTAAATATAAAGGCCTCGAGTTTATCTTTCTTTACAGCTGTGTAATATTCCATTATATGAAAGTACCATAATTTTCTTATCCAATCCTCGGTGGATGGACATTTGGGTTGCTTCCACATTTTATCAATTACAAATTGTGCTGCTATGAACATAGGTGCACATATATCACTGTGATATGATGTTTTTAGATCTTCTGGGAAAATACCCAGCAGGGGGATAGCTGGGTTGAATGGGACCTCTAAACCTAGTTTTCGGAGGAATCTCCAAACTGTTTTCCACAGTGGTTTCACCAGTCTGCATTCCCACCAGCAGTAGAGAAGGGTTCCTATTTCTCCACAGCCTCGCCAGCATTTGTTATTGGTTGATTTCTTAATGCTAGCCATTCTTACTGGGATAAGGTAGAATCTTAGTGTTGTTTTAATTTGCATTTCTTGAATGACTAATGATGTTGAACATTTTCTCATATATTTATTTGCCGTTTGTATCTCCTTGTCTGAGAAATGTGTGTTCATCTCAGCTGCCCATTTTTGGATTGGGTCTTTGAATTTGGAGGGGCTGAAATTTTTTAATTCTTTATATGTTCTAGATAGAAGCCCTTTGTCTGAGGGACAATCAGCTAAAATTTTTTCCAAGTTTGTGGGTTTTCTTTTGACTCTGCTGGTGATTTCTTTAGATGTGCAGAAACTTTTCAGTAGGATGAGATCCCAGTTGTTGATTCTTTCAAGTGTTTCACGTGCAATTTGGTTTTTATTCATGAACTCTCTGCCTACCCCTGTGTCTTCGAGGTTTTTACCTACTTTCTCTTCCAATAGATTTAGTGTTTCTGGTTTAATATTGAGATCTGTGAACCATTTTGACTTGAGTTTGGTGCATGGTGATAGGCTTGGGTCTTATTTTTATTACAAACTAGTTGTTCTGAAGTGTTCCCAGATCAATAAAAGTTGTAAAAATAAAAGTTTTTGACACATAGTAGCTCACAGTTGACAAAGTATTTTCCAGGATCTATCTTATTTATTCCTCATAGTAAACCTATAGGTGAGGCCCTTATTATCCTTGATTTACAAATGAGGTTTGAAGTGCAGAAAGACTCAGTAGTTTGCATAATGTCAGGGGATGGGAAAGTCATACCCGAAACAAGGTGCAGTACTTCTAAGTCCTAGGCATCTTGCATGTTTACTAGGTGTGAATTGCTGTTTAGGGCTCATAATACAAACCAGTGGAAGATGAAAGAATGGGCCAGCATCCAGCGATGCTAAATGTCTGTAAATGCAGTGTATTAACATTCATGAGGACAGAAAATCTGTAGTCCTGTACATTTTTCAATCTGTTGAATATCAAATCATTTTTCCCTAGTGAACTGTCTACTGAATTTCAAAAACCATGCAATGGAATTAGTCAAATGCACAATACGCATGCATGGATGTGGATGTGGGCGTACGGTTTTATTGTTTAAGATACTATACCATCTCCTCAAGATGAACTTTGGAGGAACAACCCAATCAGAATCACATTGTTATTCTTGAATATACTGGAGAGTATTCTCCACTCACTGAACAACCAAGGGGATGTACACAAAGGCTCTGATGTTTTCTTTCTATTTCCTATTAAGTGTCTCTCTTTAGCATATTCTTGCCTTCCCTTCTAACTGGACAGGTGTTTGACCAGAGTGACCATGAAGAAAGTGGACATTGTACTAAATGTGAAAAAGTTTCTGTGTCATTAGAAAATCCAGGCAGAATTGAGACCAAAAGGTCAAGGATTCCAATTTGTGAGACTGTTGTTTCCAGGTAACATTGCACTTTATGATGAATGCTTATATTTCCAATGGAAGATTTGTCAGTTTTGTTTCATGGAAAAGGAATGGTGTAGCCAGGCATGGCGGTGCAAGCCTGTAATCTCAGCATTCTGGTACGAGGCAGGAGGATCAAAATTGGATCCCAGCCAGGGCAACTTGGTAACTTAGCACAATGTTATCTCAAAATAAAAAAATTAAGAAAGGACTGGGCATGTAGTTCAGTGTGAAGAGCCTGGTTTCAGTCAATCCTTAGTACTGAAAGAAAAATAAAGAAAAAGTACAGAAAGGCAGAGCTGTGGACAGTGTCCACAGTGTTACTCCTCTTGAAAGTGGTGTCCAGAGTGTTCTGGGGGTGTCCCGAATATATACCCTGCAGTGGGGTGGGGTGAAGGGCATCATGCGCCTATGGCTGCTTCCCTTAGGGGCTACACCGTCAGTCAGAAACAAACCGTGACCCTGCTTAAGCTGCTGTGACAGGTTGGAGATTGTGCTTGCTCACAATAAGTCCAAGTTTTGTTTGCCCAGGTGTATGACCTTTGTCACAGGTGTACAAGCAGCTACGTGTACCAACATTATCCCATTTCCTTATCTGCCACGTGAGGGAAATATGATTCCTTCCACAGAGATTGTCTCATTAGGATCCAAGGAAGTAACATGTACTGTAGTGCTTTATAAGTTATGCAGAGATAGATTATTGTTTAAATATTTGCATATAAAAATTTTTACTTATGGAGCATCTGGCATGATTGAGGACCTGTGATCCATTTACCTCAATTCAAGATATTTGTTATAACTAAAACAGACAAAACAAAACTGATCATGTTTCATGCTTATTTTTAAGAAGTGGAGATAAGATGAAAGCAAGCACATAAGATATCAGTCACAAAGCCACATGAGAAGTATTGCCATAGCTCCGTGCCTGCCCACGTGGGCACCATGCTCCTGCCCCTCACCCCCTAATGCTCTCTCTCCTGCACTGCAGGCATGCGCCAGGGCAACGACCACGGCACCCAGTACCGCTCAGCCATCTACCCCACGTGCGCTGCGCAGATGCAGGCGGCCCTGCAGTCCAAGGAGGACTACCAGAAGGTAGGGCACCCGTCACCTGTGTGGCTGTGGGGACAGAGGTCAGTCCCCACAGAATAGGGTGGTTTGCTTCTCCTGCCTGGAACTGTGTTCCCTTGCACATTTCCTAGCATTAGTGCTGGTCTCTTGGAGTGGAGCTGTTTTATCCAAGAAATGGACACAGTGAGGTCTTCAGAGCAGGGCCTTGTATAATTCTCTTTAAATCAGCTCCTCCAGATGAGTTGGTGCTTGTTGAAATAGAGTTTCTGTTCATCTTCTCCCTCTCCATCTCCCTCTCTCTCTCCTCCCTATCTCTCTCTCTCTCTCCCTCTTTCTCTTTATCTGACTCTCACTTTGTTTAACCAATAGACATTTATTGTCTCAGGGTTGTGGAGGCCGGAGGTCTGAAAGGGAGTTGTGGGCTGTGAGGAAGATGGCCACCTTCTCCCATGTATATTCACATTTTATGTGTGTCTGTTTCTGTGTCCCAATTTCCCATTTTTAAGGACTATGGTCCTACTGGATTAGGATGAACCCTAATGACCTCATTTAACTTGATTACTTGTACAGACCCTGTCTAAGAACAAGGTCACATTGTGGGAGGTTAGGACCCCAACATATTTTTCTTGGGAGACACAATTCAACCCGTAGTGCTCACTTGCCAGTAACAATAAAATACTTCTCAGAATTACAATAAAAATACTTCTCAGAAATATGTACTTTACATCATAAAATAATTATTTTTACTATTAACTTATATAATATTTTAAAAACTTCCTCCAATAGGGATTTAATTCTTTTAAAAACAACCTGAATTGCTTTAAATAGTAGAACTTAATGATAAGGCTTAAATTTTAGTTATCCTTACATTGTCTGACGCAGATTCACATTTAACAATACAGTCAGTAGCTACTGTAATACTGATTTTAGAACAGGTGAAAGGGACCAGAGCCTGTCTACTGGTGAGCAGGTACCAGGCATGGGATGCATGGTCAGCTTGACTCTTACAAGCAGACTGGGCTGAGACGGATGCTGAGAGAGACAGAGCCCGATGTTCCCACCCCACAGCTGTGATCTCTCCCTGGTTGACAGTGGTAATAGGCCCAGAGTGCAGATCCAAGCATTTAGTCTCCTCTGCTGGAGTGTGGAGTGTGGGCTGGATTTAGTGACAGAAGTGGTGGGATGTCACTCCTGAGGTCAGGTTGTTAAGACTGTGGTTTGTATCTTGGGATCTCTCTCTCTCTCTCATCACCCTGGGTAGCTAGCCACCGTGTTGTGTGGCAGCCCTATGTAGGGGCTCCCAGAGCAGGGGACCAAGGCCTGCCAAGACCGCATGAACAAGCAGGGAGCCCGTCAGCCTCATCCAACCTTCAGATGAGACTGCAGTACTAGTGTGCTATCTGACTGCAGTGTCATGAAAGACCTTGAGCCTGGGCACTAGTGAGCCATACAACAGAAACTGTGAGATAGGGGCTGGGGATTTAGCTCAGCGGCAAAAGTGCCTGCCTGGCAAGCGCAAGGTCGTGAGTTCGGTTCCCGGTACCGGAGAAAAAACAAAAAACAAAAAACAAACAAACAAAAAAAGAAACTGTGAGATAATAAATGCATGTTATTTTAAACTGCATAAGGGCCTGGGGTGTAGCTCAGCTGCACAGCGCCTACCTGGCAAGTGTGAGGTCCTGAGTTTGATTCCTGATAGTGAAATAAATAAATAAATAAACTGCTCAGTTTGGGAATAATTTGAGTATCTTTATATTTTTATCCCAAACAACTTTTGCCTATAAAAGTTCTAAAAGTTTCTCCTCAAAATCTCTCCTATTGTTTTTCATTATGATTTTCTGACAAGAGTGGGCTTTCCCAGGCATATGTGGTGGTGGTTATGCTCCTACTGTCGACTGTCCTAATTCATGTGTCATCTGTGTGGTTTATCATGTGCTTGACACTTAAAAACCATATATTTTATTTAACTCAGGCAGACCTATGAGACTGAAGGAGATTATCTCATCTTTCAAATGTTCAAACACAGGAAAATAATTATTCATAGAATAAGTGGAAGTAAAGAGAAATAGGTCTAGATAGAAGGAGATGAGGCAGGAAGGTATGCAGGACTCCAGGGCAGAAATCCTGAGAGTGCTGTCTAGGATGGTGGATGTAGGGACAGAGTGAAGGGAAGTTAGGAAGTAAACTTCACAGAACTTGGAACTGAACTGGAAGCTGAAGGTCACTGAGAGGGAGAGATCCACAGTTACTTGTTGGTTTCCAGCCAGTGATATTCTGAACAAAAGTATGAAGAAGGAGAGGCAGACATGTGGAAAGGTAAGTTCAATTTTAAAAATGTGGAGTGAGGCACCCATGGTAGTGGTTGCTGGGAGGAAGCATGGGTTGCTTATTCCTAGAGAGCTGTTGTTTTAACTGGGTCAATGCTTGTGAAGCACAGGGCATACCACATAGTAAGTGCTCAATAAATGGGAGCCTCTATTATTATTATTGAGAGCTATCAACATGTTTGCTAAATGGAGGCCTATTTGCTGATAAGACCACTTATGGAAATTGATGAGTTACGAGGGCCTAGGATCTGAGGACCATGGACATTTGAGAAATGGGAAGGGATGCTACACCAGGCATGTTAGGCACTTTGGAGAACCAATCAACCCCAAGCAAGAACTTTAAAAATAGGTGTATTTGGTTTAATTTTAATATATTTAATTATACAGGCAATGGTTGTAATTAATGCCAAAAGTGAGACATGAGTCATGCTATAAATAAATTGCCTAATGTAATGATTCTTAGCCCTTGGAGGTTACTATCAATGATATCAAGAGACTCTCGATGGATATTAGCTGACCCTGAGAATACCTCAAAATGAGGTGACATTTTAGAGTTCACAGCGAAAATTTTAAGCTCCATGTGATGGTGAAGAGATTTATACGTTATTTTCCAGTTTCTACCCCCATCTAGTTTGTTATGCTTAGCTTTGGATTGAAACTGAGTTGGTTTTAGATAACCAATGTCCATCCGAAATAAAATTTGGGCATTAAACAATTAATTGTTTTATTCATTTCTCCATTATTTTGTACATTTTTGAAATTTTAATCTTATATTCTAGACAGTTGCTCTAACTGAATGGTTTTTGGATGTTCTACATGTTAGCACATGGAGAGAGTTATTTGGCTTGGCTTTAAAATTAGAATCTATTTTCGAAAAATAAGGACTGAGGACTCCTCTGCAAGATAGTCTTGCTCCTCATATAACCACAAAAATTTCTTTCTCACTCACTCAGAGAACAAACTGCTACATATTTTTTATTCTATCACATAAATAAAATTGCCAATAAAATTGGCACTGAGAGATGGGTAACAAGCCCAGTATTTCCGTTCTAATTAGTTACAACTCAGAGTCTTTCCTGTCAACCTGCCCTCCCAGTACCAGCCCACCTTGTGCCACGATGGCACTTGTCTTTTCCATGCTATCTGGCAGAGTGGCCTCTAGTCACATGTGGCTTCTGAGCAGTTGAAATGTGATGGATGTAGCTAAGGAGCTGAAAATATTCTTTTAATCAATACATATATTAAATAGCCACATGTGGCTGGTGCCTAGCATATTAGAAAGCATTAGCCCAGAAAGGGGTGAGTGTATGCATGCACGTGCATGGGTGTGCACACACATGTACACCATGAAAGGGCTGAGGCCATGACAGTTTGGCTCCCTGAATGGAAGGTCTGCAGTTCTGCAACAGACCAGTTGCAGAACTGCAGACCTTTCACCTTCACCACAGCTTCTTCCTGGAGCACCGAACTGTGGGGAGCATAGGTCCTCATGCCCTGCAAAGGTGCTATGCTAGGATCTCCACTCACCTTTTCCTTTCTGGAGACAAAGGTCATTTTCCTCTTTGTAAGTATCTCACTGTGTAGGTAGTAGGGTTAGCCACGCATCTGTACCTGGGTGACCACTGTGATTTTTTCTTAGGCTGAGACCCACAGAAGGCTAAGCCCAAGTCTGCAGCTCATGTGCAAGGACCAGCTGGGGTGTGTGGTGCCAGGCAGCTGGAGCAAGGGATGGGGAGTGGAGGAGAAGAGGAGGGAGGCCTGGTATACATTGGCCTCTGCTGTCCTAACAGGTAGTCTGAGCCTTTGAAATCATCAGCCCTTCCAGGGAAGGAAAGGAAACATACTTCTGGTGGACGCCATCGACCAGGGTGCACTCTGCACTGCTGGCTCGGGACAGCATGCATGTGCCCTGGGGATGGGGTAAGGCACTGGCCAGGCGGGCAGCTGCACAAAACTAATGAGAAGCCATGCAGAATGGGGCGCAGCCACTGTCATAGAGTGAGAGGCAGCTGAGGCCACAAGGATCTGAGGTGAGGTGTGTGTCAGCAGCATCTGATGCCATCTCTATGAAGGGTCCTTCTCCACACCCACCTCCGGCCCCAAGTTAGGAATACCGAGTCTGCAAGGGCTCAAGGCTGCCTCCAGGACTGAGTAGCTCTCTAGTGTTCTTGCTGGAGCAGAAGAAGAGGGCGAGGTCACTCTCAGTAGGGCATCCTGCTGCTCCCATGGAGTCATCCAGTAGATGGTTTTCTCTAACCAGTTCATAGAAGTCTGTGATGGACAGTGCCTGTGTCGCTATGCAATAACAGCAGCAATAATAACAGCCAAAGAACACTTACTAAATGCTAATTACTGCTTGAGACAGTTCACTAAATAAGGTCATTTATAAATCTTCAAGGGTCTTCATCTCCGTACATAGATATAGTGAATGTGCTTGGATGTAGGTATGTACATCTCTGTACCTATATAAAATTATATGCATGCACATGTTTCTAAGATCTTGTTTCTTGCTTTGAAGCTCATGAATTCCTAACTGTTCATTCTATTGATATAATTGATAAAATATATACCAAAGGGGGGGGTGAATAAACCAATAATTTGCTTGTGAAAATGATATAATTAGCCATTATACTATAAAGGAATCAATCTTTTCTTTTACATTTACCTTAAGAAGTCCTGGTTGCTAATGGACCCAGACTCTGGGCTCTCGCCCACCACCTTCACAGCGACAAAAGGGGAGCGGACAGGTGACCCCCAGGCTGGCTTTCCTGTGTTTTATGTTTAGGGTCACCTTGAACAAATTCCTGAAACAACAGAGGCATTTCATCTTGGGAGTCATTTCTGAACACTAACAGCTTAGGGTCTAGAACGCTGTAATCTTGTGTAAAACACTAGATTTATTTCTAAGAGCAGAGAAATTCTGCAGATGACTCATTCAATTCATTTATATTTCCTGTTTGCCCCTTAAAGTTTGGCATTTCTGGACCTGTCACTATGTTCCGGGACTTCATTTTACCCCGACCCTGGTGGGGCCCCGTGTGCGAGCTATAACATTGACTTAGGTTACTAATTTGATAGTCCTCACTAGTTTGCCCCCAGTGACCCTAGTAACCAGCTTCTTCAGCAACTTCTTTATATGTGAAGTTGAGAGTGACAGGATTGCTTACCACAGAGCAGCCATTTGAACGTAAAATTAGCTGATTTTATCACAGGGACCAATTGTTGAACTAATTAGATGTGCAGTACTGCTGAGGAGCCAGAAACCAAAAGTGATTTTCCATCTAAACTGTGGTTTTCTACAAAGTTGACTGGGCTGCAGATCCCAGGCTCGACAGCAACCTGAGCACAAGAAAGATGGGTGAAGAAGTTTGCTGGCTTCCACGCAGGCCAGAAGGGCAGGATGGCCCAAGGAGGAAGTTGCATCTCAAGGCGGGAAAGAGCTTCACATGGGTTCTCCTGACCTGGCAAGTGCTGGGTTCTGCTCAGAGGACATGAGAGTTCTTCATGTATTTGGCAAGCTGAGGATTTTGTATAAAATGTGAGGGTATTCTGACCTCCCAAGGAAGTCTTTGTAATCTCCCCCTAACCTTATTTTCATATTTAAAATTTTTCCTCAAAGAATTTCATGGTAGGATTATTTGCTCCTGGCATTAATTAGATGGGATAATCAAACGTATTTGCTGTTGGGTTATCAGATGTGGACAACTTGGCTCCTGACACAATCTTCGCATATCCTGACCTGAACTGTGGCCTCTGTGGAGGGTAGGGGGTGGTCTACATGAGAGTCTTTCATCCTGAAAATGTGTCTTTTCCTCATTTAGGAATTAAATCTTTTTCTGTGAAATTTCAGACAATGAACAAATATACAGATATTTCTCCTGATCACCTGACCTAACTCTTCTCCACCTCTGCAACCTTTATGAATAGAAAGCACAATCTTTTCTCTATTTCTTTTATTAAACAAGAGAAGAAAAGTAGGGATTTCCTTTGCAGACATTTTACAACATATCAAGTTCCAATATGAATAATATTTTTCTAGAGCAAATTCCATATTATCTACTGTATTTCAAATACAAACAGTGTTTCAAAATCTGTCCCTGCCAATCTCTATCTGTCTACCCATCTGTGTACCCTTCCATTCATCTATCCACCCATCCAACCATTCAACCTCCCACCCATTTATTCATCCATGTACCCACTCATGAATCCATCCATCCACCCACCCATGTACCCACCATACATCTATCCATCCATATCTCTACATCCCCACCCACCCACCTGTCTGCCCAGCCATCTGTCCATTCAACCATCCATGCATCCATTTATATATTTAATGTGTATATGTAATCTTTAAATATTTTGTATACTTTTATCTCAAATTTCAATTACCATCTATCATCTGTGTGTTTGAATATACTCAGTACCGTGTAATTTTAAAGAAACATACCCAAAATGAAAGATAAAAAACAGTATATAATGATTGAGTTGCGGCTAGCAGTTTTTAGAATAAAGGTTTAGCATTGACCATTTAATTTTCTTCCCATTTAGATTATATCCAGATATTCAATGACTCCATGTGCTTTCCAGTTAAACCCTGACAAATGAGAAATTGTGGTTTGACTGTTTCCCCTCTCTGGCATACAGAGGGAGAGAGAGAGAGAAAGAGAGAGAGAGAGAGAGAGAGACAGAGAGATGGGGGGGACAGGGGCAGGGACAGGGACAGTGACAGGGACAAAGAGTTTTTATTACCAAATAGCCTATATATGTCAACCGTGATTCTACACAGGAATTAACTTTGAAATGTGAAGACATCTAGAGCCATTCTAAAGTAGCATACCAAAATAAAATTTTAAAAAATTCCTAAAGACCCGTAATGTTCGAGAGAAGAGAAGCGTGTGTGTGTGTTCAGAATGACATTTGGATGGTTGGTAATATCTTAGTCACTAATAATCTCTTAGTCACTTACTATCTTTGAGTTCTGAGTGAACTACTTTGGTCCTCATTTTAAATTACTTAAGTGTGGATAACAAAATTTTCACATAGGTTTGTTCTAAAAGTTAAATGAGATTTTATCTTTATTTATGTATCTACCTACTAGTGTGCAGTAGTGGCCCAATATATATTACTTGAAGTGGAATTCCTTTAGTTTTCTGATACAGAATATGATTCTAATGCTGCCTACCCAACTGAGGGAATTTAAGTACACTTGAGGCATTTCTGGTCATGCTAGAACCACTGTACTATAGCTGGACCTTATGACTTCCCTTCGCAAGGTACACACAGGTCCTTTGGGTTTCTTCTAAGCGTCTTTAGGCTGAACATGTGCTTTTCTCTTACCCTCCCCCACCTTCCTCAGGAAAATAATAAATGTATCACCTTATCAAATATTAATTATGCAGTGATGAGTTTCTAGACTTGCATTACTCTTGTTTTAAACAAAGCTATCAGAAGAAATATCTTGTGAAATTTGTTGCAGTAAACTGTTGCATAAACAATCCCCTATTTCTGGGAACTATTCTGACATTCCTGCATTAAGTAAGGTCTCTGAGGGCTCCCATTCTCTCAGTGCCCAGGCCTGTGCTCAGCTCTTAGCAGATATCAGCAAATCTTTGTCAACCTGAGCTGGAGAGATGAGCAGACGAAGAAGCCCACTCAGTGGTCGCATATTATGGAGTGAATATGCCCCCCACGAATGTCAGTGTTGCCCCCCCCACCCCGGGATGATACTTGGATGTGGGTGATTAGAGTTAGATGAGATCATGAGGGATTAGCATCCTCATGAGAAGAGACCCCAGACGAACTTGAAACCTTCCTGTTCCCATACAAAGAAGTCATGGGAGTACACAACCAACCATCTACAAGCCAGGGGAAGGGGCTTAGAATAGAGCCCGGGTAGCACCTGGACCCTGGGCTCTGAGCTCCAGAACTGTGACAAAGAGTCTGTGGTGGAGGCACCCCAGTCTGCAGTACTGGTCATGAGCTGACTCGGGGGTGGCCTTGTTTCCTGTGGTGTGCTCCTCTGAGGGGTGGTAGGAATCGTGCCTTGCACAGAACACCCACCTGGGGCTGGCTCTGCCTCACCCTCCATGACCTTGGCTGACACTCAGCAGCTCTGACTCCTTGTTTGGAATGGGGAGAAGACACGGGCAGTGAAGCTGTTCATCCATGGAAACAGTGCTCAGTGCTGTTCTGCTGCCTCCCCTGTTATCCTGAACGTCTTCCACATCCGAATTGGGTAGGACAGGACCCATGCTCCTCCCGGCTTCATCTGTCAGAGTTTGAAACTGGAGCTCAGAGGGGCTCATTCATATTCCCAAGATGGCCCTGATGTGATACTTAAAGGGTGAGAGCCATTCGACTCTGAATTTCATTTCCTGTTTGCCCGCACTGTGTGAGAGCACTTGGGGTCTGCCCAGCATTTTACAACTATCACGGTGTGATGGGGTGACTCCAGAGACAGGGCAGTATGCAATGGCTTCGTCCAGCTTTTCAGGAAGCCTTAGATTTCAAAGCCTTGTTAAAATACAGGACCGGGGAGTCTTCCTTTCCATCGTGTAAATGACAGGGTTATTTCTGTGTCTTTGTTCCCAGGGAAATGGGTAGGCAGCACGCTAGTAGGATCACTTCTTGGTCTGTTGTGCTCATTGGGCTATGATGTTTAAAATCCATTTTTAAAAAGTACCAAAAGACTCCTGCTATCCCTGACACCAAAAAAACATTTATTTGCATTGGGAGATCATGGGTAGATGTAGGTAAATGTCAGTTGTTATTTTATGGTTTGGGGGTTAGACAAATCTTCATCTTTTTTAAAATTTTATTTGTGCTATTGTTTAAAGCATGAAGGTATGATTGAAAATACCCAAGGAAAGTTCCTGAATAATTTATTCATTTACCTTAGTCAAAGAGAAAAATCTCCTTGGGTATGCCCAGCAGTAGAGACAGAAGTCCTCTTAGGCCCCTCTTAGAGCGTTGAGGTTGTAATTATGGGTATTATTGTGAACTTTAAATAAGAACTTGTGAAATAAATATCTTAAAAATGCCCACTTCTTGGAGGCAGGCATCTATACTTCTATGTAGGAAGCCATAGAGACAGCTAGGTCTTTAGCCTAATGGTTCAGTTGCATCTGGGTGATTATTTTCATTTCCACTTATTACTGTGTGTTAGGCTCCCTGCGTATGAGTATAGATTGCCCTTTCTTGCACTGTATTTAGAAATCTCTGCATTACCCCTGGGCATTTGTTCATTAATAGGGGGTGGGGAGAGGAAAAGATTGTAATAACGGGCTTTACATATTAAACTACATCCACTTTGGGGTCACAAGTGAAAAATCTTGTTTGTGTTACTGCCCTCTGGTGGTAGCAACGCTTCAAGGCGGTGTCAGAGAACACTTGCCCGGTGTTGTGGGGGTACTCTGGTTCTGCAGTGGCAGCTCCTAGGAGCAGTGCAGACTGGAGTATGACCCGGCAATCAGTCTTGCGTTTATATTCACTGCTTTCCATTCAGGTTTATCGCAGCACCCTAGGGTTCTGCTTACTGGCCAGAGGGATGGGAGAAGAAAGCATTCTTGTGAATGCTAAGGAGACATTTTGATTTCAGTGAAAGTACAGGCACAAAATAACCCTAACCAACATAGAGCGGTTTGGGAACAATTCAAATTCTCTGTGGGCCACATTCCTGCTCACCTTTCAGGGGCAGCATGGGAGAGTGCAGTGGCTCCTAAGTGTGACACACAGACCCCCTGTGGCACACAAGATGGTTTTAGGGTGTATCCAGGTAAATCTATTACATTTTCATTGTTACGTGTTTACCTTAATATGTATTAGAAAAACTGCAGGGAGTGTTTGAAGCTCAGCATTTCACAAACATTTCTGCTTAGGTGAAGACAGGAAATGGCACCCACACACTCTGCTGGCACCCACACATTCTTTGCAGGCATGCTCCTTCTGCTAGTCGGGAGATGGGCAAACCCCAGTGGAGGTGTGAGAGGATGATTTGGGCAACATGGCCATGGTCTTGCTTGCTGAAATGACCTTGGGCCACCAACCTCTCTAAGCCTGGCTTCCTTGAGTTTTTGAGCAGGATAACAGTGGTTGCCTCTGAGGGTGTGGGAGGATATGGGGTGCTGCGTATGTAACATGTCTGGTGCTTAGTCAGTGCCAGATTCTTCCTCTTCCTCTCCCTGTACTCCAAGACACTTCTCAGAGCTCACTGCCTCCACATTCCCATCATGCTTTGCTTGTAACACTCACTTCATCAGAGTCATTGTAAGTTTCTGGAATTCTCCTTCGTACATATAATCTTCCTGGCTTTACATCCTTCATCACACTCCGTGCGGTACTTGGCACAAAGCAGGCACTCCGGGAACGTTTGTCGCATGAACCAAACCCATGCACAGGATAACGGTATTGATTTTCCCACCCCGCAACACAAGCAGTGCACATCACGCATGGAACCAGGATGTGAGTGTTCCCTTGTCTCCCCGGGTCACCTGGACCAGTAATAGGAACAGGGTTTAGGTCCTGCCCATGACTTCAAGCGGGAAGAAGAAAAAGCCACAGAGCCTACCATTAATACCACTAATACCGCCTCTTATCTTATCAGTTCATGTATAGGTTTATTACATACATACACATAATCTTTAGTTTCAGAGAAAGAGAAATGGAAGGCAGTGGAAACATTTTAAATGCAGCATTGCAGCTGCGGTGGGATCTATTTTAGAGACAACAAAGGGCCTTTGTTGTTCAAGCAGGTAGATTTATAAGGCTTGCCCTGGTTTAGTCTATATAAAATGGCCTTGGGAATGATATGATCAGAGAAACCACCGAGAGGAGGCGGGGGACTCGGGAACCCTTTCATTTTAGTGGCAAGAGCTTGAACCGGGGTTTGTTGTTTCCTACAGAGGCAGAGCAGTTTGCCTTTCAAATTCCCCTTGATTTGTGTCGGCTCCGCGTGGTTCTGGGCTTCTCCGACTCACCCAGACAGCGCTTCCCGGCCCGATCCTAAATGGCCGCAGAACGCCTGCTCGCTTCTCTGCCGCGGAGGCGATGTTCATTTACGGCTCGGAGACATCAGAGCTTTCATGTTTGCCACGAAAGCCGCAGAGCCTCACGCACCTCCGCAGCGGAGATGAAAGGACATTTGTGTTTGTGCATGTGTGTTTAGAGCTTAAAGGACAGGGAAAAGAAAGAAAATAGATGTTACCGCTCAGCACTCACTTCAAAATGTGACTTACTCCCTCTGGTGGGACCATTTAACTCCGATGGCGCCGCCCCTCCCCCGGCGCCCCCGCCGCGCTCCCCACCCCCACCACTTCCATAGCGGCCCATGTGACATCTGTTCTGGGCACCGCGGAGCCGACTTGCCGTTGCCATGGCAGCCGGCGGAGCGAGCCTGCCCATTGGCTGTGAGCGCAGGAGGAAAAAAAGGGCCTCAGAGTCTGGGTCGCGTGCCCGCTCCTTGCCCCGAGGTGCGGTCTGCTGCCCAGAGGTGCAGTCCATGCGCTGGGCCGGGACCACCGGGCGCGGCGCCGTGGGGGTGGGAAGTGGAGTGCGTAGGGACCGCTCCGCCTCCCCCGCCGCTGAGCGAGCCCGGCCTGCGGGACGAGGCCGAGGTCAGTGTCATTAGCTTCTCCCTCGAGTGGGAAGCGTGTGAAGGACAAAGCAGAGTGCGCAAGGGAAAGTGGGCCGCCTTCCCCTTCACCTTGAACTCCTCGGAGCTCTGTCTTCCTTTGTAGCGTTTGGATTTGAAATTCTGCAGAGTGACCCTTTCTGCGCCGCTTGAAGCCCAGGGATGGTGAGAGTGCGTGCCCGAGTTAAACTGTCTGACTCCCTTTACCTTGGCCATAACCCAGTCTCTCTAAAGCAAAAAGAGGACAGCGTTCCATTGTGAAATGCGTACCTGAACCTGATTACTTTGAAAATCATTCTCCTGTTGGAGTCACCTGTGAATTTACCTAGGCAATTGGAATCACTGTTGGGCTCCAGAGCTGCAGATTGCCCTTGCCTTGTCCTCATGGCCCGGTGAACCATGACTGCAGACATGCATCCGGCCAGACAGGTATGAGAAAGCTGCCCTGAGGAACTGTACCTGCCTGCCTCAGCTTCCCTTCTCTTGGAGACTTGAGGTCCCTGCTGATGAATGATGGGGGGGCTATCACCTGCTCCACCCAGAGTCCTCAATCCTCACAGCCTATACATTATCTATATTATACTATATTATATATAACTATTCCTATTTGGCTGCCTTATGAAATTATCAGTGAAAATTGGCACGTGATTATTTTGCCCCTTTTTATTGGTATGTTTGCAATACATAATAATTACATTCATCTTGGGAAACTGGTACATGTGTGTATCTATCACATCGTCCTCTTGTGTCACAGAGCAAACCCAAGGCCTAGCAGAAATGACCTGCACAGCTGAGGTGGAAAAGGCAACATGTTTTTTTTTCGGTGGGGAGCCCTTACGGGGTTCAGCCTTTTGTGGTGTAATTGAAAAGCCTTTATAAGTAACTTATTCCTTAGACTCCTAATGTTGCACACTTTCAGCAGAATCTGAAGTGAAATAGGAATCAACATCTTGCTAACAGCAGGCATAGAAACCCTTCTCCATATAGTTTCCTTTCTCTGGAGCAGGGCTGAGTCAGACCTTGGTCACCGTTCCAGGGCACAGCTAAGAAAACAGAGTACAGACACCAAAACCAAGAGCGAGCTGACCTTGCTGGGGTGTAGGACAGGCTTCCCAGTTAGTTGCCTATGTAAAAGGTAAACCTCCAACCCCTTTGCGAGAGCCATACCTTCTCAAAATGAAGCTCGCTGCCCCTGGTGAGCCATCCGCTCCGTCAGCCAAGGTCTCATTTGAGATGTGTGCAAAAAGGCTGCCTGCTCTCTGGCCACAGAGCCACATCATGTCTGGTATGTGTTGATCCATGTTCCCTCTGCTTCTGGAGGGTGGTTACCTTTTGTGGTTATGATACTGTCAAATTTTCCCCGATAGTGTCATCTGGCTCATGACTTTCTATCCTGAGCCTTCTACCCACTCCCTTTCTCCAGCCCCCACTCCCCAGCCACACTGAGACTCACTGTACCCTCTACTCCGCTTGCCCAGGAGCAGCTGCCTTCAGGAGTGGGTTATTCAAGCTTCATTCCTACACCTCAAGGTGCCCTGTCTGCTGTCTGCTAAGTCATTGTGGAGAGTGGCCCCCACACAGGTGCCGTCCGCCATGACAGCAGGCCTTGTGTTTTGTGTTTCTGGTAAGGACTAATGAGACTCAGAAGCAAGAGAGGTAAATTAGGTGGCCTGGCCAATCAGAGGCTAGGGAAGCTGATGGAAGATAAGTGAAATAAAACGAAGGGTCAGTCAAGGAGTAGCAGCAGAAATGGAGCACACTTCTGTAGTAGAAAAAGCAAACAGGATGTGTGAGGGCTCAGACAGGAGTAGGACCCAATAGGGGAGCCACTGCATGCTCCTGGGTTTGAAAAGGAGCCTGAAAAGTAGGGCTAGAGGAAGAAGTGGGAGCCCACGTAAAAGGGGTCAGGAATACTTGCATCCTGGTGGGAAATACGCAGTATCTTAGGGTCGAGAAAACCCCAGGGAGCGGTCCGAGAAGTGCTGCCTGTGTGACAAAAGCCCCCCACACCTCTGAGGAACTTGTGTGATGCTTCGGTGACTCACACCTTCTTTTTTAAAAAATAATTTCCTACTCTATAAAACTGAGCTGGTAACCCTTGCCCTTGCTTGTGACACTGTGGGCTCTTGGGAGGATCAAGGGAGATTAGCAGTGCGCAGAGGGTTGTAATCTAGAAAATGCTCTCCAAGTGCAAGGCCTAGCAGAACCGGGGTTGTGGGGGGCAGAGGATCGGCAAGTTCCTAATCCTTGCCGAACTGCATTTTCTAACCGAGGAAAGATCCCACATTTTATTCTCTCCTATTTTTCATTCACTGCAGTTATTACTTTGTTCTCATGAGCCAAGGTGACTTTCTAGCAGAGATGAAGCTGAAGGTGGCTGAGATAAAATGTAGCTGATCTTCTCTGTGTCACCAAAATTGTCAAAGGGGCCCCTGGCTTCTCCAGCCCTCAGTGTAAGGCATAACTTGCGGACACTCAGCAGGAGACTGCATGTGAGTAAGGTAGTTTATGAAATTCTCCCATGACCACACATGGAGGCAAGTGCCTTTCTGCAGCTCCACTGGATGAACAGCTCTCTCCAGAAGGGACTCACCTGTGAATTGAGCTGGTATTATAAATTACCATAATTTCCCACTCAGGTCCTTTACACACCACGTTTGTGCAGGATCTGTTGAAAGTCAGCGTAGACAACACACATAAAATGGGTCCAGTGTCCTGTTCCTCACATTCAAGCTTCTGTATGTGGGTGTTTCCTCTGTAAAGCAACAGAAATTTCACTCCTGCATTGCCTGACAATGGAGGAGAAGGCAGGGGAACTCTGAGGAGCCCTCTTGTGTTCTTTGCAGACCCTCCCCACCCAGGCTTCGGTTTTCCCCCTCCTTCAAGTTCAGTGGCTCCCTGTGTGGTCCTAGCTCCACGGCAGTCATGAGCCTCACACTTCCTGTCCCATGTGGCCTGAGAGTGCGAGCGGCCAGGGATGCTGCCGAAGAGATGACACAGAGTCTGTGGCCACCAGAGGCAGAGCACCACAGTGGCCTGCTTCCAGCAGGGCCTAGGCAGCTCTCTGCTCTCCTGAGCCCACCCAGAGTGTCGGGCCCTCTCCAGCTCAGCAGGCCCACTTACTGAGCTGCACTTGGCAGTCAGGAAATGCATCCCAGCTGCATCTCCTGCAGCAAGCCTATGAGCCAACAGATTGGGAAGTACTGTACCTACTTGACAGAGTTGCAAGCAGGGCGTGATTCCTTTCAGTTCGCAGAGTGTTTACCGAGCACCTGTGCGCAGGGTTGGGGGAGTGGCGCTGAAGAAGCCTGTGCATAGGATCAAGACCTAACGCGTGTGGGCAGCCACTGGAGCTGGGAAACGGGTTTTGCATCAGTTTCTCTGTTCGCCTGTCTTCTACCTGTCTTCACTTAAACAGCAACTCTCATGAGGTGATTGAAACATTATTCCCTCAAGAAGAAACATGGCCCCGAGAAGGAAGCCACCCAGGAGTGTTGGTGGGGAACGTCTCCATGGATGGGATGAGGTTTCTAACCAAACCAGAGTTGAGGCTATTTGTAGGGCTCTGTAGATTCCACAGCACCACGCACACCCACAGAATGAGACTCTTCAGGAATGAGGTCAAGGGAGGGGACATTTTTAAAACTCCCCAAATGATTTTGGTGCAGAATTCAGTTTGGGAACCTCAGAGTAGTGGCCTAGTCCTTAGTCTTCGGCATCACACAAGTTACCTATCTGAGCCTGAATAAGTAACATAAACCCTGAGCCTCAGTTTTGTCATCTCTAAAATGGGTGTAATCACATGTGCCTCAGAGGAGTGCTGTGTAGAATGAAGGAGTTCACATGTGCCAAGCCCTGGGTCTGCCGTTTCAGTTGTCTTGCCCAGTGCTGGATGTCTCGTCCCCCACCACACGCTCTTTCCACACCAGCATACTATCCATTTATACTGAAGTGCTCGGGTCTATCAGTGATTGGAAAGCGAGAGGCAAATGACTTGCTGAGGGAGTTGGCCTGAAGCACTCGCTGTTGGTGAGGAAGATGTCCTCCTCTGACACAAGCCGTGCCTAGGGGTTGGGCTGTTGGCCACAGTTGAGGACTTTAGCGGGGAGTTGGCCATAGGTCCTCAGCACCGAGCCTGTTCCTGCTGCCTTCTTCCTGCACTGCGTGTGACAGCTGGATCCGTCCAGTGCCTGTGTTAAAGCATCTGCTTAGCGATCGCTGTGCAGAAGCTAAATGAAGGCGCCAGTCTTTCTGTTCTTACCTTCGGTTTGCCAGGGTTGGAGACTTTTGGCCCTTTGGCTTCCATCGTCTTGCAGGTATGACCTTGATCTGGGGTTCTCGAGCTTCTCGGGCCTCAGGACCTCTTCAGCTGTTGAGGAACCTCAGCACACTTGTGTTTGGTATTTACCGTGGACAAACTGATGGAAGGTTTCCGAAACCCAAGTGCACACTGCAGTGATGATGTCCTCGCACTCCTGTGGCCTCCGGCCAGCTCCACCTACGCTCATTACTAGGGTGTAGGAGGAAATATATTGTAGTATTATCAGGAGATAATTTGGACATTGCAGACCCCAGAAAAGATCTTGTGGGGCCCCAGAGGTCCCTGAGGCCCGCTGGCCTGTCAGATGCACAGGTTCTACCCACCACGTTGTTCTGTCTAACAGAGAAGCTCAGGGTCAAGGCGGAAATCATTGAACCATCCACAGAAAGGATCCTAGAGAAAACCTGAACCCCACCCAGCTCCCCAGGTTACAGACAGGAACCTGAGCCCCCAAGGCCATCAAGTTCACACAGCTCCAGTGCCAAGCCAAACTGATAGCCTAGCACTTGCGCCCACTGGGCTTGTCCCCAGGTCATCATTTAGTGGCTCAGGACACAGCCTGTGGGAAAGATAGCTCCGTTCTAATCCCAGCTCCACTGTATGATGAACTTCTCTGGCTTCAACTTCCTCGTATATAAAATTCAGCTAATAGCAAATATCTGCCTGATAGCCTTCCTGGGAAAATCAAAGAAGATAACATGTGGAAAGGGCCTGGCGCCTTGCACAAGCACCACACACACACACACACACAAACACCTGGAGTGTCTCAGTTAACCCTGGAGCAATACAATGACAATCACTACTCCTAGAAATTATTACCAGCTTTCCCCCCTTCACTGTCTCAATGGTTCCCTAGCTGGCTCAGCCATACAGCAGAGGACCGACTGGTGGCAAACGCCTCCCTGTCTGCTTTCCCAATAAGCGGAGGGCAGAGCTGACATGGGACATAATTAGTTACATGTCAGACCCAACAATCCATGCTACATGTCATGCAGGAGTGATCAGTGTTTTCAAGGTGGTACAAAACTTCATAATGAGCCAACGAATAGTATTATTACAGTTGAGTAAACTGAAGCCTGATTTATGATGATTAAAATTTGCTTCTAGCATATGTTTTTCTCCCTTTCCCCGCTAAAGTGGAACATGTGCGTCTGCAGCACCATCCATTTGCAAACTGCATTCCCAAACCACTCTTTAATTGTCTGCTGATCAGGCCATGGGAGCACGAAGTGACGGGAGGTGACCCAGTTCTCCCTACTTCACAAGCATAAATGCAGCACTTTGTTCTTTGGGGGGATCCCCCATGGCCAAGAGATTGCTGCTGCAAATTTTTAATATTATTAAAACAGTATACTTCATTGTGAAGACCTCACAAGCAAACAGCAAATAACAAATTTAAAAAACAGATTTAAAAATGTCCTATAAATAACTATAGCTCTGTGTATCCAGCCAAATGGGATAATCTGCACTCTATGGGCCCTGCCGGCTCAGATCCTGTTCAGACATATGTGGGTATCAATAATGAATGAATAAATTGATTCATCCTCTGTCTTGCTGAGTGTCTCTCTGGGAGATACCGCTTGTGGCTCTTGTTTACCCAAAGATCACTTTGAAGACAGAATGCTCTGTAGTCCCGAAGAGCAGCATCTTGCCTAGCATTGACATGTGATCCTTATCTCTAATCTGCAGGACTGGAGTTTCTCCTCTTACCAGGGAGGTAGCATGGCTCACCCAAAAGATGCAGCAGGGAGAAGACCTGGATTCTCCTACCGCCTCTGTACTCACAGCTGTGGGATTGAGGCAAAAGCCTTCATCTCTCTGATCTTCCTCTACCCCATCTTCCTCTACCCCATCGCAGCAGCCGTCCATGTCTGCTGTTGGTCCATAGAGTGGTGGTTGATTCCTTCTACCCTCAGACTCACAGACCAGCCATATCCAATTGTCCTGAGGGTGAGAACATGTCACAGTAAATGAAATAGTTATGCAGCAGCTGAGCTCACTATGGTGATCCTGGGTGAACATGATCTCAGGTTTCCTGTCAGAGATAGCTCAGTTCACCAAGACCTCCTCCTTCCCTGTGTGTGTGAATAGATCCACTCTTGGACCTGTGACTGACTACCATGGACAACTTTACTTTTCCTGTATTGTATTAGTTATCTGTCACTGCATAACAAGCTGCCCCAAACATAATGGCTTAGAACAAAAATAATTTCTCATGGTTCAGCAGGATGGCTGGAGTGTTCTGCTGATTTTGTGTGGGCTCAGTCATGTGACTACATTTGGAGGCTGGACTCAGTTGAGACATGTTATGGTTTGTGTCTGGATGTCCCCCCAAAACCTCATGAAGCTATTAGAGGTGGGCTTTTCAGAGGTGAGTCTAAAGTTTGTGACTGATTTATGGTCCAATGCTGGGATTAAGGGCATGAGTGCTATACCCTCCCTAGGGTAGGTAGCCTGCAGGCAATATAAGGGACAGAAAGGGGCTTGTCCTCTCTCATTGCTTTTGCTGTCTTCTGCTGCCATGAACAGTTACTTCTCTGCCATGTACCACCAGGCCTTGGAGACAGCCAGTTATGGACTAAAACCTCTAAAAACTGTAAGCTAAATAAACCTTTCCCCCTTTAACTTTGGGTGTTGGGTATTTTGTTTCAACAATGAGAGGAAAGTAAGATAGGACACATGATTCTCTGGACCCCTCTGTATTGACCTCTTCAGAGGGGTCAGCTTGGGTTGTGTGGCTCATGAGGTAGTGGCAGCGTGCCAAGACCCCTGCAGGGCTCTTCCCCCTCTGCTTCTTTTTCTGGTGTTCCACTGTCTGCTGAAAGTTGCGTGTTCAAGTCCAGAGTTAATGGGAGGGGGCTGCAGTATCAAGACCAGAAGCCATGATTCATTGAGGCATTCACAGTAAATAGAATAGTTATGCAGCACCCCTAGGAAGGCATGGGAGACCTAAGAGTCAAGAGGTATGTTTTCTATGACAAATTGTGCTGCTATAAACATAGGTGTACATATATTGCTGTAGTATGATGTTTTTAATTCTTCTGGGAAAATACCCAGAAGGGTAATAGCTGTGTTAAGTGGGACTTCTATTCCTAGTTTTGTGAGGAATCTCCACACTGATTTCCACAGTGGTTTCACCAATCTACACTCCCACCAGCAGTGGAGAAGAGTTCCCAACTGCCCATCAACTGAAGAATAAATAAAAACGATGTGGTGTTTTTATACAATGGAGTATTATCTATAAAAAAAAAAAAGGTAAACTCAGGGCTTTTATAGGAAAATCGATGCAACTAGAGATCACACTCATAAGTGAAATAAATGAGACCCATGTGTGTAAACATCATATTGTCTCCCTAGTGTAAGAACCTGAAAGAGTAAATAAAATCCAAAAATGTACAATAGATAATATGAAAGGGAAAGAAATTGCTCAAAGGAAGGAACAACTGGGATGAGGTAAAGAAGAAAAAGAAAGAAGCAAGGCAAAATATATATATAGATATGTAGCTGGGATAACTGTACTGCTGATGTCTGGTGATTTATTGAAAGGAACATTTAATGCTTAAATTTGTTTTATTTTGACCAATTTTGCATGTTTATATCTGGTGATCTGAGCAACTGATTTGAAGACAACAATATTCAATATAACAACTATTGGTGAATTCATACCATCTTGTCTAGTGAAATTCTGTATTGTCTCTAATGCTTTTAAATATGTTTTGTTTTGTTTTGTTTGGTAGTGGGAATCGAACTTAAGACCTTGAGCTTGCCAGACAGGTGCTTATGCCACTGAGCTATATCCCCAGCCCTTAAATTATTTTTTTAATTCTCTTGAATGGTTTGATCAATCTTGCATTCTTACATCTGGTAAACTGAACAACTTCGTTGAAGATAACAATATGTAATCTAACAACCACTGTTAATTATCATCATTTTGTTTTGAAACCCTGTATCATTTTTAATGTTTTTGCTTTGTTTTGTTTTTGTCTGTGATGTTGGTATTTTGCTATTGTTCTTTTCGTCATTATTCTCTTTAAAATTAAAAAAAATAAAAAAGAGATATGTTTTCTATGTCAGCTCTATTTCTACGTAAGTGTGTGGTCCTAGGCTGCATTGTTCTCATGAGTAAAGGCAGAGTCTTGGACTAGGTGCTCCATGGCATACCCCCCAAACACCCATCTTCCACAGAGCATGGAAATCAAATACGATTGAAAGTATCATGAACATGATAAAGGACTATAAAATGAAATATATTCTAATAACAAATAATATTTATATTCTAGTAAATATATTTTCAAAAAAACCTGTGATGAGGTTATAAGCATATCTATTAAAATATAGCCAGTTAAAAACTATCACATTTTTAAAAGTTCCTTCTTCAGGTTTCCATTTCGTTGCTGGTATTTTAAATTCATACCAAAAAAGTTTGACCAATCACAGTGTGTTTGCATAAAGTTGAGCTCACTAAGAGAGAGCCAAGGGGTGAATTCTACCACTTGGTTGCAGCCGTTGTAGAGGCCTTTGGCTAATAATGAGGTCTATTTACTTTAACTATTTGCCAGCCTACTCTGATGCAGTCATAATTAAACTCTTCAGCCTTCTTGGGATTCTTGTTTATAACCCTGGTCCATTGTATTGTGTTTGTGTCTATATGTTTGCATTAGGAAAACTCAAAGGTGACCCTGTCCTCAATGTCCCAAATCTGCAATGCTCCCTGAGGGACTGGGCCATCCACGGACTCCTTCCTTTTTATGTGTGGGCAAAGGCTGAGAGACTTGGGCTCCTATCCTCAGTAAACTTAGTCTCATCCCCAACAATTCCTTTGTTCATCCTCCGAAAACAAGTCCTGAAAAGATGGGGCTGAAGATTCAGAATCACTCTTACTTCTGGGTGGTTGCCTTTGCATTCAGTGTTGACTTCACATCCCTTCTCATGGCTTGTGGTCATTCCTGATAGGCTACTGGCTCCCACTCTTTCAACCTCAAACTCCTTCCACTCCAAGACACATGCAGGCCCTCCAGCATTGATGAGTCTCATGCTATTGTGGAAATAAACAAAGATCATCAGTGGAGACAAGCAATGGCTCTTGATTCAGAGCTTGCTATAACAAGGGAGTTGCCCACCTTTACTTGCATTTGGCAGAGACTCAAAGACAGGCAAAGGAGTGAGGCACTTTACAGTGTGAGCAAAGGGGTGATCTCAAGCCCTGTTGTGGTCAGGGCCTGGAATGACTTCCCAAAGCCTCATGAGCTCAGAGGGCTTTTGGAAGGCGCTTGGATCGTGGGGATGCCATGCTCATCATAGGTTAATCTGTGGATGATTTCAGAGCTAAATGTGCCATTAGCAGGTGGGGTCTGGTGGGAAGAGGCAGGCATTAGGGGCGTGGACTGCAAGGGTTTATCTCCCTCCCTAGCTCCTCTCTTCTCTCCCTGACTCCTGGCCACTGTGACATGAGCAGCTCTCATCTGCTGTGCCCCTCTGCCATGCTATCCTGCCTTGGATCCAGCTGATCACAGACTGTAACTATGAACGAACATAGCCCTCTCCTTCTTTAATTTGTGGGTGTCAGATATGGTGTCTCAGCAACGAAAAAGTGACTAAGACATGCTGATTGGAAGCCGTTGGCCTGGAGGTATGGAGGCACGAGACAGCTAATGTGCTTGGATTGAAAACCAGTTTGGCTTTCTTTAGGTAGGCCTAAAATTGGTAGCTGGGACAAAATTAAGGAAGCCTACCAGTTATTAATTCTGGCCGCTTGGGGCAAATTGCTGTAGAGGTTGTTGTGTGGCTACCTGCGTGGACCGCCATACGCAGTAGGGTGGCTGTCTGGACTGGTAGCTATAGGATGTGGGGCCAAATTCTATTTTCATACCGAGTCAGGCCATTGCCCATTCATATGTTCAGCCCTTGAACTGAAGGAGTTAACCCTCTTTTCTTATTTCTTCTCCTCATGAGTCCCTTTCTAGATGCCACAGCTGTAGTTTAAGCCTTCTGCAAAGGGTTGTCCCGGCACCTTCACCTTCCTCAAAACACGCCCTTTACAGTGCTCACTGCTGATTTGTTTCTTCTCCCACCCAAACGCTCCTTGAGGGCAGGCTGTCTGACTTGCTCATCATTGCATCTCCAGGCCCTCCAGCAATTTCTGGCCCCCGTCAGCATGCAGTTGATTAAACAATAAACGATTGACATCAGATACAGCCCATTTATCTCCCATTTTCCTCCTATCCATATTTTCCCCCTTTTATGGATGTTTACACGTGGATACCCACTTACATCTCCAGATGAATGTGTTTCAAATTAAACTTTGATCTTTTTCCAAGCCAGTTCTTCTGCCCTGGAATGTCTCAATTTTGTAAAATCCAAGAGTCTCCTGAATGTTCTCCTTCATCTCCTCCTGTGTCTCAGTCCCCAGAGAGTCTCCATCGTTCTTCACCATGCTCATCTCCACTGTTTGGTCTGACCCGGGCCTCAGCTAGTCAGACTCCATTGTCCCTTACTGGATCCTTCCCTTCGCACCACTCCAAGGTTCTGACTCTGGTGGAAACTCTTGTAAGGCCTCATGCTGCTTAGCCTGGCCTGGAGAACTCTGGATATTATGCTGCTGGTGATTTGTCCATAGTGTTCACTGCCTCTTTTTAATTTAATTTAATTTAATTTAATTTAATTTTATTTTATTTTATTTTATTTTATTTTTATTTTACAGAGAGTAGTACATGAGAAACAAATAAACAAAAAAATAGAACAGTAGCAGCATACCAGTATCACGAACATAAACAAATCAAAGCAAGAACATTCAAAGTGATGCAGGGTCTCAAGACAAATTAATACAAATCAACAGTGGTTGTTACATTGCATATTGCTATCCTCAGCTGCATTGCTCGATTATCCGATATAAGAATGAAAGATTGCTCAAACCATTAAAGAGAATAAGAAAATAATTCTTCAATAAAACATTAGAGATAACACAGAGCTTCACTAGACAAGATAGCAGGACTTCACCATTGTAATTCCATTGCATATTGTTACCTTCAAATCAATTGCTCAGACCACCAGACACAAGCATGCAAAGTTGATCAGAACATAAAAAAATTGTGAGCATTAACTGTTCATTTCAATACACCATCAGACAACAACAATACAGTCATCGCAGTGTTCACTGCCTCTTAATGTGCCCTGACTCTCCTGTCAGATGGTTCCAGTGGCCATTTTCAGGGCATGCGTCTCCCTTCCCTTCTCCACACTGCTTTGACCACCATGCCAGCCTAGATGACTGCACACTGTCTGGTCTCTCTCCCATGGCAGCCATGTACATACCCTATGATACAGCCATCAGTGCAGACACCCTGTCTTTCTGAGCTCAGCTTGCTCAAAGCCACATGCTAAGTATGCATTGAATAAATGAACAAATGAATGGGTTGGCTGGTCTGTGCATTTAGAATAGCCCCCATGTAAAATGGACTCATTCTTGGATAGGTTTGAGATTGGTGAATTCAGACCTGTAGGTAAGAGTTCACTTGTGAATCATGAGATCTCACAGACAGCAGCTGAATAACTGTGTTTGGACTCTCAGAATGTATTTAGGCCTTCCTTTTGTAGTTCTAGTAAATCACTTTGTATATAAAGATCACTTTGTATATAAAGATATCTCTTCTCAGGATATCCTTTCTTTGTGGCCTGTACCAACAACATGGTCAAATGCGTTTTCCACCTTAGATCCAGAGATAGTTGGCTTCTCTTTAGTAAAAGTTCCATTCACACTACCAAGGCATCTAAAATATATATTCCCCTACTCATTAACACTCTGCTGTCGTGTGCCTACTGGAAAGAGTGGTAGGTTGGCAGAATGGGGACCAACAAGTAACTGGATCTGCGATGTGTGCAGAGGATGAATCAGGTGGGCCTGCATGCCAACCTCAGAGACCAGCACAGATGAAAAGAAGGAAGCGACCAGCACATGGCTCATGCCACCAGAAAAACCCTACCAGCTTTGGTTCTTGGATTTTCACGTCTGATGAAGATCAAATACTCAGAGGAGACCAGCACTGCATGAAACAGCAGCCTAGGAAAGCAGAATAAAAAGAATGTCTACAAATCTAAATAATCACATGCAATACAGCTCTTTGTTTTAAAATATGATTAGGTAATGCAAATTGTACATAATCATAAATTAAAACAATTACAAAGAAAACAGAACACATTTACTATTTAAACTGCTCAGGTTTATATTTAGAAATTGCTTTCCGTGGCATGAATACCTCTACTGCCAGAGGATCCCCCTTTGCTGTCACGAGCTGCAAAGGAGCTCATTCAGATGGTTTTCAGAATGATACAAGATCTGACGGGCCGCCGCTGTACCCTGCCGTGCTGTTCTCTGGCTTCACCACCACTGCATGCTTCTATATACACTGTCTCCTTTGCCTGAAATGCCTGTGCCCCTCTCCTTCCTCCTTTCCTGCAGGATTTCACTACATCCAACTCTCCTGTGATGCCACTCCACTCCCTCCCCTGGGGTCACTTTCTCCTCTGCAGCCCATGGTGCCCTGCTAATGTGCAGGCACCGTGTTGTGGACCTTGAGTGCAGGTCTCTCCGCTCCTCCATGTGCTTTCCCTTGCCACCTCCTCAGTGATAAGGAGGACCCTCCCTGAGTTGTTGTGTGATCTCCTTCCACCCTGGGACCAGCACAGGGGAACACTCACTGGAAAGCTGGGAATAATTATTTAATGCAGTTGGACTAATAAATCCATTGAGAGTCTAGTTTGTTCCAAGAGAACTGCTTTCTCCCCACTGCTGCTCTTTCAGGCCCTCAAACCCTCTGTATTCATATATCTTCTCATTACTATAACAAAATACCAGAGGCAGGCTACTTTATAAAGAAAAGAGGATTATTTTGGCTCATGGCTTTGGAGGCTGGATGTCCAAATAGATAGTGCAGGCTATGGTGAGGGGCGTGTGGGCCCATGGCAGAAGCATGCATGTATGTGTATGGCCCCTGCCCCTCTGTTTATAAACCACCAGGCCTCATCATGGTTCCACCCTAATGACTGATCTGATCACCTCTCAGAGCCCCCTGCTGTCCTCAGCATAGTCAGATAAGTTTCCATCCTCTTTATTCCAAGAACATAAGACCTTACATTCAACACAACACCTTCCCTGCATGGGCCTGTGCCAGGGCACTCCTGAGCTCTTGTCTGTGAGAAAGTCAGAGCCTGGGGGGCCCACAAGCCTTCCCACCTGGCCTCTCATTGCCCAGGCTCATGTTCTAGAAGGTGAGGGTACTTAGTCATGGTCAGGGCTCCCTCCCAGCTGCTGTGAAAACTTTGGGCTTTAAAGGAAATTTCTGGGCCCTGAGAGTTGGGAGGTCTTGGTTTGTATTTCATCTTTTTCTATAACCAAATCACAAATCACAAACTAGTGACCGACAAGTAGACATTTTGTTGTTGTTGTCGGCAGTTCTGGGGACTGAACTCAGGGCCTTTATACTATCTGTATCCCACCGTACCCCCTTTTGAAACAGGATCTCACAGAGTTTCCCACGGGGGCTTGAACTTGCATCCTCCTCCTTCAGACTTCCAGAGTGCTGAGATTACAGATGTGCCCCACCACACCTGTTTTCGACAGGGCACCTTAGATCCTTCCATCTTCCCTCATTCACCATCCTTGCAGCTGCTGAAGCCATTTGATCTTAAGCCTTTGATGAGAAAGACACACAAAGTCCTTTTTGCTCTGATTTTCTATGCACCAATTGTTAGGGTGAATTCTGGGGTTGAAGAAGTCTAGAGCCATCATATTTGTGTCACCAAATTAATACTCACTTAGCAGTCACGATGTTTGAACCAGAACCAGAAAGCGGTCTTCACTTCTGCAGAACAGATTTTCTGGCCTCTGGGCTGAATGGGCTGGTAGCAAGTTCACCCTTTGTCTCGGGCAGAGGCACACTAGCTTCTTGCCAGGGCCAACCTCCCCTGTGCTCTGCAGCAGCCCAGGGCAGCAGCAGGAAGTAGCCCCTGCCCCCAGGTGGCCCACCCCAGGGGTCAGCACTTTGTTCTTTCCCTCTCCTTCCTCCATGGCCAGTCCCAAGGGTCACTGAGGACGGTCCTAGCCACTCACCACAGTCAGCCTGGTAGGAAAGGTCAACAGCATTAGCAGTGATGTTCTCTTCTATCTAAATGTGACTTTTACTAAATGTATAGATGATCACTACAAAAAACCAGAGGTTTCTGCCAAAGCCCAGTACTTATAAAATATTTTCATAGGGAAGATGGTTAAGTGACTCCGTGTTTAGGCAGTGGGTGAATACTTGCAGTCTGGGGTTGGAGATCATTACATAGGAGTCCCTTTGCACTTTCCTGGGCACGCCAGCCACCTAGAGATCATGATAAAATGCAGATTCGGATCCCAGAGGTCTCAGAGGGAGGGCCTGGGTCGGGATTTCTACAAGCTCCATGCGGAGGCCCAGATTTCAGGGATCCAGGAGCTCTCTCTTGACCTTGGCGGTCCACAGTCACGTTTGGTGAGAAAAGAGCCCAACTGTGTGGTTGTTGACTTGAGAGCCAGCTGAGCACCGAGCTGACTTCCGAAGCTGTGACTTCAGTGCTCATGAGCTAAGTTGCTAAGATTACTAAATAAAACAGCAGAAAATGTGGGAGTTTGGAGGAGGGGGAAATGAGCCGCACGAAACAGCATCCCATTTCCTGATTCATCTTCAGGCATCAACTCTTTTGTTGGCTGGTGCTGATGGCCCAGAAAACGCTCAACCTGACAGAGTTGCAGCACAGTTGGGCAAGATGGAGATCGTGTAAGCGTTCACTGAGTGCTTCCTGAACCCAAAAACTGTTGTTATATGTAGAAGCACACAGACCAGAAGACATGAAAGACTGTGGCTGCATGCATGCGTGCACATACACCCCGTGAAAATGTGTGTTAGAGCGAGCAGGTCTCGGGTGTGGAAGGAGTTTGTGTTGGAACTGCAAGCTCAGCACAGGGCAGGGCAATGGGGCTGCAGCCGAGAAGTGGGAGGACAGCAGGGACCATTGTGTCTGTGTAGCTTCTAGCGGATTGCTTTAATTTCGGTGCAAGAGCGATCTGAAGAGCTGGCTTATCAATGTGTCAGGGATTGCAGTTGCAATTTGCTGGTTAGTCTCTGTTCTTTGAATGCTTTCCTGAAGTGCCATTTTGTCTCAGTAAAATGCTCCCTAAAAATACTCAAATATTTTTAGTTGTAGAGTACAAATCAGATTGAGCTGCACATTTCCCTGGTGAGCAAAAGTGATGAGTTTGTGTTCATTAACTCGAGGCCATCTGGTGCAGACACGCCGCAGTCTGTGAATCAAACGTGCATCAAACTCCAGGGATCAGAACGCGCGCCAGACCCAGTGTTTTGGAGAGTCAACAACAACCAGAGGGAGAACGAGGCCTCGGCTATCTTTTTCTTTTATTTTTAAAAATTGGTTCTGCCTTGCAGTATATCAGAGCCTTCCATGCCGCTCAGCTGGCGGACCACATTGCCTGTCTTCATTGCCCATCTGAACAGTCTTTGGGGTGTGCTTCCGCCGCTGAAGTCATTGCACCCGGTACTGGCTCAGGGTGGGGCGGGGGAGGAGGACAGAGCATGACGGTCCCTTTCTCTGCATTTGTCTGTGACTATAGGCCAAAGCCGGAGACGTGTGTGCGTGCACACACATTATAGCTCAGGACAAAGCATTTGGAAGCAAAGCCATATTGCAGGTAGCTGGCAGGCTGCACACATCCTCAGAACTGCCTTCTGCAGAGAACTGACTTCTTGAGGAGAGAGGGCTAAGCCTGGTTCAAGCTGGGAGCTCGGATAAGAAAAAACTCAGCCGCAGCGGCAAGCTTTCTGCTTCTTGCATTTGCCAAAATATGAGTAAATAAAAGAGATGGCTCCATTGACCCATGACTGATAGGAGAAGAACCCTGGAAGGAAGGGGAGCCCGCGTGGACATTTCTCCCCTCAGTAGCTGTGGCTTCTGACTTTGAAACTGAAGGCTTGTGTGTCTGTGTCAGTGGTCAGCCCTGCAGAGCAGAGTGGCTGACTTTTCTGTGCATCAGTGCAATTTCCTGGGTAGCCACAGTGCTGTTTCCTTAAGACATGCAACCTGCCATGGACAGGGTTGCAGATGGAGGGAAAATGAGAATCTGATTCTGTCACCACATCTGCTTGCCGCCTAGTGCCCACCATTCACTGCTCACTCATATTCTATGCTCTAAGGTGCCAAGCAGATGACAGGGTTGCACTGGGAAAGGTCTTTTGAATCTATACAGACAAAAGTAAGTATAAATAAGTGAACAGCTATTTTTCCATGTCTTGTATCGTGTTGTAGGAAACACATTAGGAAACTCTATTTCAAAAAATACAAAGGAGAGAGAGAAAGCAAGATTTTAAGGATGCAAATAACTTTATTGTGGAAGGAGGGTAGGATAACCAACGTCTAAGAAAATTTTCCCAAGTGCTAGGAAGAAAGCTGAAATAAATGCTTCTTCTTTTTCAGTGGAGTTGCTTTTCAAAGTAAATGTGTGGCACTGCTGTGTGTCTTAGTACACTTTCCCACTGCCGCTGCCGTCACTGACTTTAGTGTTTGCTAAAATGTAAGCAACAATGGTTCTTTATTCAGTCTTGTATGTCTGTGGTTAGCACTAGAGTTTAAATGCATCCTGTCATTCATTAAACCCGGAGTGAAGATTTTTTAGTACTTAGTAAAGCCCATCTTTCCATATGCAGAGACCGTTGCTCGCTGAAGTCCTGGTAAGCCATTATTGGTCTTCATCTCAAAGTTGGAATGCTCATTGTTTGCAAGATCAAACCACACATCACACACCGGCCACACAAATGTGAGGACGCACAGCAAGAATGGGTTGGTGAGAGAATCAGATGAGTTCTGGAGGAATTTTTTGGAGGGAAAGAATTTTGCTTTGATTCTTGATCATATAATTAACATATGTTTATTGAGGAAGCAAGCAAGATGCAGATGATAAGAAGTGCCTTTACTAATCATATTTTAAAGCATTTTGATGTGTGTACCATTCCTGTATAGGAATTAATACTTTAAACTGTAGAATCATTCTGTAAATATGTTGTTTTATAATATACCTTGTCACTGATTAATATCTTATGAATAGCTTTTCACACCTTTGTACATTATTTTACTATATTATTTTTATCCCTGTGCGGTGTCCATTGAATGGATATACCATGATTTATTTAACCAATTCAGTGTTTGACACTGGGGTTAACATTACCTGTTCATAAACCTTGCTGTGGTGAGCATGCTTGTAGCTGAATCTGTCCATGCATCCATGATTAATTCCCTAGAATGAGTTCCCATAAAGGGAATGACCACATACATAGGTGTGCAGACATTTATGGTTTTTGATGTGTGTGTGTGTGTGTGTGTGTGTGTGTGTGTGTGTGTAGCATCATTATTTTTTCTTACTGTGGCATCTTTATTTATGTACAGGCAGGGTCATATGTACCTTCACCAGCATGCAACTCCAAGATACCTCAGGCCTCTCACACACCTTTCCTCACCCCTCTCAGAGTTCATGGCAGCTTGCATGGAAGTGTTGGGCATTAACAAATGTTGGAAAAGGAAAGTGGCCATGCAAGAATGGAGAGGAAGTAGGGAGAACACATGGTCAGAGACTCGGGGCTCTAGTGCAAGCTTTATTGCTGATGGACATGGGATCTTCCAAACATACCAACATTTCATTGATTCTCAATTTCTTAACCAAAGCAAAGGAGGTCTTTAAAAAGCATGCTCTGTCTGAGGGCATTTCCAGATCTGGCCATTTCTGAATCTTTGATTCTGAGTCGTGTGTAAACTGGCTTGATGGCGTGCTGTGTCAGAGATGAAGAAAGTGCAGGGAGGCTGGAGGAGTAGGCTCACCTCACAGATAAATGCCTCACCTCACAGCATGCAGCCAGCAGGGGAAGGCTGCACTAACAGTCACTGTGGCAGGCAGGCAGGCTGGGTGGAAACTGTCTGAAAGTCCTGGCTAGTTGAATCAAGCAGTAGAGCCAAATGGGCCCCCTCAGAGGGCAGACGATGGGCGAGGGTCCTGGGTTCCCAGAAACGGGTAATGAGCAGGGGTCTAGCAAGGATGAGGGCCTGCGTCAGGGAGGCCCAGCTGTCATGGGACAAGGGTTCAAAGTGGAGCCTCGAGAGTCCTTGGACTTTGGAGATAACAAGGCATGACTTGCTTCAAAAAGAACCAAGGTCCTGCAGTTTTAGCAAGAGGAAAAGTAATATCCAAGAGTAAAACTGGGATTTTCCAAAAGGGCCTGTCAACAAGAGATCTGACTGAAGTTCAGGTCCCAAGCATGGCTGGGATCCACCAGCCGAGACTGCTGCACACTGACCTGAAGCTCCTTCGTTGTTCTGGGAAGCTGGAGTCGGGAGTCCTGGCCACCAGGCAGGGTGGGTGACTACAGAGCCGAGCAGAGTCCACAGCCACCACTGCAACTCTTTAGCTGCCAGTGCAGCCTGTCCTCATCTCTTGTATTTCCTGCCTGCTGGCAGTTGGGCCCAGAGACCTCTTTGGCAAAGTGGTGCATCCCATCAGGAAGCACATAGGTGTGGCCCTTACTGCTCTCCATGTTCACAGCTCATGATGCTCAGTACTTGGGTCCATCACCGCCTGAAGGGCTGCATGAGGGTATCATTTGAACTCTGTACCTTTATTTTCCTTTGTTAGCTGGGATACTTTTTAAAGAAGCTTCCATTCATTTTCTGCTTGTTTATCCATTGGTACAGTTTAGAAGAGAAAGGCAGAATAAATACTCAGTGCTTTTCTTTCAGGTACCCACTTTGCAGAGTAAAACAGTAAATGAGTTTCCTCTCACCCTTCAAATGTGACCAATATGATTTTTTAAAATAATATTAGGAGCTCATGGACTTACACATATTTGATGGGTTTCAGTATGTTGCATTGATTACCTTTATTGAAAATCGTGTTTTCCCGTCTTTGGCCACTTAGAGCCTCATCACGTTGGCTCCTGAGTCCTCCTGACGGGACCTGACAGTCTGTTGCATGAACAAACTCTAGACTTGTATCATCTGTTGCCTGCCCCTACCCGGAATCACCCATTTCTCTCAGAGACCAGATGTCTTTTCCTCACACAAGACATTTCAGGACCACAGCCTGGGCAGTGGGGATATTTTTTGCCACTATGTTAGTCAGTGAAGGGCACTTTCAGTGAACCGAGCATACATACATGTAGTGTACATGTATATGAGTGGTATCAAATATTTTGTGATTTCAGATATTTCAGACTCAGATTCTAAATGACATAGTTTTTACTTAACTAATTGTATGTTACATTTGTGCCTCCTTTATTCAAAACCAAGAATCATGGTTCATACAGACATAGAATTAGGACATCCCAGAATTATCACAGTGGTCTCCAAATAACAGTAACATCACTGTCATCAAGAATGATTAAATAATGTTCTCTGAATTCTTGCATGTTCCTAGCAGTTTGCCTGCCCCTTTATACTTGAAGGCAGTTTTGCTGGATATAAAACCCTACCTCATACATTTTTCTTGGATCATAAATATGAGTATCTTGAGTATCAAAAATATAAGGAAATAGTATAATTTCCTCTAGTATAAAACTTTGTCAAAAATTGCATGATAATCTGTTTTTTCTTTTGCTTGTAAGTCTTCTTTTTTACCTAGATGGCCAAAGGATATTTTTCTTTCTCTTTTAAGCCCAGTAATGTTACTAGATTATGCGTTGGTATTGGTCATTCTAAGCTGCTGGTCTTGAGGATGTGATGTGCTTTTCCATTATGTCATTTTAAATCTATTTTTAATTTCAGGAAAACTGTCTGATGTCATACATTTCAGTAGTTTTCAGTTCCTTTCCTTGGTTTTCTTTCCCAGAGGCTGACTTCCATTCTCTGCTGATTGGGTCTTCTTTGCCTGTCTTCAGTACTTGGACCTTCCTCTAAATCTTCTTTATCTTTCTCTTCATTTTCTTTTTTATTTTAACAAAACATATCTTTTTCACCTTCCATTTCCTTTAAGGCATCTATCATTTGTTTTTATGTATTGCTTTTGTGTTTCTTCTAGTTTAATTTGCATTTCTAAAATTATTCTGAAGTGTTATTTCAGGTCTTATATCATTTTCTTAAGGCATTTAGTTCATTGTAGCATGAAATAATATGCTACACTTCAATAGTTTTTTGGCATGCTGTCATTATCTGTAGTTCTCTTCCTTTTCTTTTGGGTAGTAGCTGTATCTGGGATTTGATCTGAATGTGTACGACCTCAGAGAGGCCCCTTTCTCCCGTTTCCCCCACCAAGTCCCCGCGAGAGAAGATGGTCTCACGTAAAAGCACTCTCACAAAATTTGATTTTCTGTATGTGTAGTTCTGACGTTTTTGGAGAATTGGAGCTAGTGACTTTGTGGCTCTCCTTCCTCTGCCTTCTCATAGTGTAAAGACCATGCACTGCTTCTCTCCGAGACCTCCTCCCTGTTCCTCCTCCACTCCCCTCTAGCTTCTGCAGTTTGCCTGATATCTATAGTTTCTCTCTAATATTGGAGTCTGCTCTGGAACCCAGCGTTCCTGGGCTGCCACAGCCGCCTCCACATGCCGACCCTAGCACAGGCACATGCACATCCCACCTCCCGGGGGGCAGGCAGGCTGTTCCCACCCTCTGCTGTGATTCCCAAACATCCCGAGCGGCCCTCAGTGCCTGCCAGTGAACACTGGGCACCGTTTGGTGCTCCGTTCTCTGATTCGTCAGATGCCATTTGCTTTTTCCAGCACAGCTGCCAATGTAACCCATGTCTCGTGGCTATTGGTAGCTTTGTCCATTGGCTTGAATTTTCAGGGTCAGAGGATATCTCATCACCTAGTTTTGTAGTAAATGTGTAAATTGTTGATTTAGCGCATAGTTTCTCTGTATGTTTTTTCTGTGAGGAAGATGTCACTATAGCTGCCATCTGCCCAGAAGCCCCCCGTGGGATTTTAAGCTGATGAGGGGCAAGAGTCTTTGTGAATGTCCGGCAGCAACTCGTACATTGTTCTGTGAGTGTGTATGTTCGTGGAAAGTCACAAAACCATCCACCTTTGGGTTAGGACCCCTACCCGCAAAAAACAATACTATAAACAAACACAGATCTGCTTTCGGTAACACATCCTGTTTCCCAGGAGAATGCCTGTTGGTGCAGATGGCAGGGACACGGGGTCTGGGAGGTAGAGATAACGACTGGCAAATGTTGCCTTGGCTTTTGGGGCTCTCAGCCGCGCGGAACCTTACCTTGGCCAGGGGAAGGCAGCTGGGTGAACCTGGGACTCTGGGCGCCTCTATCTGTTGAAGTATTTTACCCAGCAGCAACTTATCTGCTTCTTTGCTTACATCCCTAATTAAAGCAATTTTCAACCCAATAGAGAGCCTCATCCAGGCTAATAGAGTTGGACAACTCCTTGGTGGCCTCTGCCTTTGTCCTCTTGGGCTCATAGCTCCTGGTTAAGTTCCTGCAGCCTGCAGCAGGCCACCTACAGAAACATTTAATGAGCAGAAGAGTATTGTTTCTTGGAGACATAATTACAGGGGACACTTAATGCAACCTTCCCCGAGATAACAGGCCTTTTGAAATGTGATGTGTTGGGAAAGGTTTAGCCAAGATCAGTGACTGCCTGTGCTGTCGTGAGTCACATTAATAATGCCTTCGTTCTGCCTTGGCCAAAGGGCTCCAGAGTCCATCTATGAAGTTTATTAAAGTTTTCTTTGAGAGTTTGTGCCTAAGACTTATAGTTCCAAGTTTCTTCTTCCAGTGTTTCAGTTTGTAATTCACTTATGAGTGATTGTGGCTCTGTGCAAAATGGTGAAATGGTCCCTTCCCCTGGTGCTTGGGCTCTTCCACCCCTGGGAGATGTTAGGTCCCGGTGTGTGCTGCATACGCCTGTCCTTGCATCTTGCTCGGATCCCTCAAGCCTGGAAGCTCTGGATACAAAGAAACCCTCTCCTGAGAAACACAGCTGAGGACTCTCACATGCCCCGCCTTTTCAGGAACCTCGCTTTTCACTTGGCTGTAGGAGTGAAGGTACTTGGGAGCCATCTATCTACTTCAAGTAACTCTTAAGAAAACCACTTTGTTAAGTAAATACAGCTTTTGTGATGTGGAAAATGTCTCCCTAATTTCTCTGTTCTAAAGTGTCAGCTTTTTAGAATCATTCTGTCATTCTTCAGGCAAAGACACTTCTTCCCACTGTCTTCCCCTCTATTTCCGGAAAAGGGAAATAGTCCCTTTCATACGTTCTGTATCGTTTCTTTCCCTCATCTCTTATATTGTTATTTTGTTTGAATCATTTGCTCCCAAGAAGCAGAGAAAAAGCCCTAGACTTGGGAGAAGGATCTAGTTTCCCATTCCCACTTTGCCCTAAGTTGTTTTCAGATTTTGATAAATTAGTTTAACCTCCATGAGCCTCAATTTCTCACCTACAAAATGGGTATAAAAATAACTGCATCACTCCATTGAAATGGGATTAATACAATTATATATATATTGAAAATGTCACTTCTTGTTAAAAGAGGACAAGTTTATGATCTTTGCCCATATAGCAGAGCTTTATCCCTTTCTCCAGCATTGCTGAGGACATATTTCTCAATGCAAATTTATCTATAGCTGTAAAATGAATTAGAAATACCCACTTATTCTGTAAACAAAAGGCCCCAAACCAAAAAATGGGCCTAGACCTTTAACAGTGTGAATGGCAGGCTAGAGGTCCCCAATCCTTGCTTTGCTCCACACCCATCCTGAGTTTGGCTTGCCACAACCATTTTCTCTTGTTTTACATGCGCCTAGCTCCTTCCACAGGCAGGACTCTGCCAAGCAGTCCCTCAGCGTCCAGGACCACAGAGAGTCCCTCCTTCCTCCTCCCCACTGCTTCCCCCCAAGGGGAGGCGGCCTGGGGTGCGCACACTGCTGTTGGACAGACTGGGGGATCCTGGTTTCCCTGCTGGCCTCTGTCCCTTCCTTGTCCCTCCCCATGCACCCCCTCTGTCTTGTAGTCTTGGTCCCCCCACTGCCCTCCCTCCCCATACGGTCGGCTCCACTGCTACTTAAATGTCACTTGTGAAACAACAGAAGGACACGCTGTTCGTGCAGCATCTTGAGAAAAAATTTTGATCCATTTGGTGTTAAGAGCACTCACAAGAATTCAGGGACCCTCGCCAACCTCTTCCACTGGTGTGGCTCACAGGGGCCGACTGGGGATAAAACCAGCCGTCCATTTTCCCCAGTGATGCCCCTTCACCCATCGCTCTTACCCTCTTTGAAGCTTAGACTCTATTGTCTTTGGACTCTGCTGGATTTGAAGCTGGTTCCTTTTCAGGCTGGAGAGGAGTTTGATCTAGGCTTTCTCAAGCCTGTGGGCCATGTTCCTGAGGAACCTGCCAAGGAGCACGGCCAGGGCTGGCACTGTGCTCTGGGCCATGAGATGCAAGAAAGGCTGGAGATACTGTGCTCCCCTGTGGCCCACAGAGCCTGGGAGGAAAAGGCCAGACTTCCACGTGCTCCTTGTGCCTGGACCTGTGCCTTATAGGTGCAGAATGTTTGATGAGGGAAACACACTTAGCTCGCTTCGTCGGAGGTGCAAGGGGGAAGCAAAGGGAAATGGCTACTTTCTCCAGGCTTCTCCCTGGCCGTGTTGTGTCAAGGAGATGGCACATACGAGCATGTATTATTATTTTAAAACCCAGAGACCCTGTGCTCATTACTCAAGGTTCAGAGGAGCAATTATGCTAGGAATTGGAATTTTAATTAGCTGCTTATTCTGGCCAAAACACCTGATTGCGGTATAGTGACTGCTCATCCCTGAGCATTTGGGTACTCCACCGTTAGGACTGTGGTGCTGTGAATTTAGTTAGGTTGGAATCTATGAACACTCACAGTCAGATATTTGTGGCTTTTCCAAATCATCTAAGCAAGCTCCTCAGACCTCACATGCAACAGAAGACTCTTGGTCCAAGAGCAGGTTGGGAGATACCGGCACACCTCCCTCCCAGATCCTTCGCTGGATCTCTTCCCTTTCCGCATGCTGGCACGAGAATTGTGGGCCATCAGCAACACACCCGCCACTGCCTTCCAACCACGGTAAGAATTTGAAGGAAATAAAAAAGAGATGGAAGTTCACACACCAAAAATTACCAAGAGTCCTATTTGAATGGGTTGCCTTGACATTCCACCTGGCAGGAGGCCAGCAGCTGAGGTTTGCAAAGGGAGTGAGATTCTCCAGAAACCTGCGCTATCGGCCCTGGCTTTGGGTGGACCTCAGTCTTGGGCGAACGTGGCACAGATCAGCCTTCCAAGGATAGGCAGTACCACCCCACTGCAAGATGCGGGCTCGTGGTGGAAGTGACAGTGGATGTCACCGCCCCGAATTCAAGGTAGGGATCCCCCAGGTGCAGAACCTGGCTTTGTCAATTTTACACATGCCAGTCTTTTCTAGACAAGACTCCTTCCTCTCTGAAATCTCACTGATCCTGCCTGAAAAATCAGCTGGGAGACAGGCTCCTTACCCGGCTCTGCTGTTTGCACCTCTCTGTTGAATAACACGTTTGAGATTCTCTTTATCTGCTTTTTCCTCACCTTTGAATTCCTCATGGAGGCTGAGCTTTGCCAGACAGACAAATCTGAAGCAAAATTAGAAGCTCTTGCCTGTGCTGACTTCTAAGGGCCTTCCTGGTTTTCTAAGAAGCAACCAAAAAAAAAAGTCAAGACTGGAGAAGCAAACTTTCAGCTAATTACCATCTTTTTCCCCTCTGAGCTCAGAGTACTGTTCTTAATTTCCTGACCAGCTTGTGCCCCTCCCCCGCTCCCTCTGAGCATCTGTGTCGGTTTCAAATTGAGCTGCGTACCTGCTGCTCTGAATTTCCAACATACCATACCAGTTGGTTTGCCAAACAGCGAACTGCCAGCCATCTGCCATCCGAAGTCAGAATTTACATTGTTTCATCTTAAAATAACGCCTCCGGAATAGCAAGCCACTCTGTGCATCAGGTTTTAAAATTGACAATCAGCCAGAATTAAAAACAAATACCAAATGGGCATAAAAAAAGAACATGGTGAGGGGGGAGAACTGACATTTGACAGAGAGTTTATTTTTCAGCATTTTTACCTGATTTTCTACCAAAATAGCCATGCCATTTAATTTTATCTGCAACAGCAGGACCTACTTATAGACTAAGAACATTAACTTTTTCCTTGCTGGCACTGGGTAGAAGAGGATGCCAATGAGGGAAGAGGGGTGTCCTGGTCCCAGGGAGAGCAGGTCTCACCATACAGTGAAGGTGGAACACCTTGCCCAAGATCACATGCTGATTTGCAGGAGGCGGCACATCACACCCAGGACTCCTGGCTCTTGAGCAGGGCAGCTCCTGCTGCCCACTCCTCCCTCCTTTGCTTGTCCCGACAGCCATGATGACTGAGGGAGGCTCCTCATCCTCCTTGAGTTCCTCATGTGCAACTGTAGCAACCTTGAGGACTGACAGACAAAAAGGCATGTCTGTCTGTGGGGTGTGGGGGACACCTGGGATCTACGCTGTTGGCCTGTGGCCTTGGGGCCCGAGCTACTGCTGTATCTAGATGGCTTTCCAGCACTGATGGACTTGGGGGACTCCGGGTATGTGTGTGTGTGTGTGTGTCCAGCACACACACAATGGATTTGGGGGAGGGGTGTGTGTGTATGTTTGAAAGGGAGGAAGAGGAGAGGCCTCATGTTCTTTTAGGGAAGCTGTTCCAGGCAAAAGCAGCTTGGGGAAAGTGTGAAGTTCTGAGTGGGCAGAGGAAGCAAAGGGCTCTATTTATACCCGAGACACCTGCCCACAGTTTGGAACTCTGCAGCAGGGCATACTGGGCTGAGCTGCTAGAATGTGGGGTCCTGGGGGCCCTGGTCAAGCCCCGTAAAGCCCCTCTGGAATTCTGGAGCTGCAGTGGGGACAGTGCGAGCTCCACCCCATCTGTTCTCCAGTGTTCTGTGGTACAAGCGAGCCACTGGCTTAGCTGGGTCTTGATGTGGGAGTCAGCTGTGGTTGCCTGGTTTGGGTTAGGTGTTTGACTGGCAGGTGGCAACTCCTCGTGAAAGCGCTCTCACCTGGGCATAGATCAATGGCTCTGACAGCACCTGTGCATCAGGTCTTCCGTGCCAGGGTGTCTGACCTTCCCTTGAGCTCCTTGTGACACACCCACAGCCATCTTCCTCCTCTTACAGGCCCTGAGCCATGTTTATATGATCAGCTAGTGCTTATTTAGCGCGTAAGCTGCTGGGCCACTGAGATGACACAGGACTGAATGGACTGTAGGCACATGACCTATTGTCATCTGGGGGAAGCTGCGTCTACCCTACCTGAAGTCTCCTGAGGCGGCTTTAATCAGTTTCTGCTGGTTATTGAGAGCATACTCAAGGGTTGGTTGTGTTGTGAAGGGTGCGTTGCTCCTCTTCTCATCTATATAATTTGCCTTGGTTTATTTATAAAAACCCTGTGAACTGATGAGCAATCAAGGCACGGAGATGCTGATTTTGGCCATATCACACCATACCTGAGAAGCAGGGACAGACTGGAACCTGGAACTCTTTTGTACTGCTCAGGGCTCACTAGACCATTGAGTTTAGAACTTGGGACTGCCACTCCACGTGCCCTGACACCCACAGCATGGGACGAGCATACCAAGACGAGGAAGCCATTCTATTTAGCCTGAGAAGGAGACACCGAGTTCGGTGTGGGGCTTCCTTAGAAAAGAGAAGGTGCTCACTAAGTCCAGGGACAGAGGGGACTGTGCTTGCCAGTGCTGGCCCATCCAGAAGGATCTCCAAGTGAGTGGAGCTGCCCAGCAGTAGAATCCTCTGCCCTGCAAAGGAGCGAGCCCCGTGCACAGCGGAACCAGGTAGCAGCGGAATGAGCACTTGTCACGAAGCCACGGGGAGAACACCTCCCTGGTGCCAGCATGGAGCCAGTACACCTCACACGTCCACGCTGACTCCAAACCCATAAGTTCCGCATTCTGAGATGAGTATATAAAGCAGTGGTGGTATGGTGATGGTGTGTTTCACAGCTTAAAATAGACTCTGCTTGTTTTTACAGAGTGAATCATTTTTAGGCCTCCTCCAGCCCAGCCTTGAAAAGCTGATCAGAAGAATGCAAACTAAAACAAAGCAATAAATAAATAAATACATGAAATTAACAAACAAGATGGGATGAAACAAATCATTTGATTTGCTAAAAGGTTTTTTTCTTTGCAAAGTCAGAAAATGAAAGCTGTCCCTCCCAGGGACCATGGATGCATCCAGAAGGGCTCGGGCCAAAGCTCTGGTCGCATCTAATGATGTGACCTGTAAAATTCTGCCCCGCTATGAGTACAAATACTGTTTCCAAGGTGCACTGTTCTATAATAAAAAGGAAAAGCTGCTTTATAAAGCAGTCGTGAGACAATCTCTGACCCTGAGTTAGCGTCGTTACTAAGGAAACCACAGAGACAGTGTGACCCTTATTACACGCATCTCCGTCTCAAGGTTGCCCTTGGCAGGAAGGGTTTCTCCCTGCAGAGTCCAGTGTCACCTCTTACATGTCACTGTCTTCTGTGCCAGCTGCCACGGGGGCCTGCACCCGTCTGTAATGACTTTTTCCTCCTGCCGGGAGAGGGGACACTAAACTCTGAAGGTCCTTTTGCCAATCTAACAGCAAGGCTTCCTTCTAGAAGTCTCCACAAGTTGAGTTAGAACGTAGGATTCTGTGGTCTGAGGGCACAGTTGTGTCATAGAGGGGCCAGCATCCCACAGGGGTGTAGAAACACAGGCATGAAGACCAGAGCTAAAGAGAAAGTGTCAGGATCCAAGCTCCGGATTCACGAAGGCTTTCAGATGAACTCCGCATTCAGGTTTTTTTTTTTTTTTTTTTTAAAACAATATTTCTAGTGGCTGTGTATTTAACAGTGTTATAAGGTTCAAAACCATTTAATAAGTATTAAAAGCTAAAGTGACATTTAAATATTGTTGAATTAAGGCTATTTTCATAGAAAATCTTTTTTTAAAAAAGGGAAGAAATACAGGTTCTCATCTTCCTCTCAACTAAAAATAATCAGGACAGCAGTTGTCTGGCTATAGCTTGATCATGACACTACTGCCACCTAATGGTAGAGAGACTTAATTGCAGATAAAGTATCCAAACAAGCGTCAGGCTGAAGTTCCACAACCAAATATAGTACAGCAAAGGAAATGCCACCTGCAGAGACTGATCTTTGTAAATTGCTATCATACTTAGTTAAGAGATTTTCATCTTTTGACTTTTCCTGCCTTTTAACTTGAACATCATTCATTAAAATTCATCAAAAATTAAGAAAAGACAATAAAAATAGAAATAAATAATGCCTTAAAATTTGATATATGAGAATTTTAAAATCAGTTTTCTGTATTATAAAGCATCCTTGTAAAACTTACTAGCAGATGAGTTCATTCTCTTTATTCTCTTATGTGGTTATGGAATCATGAGTTCTAACTGAAGTACTTCTTCCTACAAGACCTGGTCCATGGAGCCTTCCCTTATTCTGACCCTCTTTCTTTTCTCTGTTGGCCACTTCAGTCCCTGTTATGTCCTCAGAGTCTTGTGGCTGCCACAGGGAACAGGAAGAGGGCCCATTGCATTGGGCAGGCCCTCTGGCCAGCCTAAACAGGGCATGTGCAGTGTTCTCCTGTGAATGTGTCATTCAGTGTGGGGACATGGAGCAGTCAGCATGGAAGCAGACGTGCGTCAGTGTTGCCATGGGAGAAAAAGGTCCTGGCATTGGTTTTGGGACATGCGTCACACCCTTATGGTCCAGTCATGAGAGAATGTATCTGAATCTCCACCCCGTCTGTTGTCCATCATCCCAATCCATCCCCAGCTACTAGGGCTCAGTCCTAGGCACATTGTAATCACCCGGGAACAGCTTCAAGCCATGCTTACCGTGGCTCTTTCTGCACCCAGCAAAGACTAGAAACTGTCTGGGTCATGAGAGGAGATTGATAAAAACTGAAATCGTCTGTTATTTTTAGAGTATATTATTTTGAGACAAGATCAGGAAGGAAATAAATAGCAAAAGGCATTTGAAAGTCAGAAAGGAAGTGATTTGCCATCTCAGCCTCTCAAGACGGTGCAGATTTAAGGTGAGGAAAGCTTATTATGGGAGAAGTCACTTTCATGACTGTCCTTCATGCTCGACTCAGGGACAATGTCCTTGATCTCCAAATTTCTGGTGGTCAGCATGGTCCCCAACTTCCCTGACCTCGTGTAGAACAAACGTAAGATCAACCCAGCTTTTGTGAGATGCTCCCTGAGATTTGGGAGTGATATCATTGCTTGTCTTTTGTTCTCACTCTTTGGTTGGGCATAAGTAAACAGCAGCAAAGAGAAATGTGTTCGCTGGTTGGGAAGGAGGAAGAGGTGGTGGTTATCTGGTGCAACAGTGTATGGGCTGCTTTGTGTGACATCAAGATTGTGTACCCTTCCCTTGGCCCCACCCCCTCAGCCTCTGCTGTGCACTTCTTTGTTTGCTTTGATGCCTCTGTGCCTCCCTCTTCTGTGATCCTCTAGCCATGAGTATCTGCGTCCACAGCACATCTTTGTGCTGGAGTTGGATACACTGGTGCTGGGCAGGGCTTTCCGAAGGGCTGTAATTCTGGAATTGTGTAAGCTTCCCGGGGTCAACAGGCTTCATCTTCTCCTGCCTGCTACACGGGAGGCTGAATGGTGCTGACATCAAAGAGACAGAAGCAGCTTCTTGTTGCCATATAAACTGAAGAATCTGAAGCAGCTGTCATTGTGTTAGTGACAGAGTGGCACGACTTTGGCAAAGTCCTGACCTTTGGAGGGGCACTGCTGTCTCCTTCAGCCAGGCTGCGGTGCCCACCTCTCACCTCCTCACTGCGGGGCTTCCCACGGGTGTCATTGACCCTGCTGGGCAGCTGCTGCCACATAAGCCGGAGGGGTCCAATTAGAAATTAAGAACTAGACGATTACAATCATAGGCCTCATTGAACTGAAAGTGGAGTGATTTTGCAAGTGAACTCCATGGAGATTATTTTCACTGTGCTTGCAAATAAGACAAACAGATTCTTATGCACATGTAGGCTTTGCAGTTAGAGGATACTTGTGAATTACCACATTTTTATTTTCCTACAATAATGTTACAAGTAAGACGGCAGGGGCTATTTTCTCTATTTCTGGATAAATTGACCAAATCTCAGAGAATCTGACTTATATAACCACTGTGCAATTGAAATGATGCAATTAAAATGAATCTCCCTGAATCTATTTCTCAACCTACCTCTCTCCCTTTCTCTCTCCCCAAACAAAGGGGATAAGCTAAGATATGAAATATGGCACTGAGTGATGTGAAACAGACCAGGGTGCTACAGGAATTTGCAAGAGAAGCTTGGAAAAATAATTAAAATAACAGCTACCATTTCTGAATATTAAAGAGTTCAGATAGACATCTAATGCCAACTTTGGAACTGCAATTAAGTTAAAGCCAGGGTGAGGTCCTACCCAGGGTTAGGTGAGGTCCTACCCAGGGTGCCAAGCACTGTGCTAAGTGACGCTAAGGGACACAGCAGGAGCAGTCAGTCCCCACCCAGTCTGTCACTATGCATTGTTATTATGGGCTTTTTAAAAATGTAATCAATGAAGGGCTGAAAGATTAGATAAACTGTCCACAGTGCCCGGTCAGCCATGGGCTGTGGCTTGAATCCAGGTCTGTCTGACCAGTGCTTGGGACACCACCTTGGGCTGCTGCCTCCGTGGGCTTCGTGGAGGACAAAGAACGGGACCCAGCCCTTGAGCAGGGTCAGGGTTGCCTATGTGAGGAGAGAGGAGGCAAGGACCCAAGAAAGGACCCAACATGACTGAAAGCCTGGAGTCTTCAGACCCTGGAGAGAGGGCCCATGTCGGGTCAGCAGTCGTGGCATCTGGTGGGAGGTCATGGAAATGGGCAGATTAGGAGACTTGGCAGCCAGATGGGGAGGGACAGGTGGGGGGCTTTGGAGGACTCTGAGCAGGTGCAGGGGTGAGAAGAAAGGCGTCTGCCAGGACTTGTGATAGGAAGTGTGGGCTGTGCAGGCAGCATGGTGGCCAGGGGCTCTGGAATCCACAGAGACCAGGCCAGGCCTGAGGGCAGACGTGGAGCTCACTCCCTGCTGCACCAGCCTGCTCCTGCCTTCTGTATAAGCGCAGAGTCTCGGTGGAGACCTATCCCCCGCCACCAGGCTGATTGATCACAGAGTCAAGCCACCGTATGTTCCGCGCAGTGAGCTGATGGGCTTTTGTTCTCCAGGCCAAATTCCTAGGATCCTTTTGGTCCCAGAACACTTTGCCTGTGAAGTTTAAGAGAAGGAAGTATAGGAGTGAACTCACAGAATATACTTTGGGGATTGTGTATAAAGATATGGCAGGGGGAATGGTGATTGTCCTGAAGCCAAGGCATTGGGTGGTCGGGAATCCACTCTGTGGCTGCCTCCGTGCAGCACTGTGTTAGTGAGCCCCTAAGAACTCTCTTGCATTCAGCACTTCCCGTATGCTGGGCCTCAGCAGGACACTTACAGGGATCCCCCAAGAACTCTAGGAAGAAGCTATCATGAGTCTGATTTTGGAGTTCAGCAAACTAAGTCTTGGAAATATTTACTGACTTGCCAAAGTCTTGCCTAAATGACATATAAAATGACAATGTCAGTCATTGTATGTGTTTCCTACTGTCTATTAGCAGGGAGAGAATCATGCAGAGGTAGCTGGCCAAGTCAAGGTCTTTGCTTTGAACATCTGAGTTCAGCCATTTTGTTTCAACCTTTTCCTCTCATTTTTGCCTTTGAAATGCCTGTGCTTTGGAATAGACAAGAGGCTTTTAGCATTGACTTGCAGACACAAGTCTGCTCATCCCCTTCCTACCTCTTCCTCTCTACCTCGCATCTTCCCTCCTCCATGTCTAATACACTTAGAAAAAGGTGCAGATAGCATCTGCTCTGTAGAGTCTGCCTTATTGTTAGACTCACCAGATCGTGATGGTTAGCATCCTATACACACAAGGACAGCTGTTCGGGATCTTTGCCCTGTGGAGTAGATGCAAAACCTTCCTATCAGAGGTAGTCCCATAGTTATATTTGCGGAACTGAATTTGTATGCTGAAGTTTCCATCTTACTGGACCCAGTAGGATGATGTTTTTGGAGCTAGTAACTCCAGGGTGCCTCAGGGAGAACAAGGACCAAAGGGCAGGCTGCATGTTAGCAGCAGCTATGTCCCAAACAATGAGTCCAGGACGAGGGGGTGACCCTCCTTAGCCAGCAGCCACGTCCCTGTGCTTTGAATTTATTGGGATGCCAATCCATTACTAAGTAAGACATCAAGCTCACCCCTGCCCTTTCACCCCCAGGAGGCCAGATTACTGATGGGAACACAGGAAACACATAGCAACACCCGGCATCTACCTGCACCCCGCTGAGGACCAGCATGCCACGTGGGGTGGGTCAAGGCGGAGGAATCAGGACTTGACCCAAATACTAGCCATGGTCGTGTCTGATCTCTGCGACATAGCTGCCCTGCACTAGCCAGTGAAGAAGAGTGGTCTTCTTCCTATCTGTGCCCTGGAGCAGAATTACATATTTGGTCAACAAAGGCAGCACCCCCGGGGGGTTTCTGTGTGGAGGGATGATAGATCCCTTGAAGTGACTCACTTGGTAAACATTAGCGACACTTGTGTGTATGTATCATGCATCCCTTCAGACCTTTGATTCTTTTTTCCAACACATTTCCTGAGGAGTCTACTAGCCCTGCTTCTTCATTCCAACCAAGAACAGCCAAAAAAAAAAAAAACAAAAACAAAAAAACCCCAAAACTTTGATCACTTAACTCCATGGCTTCTTCAAGGCTGCATCGATACTTGCGGTCAAGTTCAGCTTAAGAAGACAGCTCATCAGAAGCAGGGCAGCTCCGTTACAGTCATGGGCTTTGCTGTCCTGGGTGCATGAATTTCAGCTGTTACTGTCTGCTCTTGGGGATGGCAGACTGCTTCTCTCCCTTGCCTCATGGGGGCAAAGCAGAACATGAGAGGAAAGATAGGCTCTGCCTTCTAGGGTTTGGCAAATAGTAAATAAGAGAAATAGGAGCATGTGAAGCTCTTAGACCAGTCCCCAACACGTAGCAGGTGCAAAATAAACACTAAGCTTTCCTAGGCACTTCAGATCCCCAATTCTTAAAATTTACTGGAGGTGTAAAGTTGGTTTTAGTTGTCTGATTTAACTCTTACAACTGCAAGCATTCAGTGGCCACATACAACAATCTGGCACATGCTAAGTGCTGGCTACATAAAGACAAGTGAGCTGCAGTCCTGTTCCTTGAAGAGATATTAATCTGCTGGAAGCAGTTATTCCTGGGCAGAGAGCAGAGGGCAGAGGGCAGAGCCACAGCAAATAGGTGCTTCTTTCCAGAGTCTTAAATCAGGCAAAAACACCCAAACTCTTGCCTGAAAAAATCTCAGTACGTAACAAAGGGAGAAGGTCCGGAGGACCAAGCCTGGCCCAGACCCCTTTGTTGTGTGAGCTCGGATAAGCCGCCCCACTTTTGGGGTGTGGCTCAGGTTCCCCCTCTGGAAATGGGCCACCGTGCCGTCTCTCACTTCTAGCGGCTGCTCACTGTGCGGCAGTGCAGGAGAGCCGTGGCGCCTGCCTTCCTAAACTAATGCTCGCAAGTCGGTTTTGGAACCACTCTCCTGTCATACAGGTGGGCCTAGCCAGAGGCTAAACCCAGGCCAGTTTGTGTGCACAGTTTTACATTAATTACAGTTGACATTTTTGGCTGGCAAGCTCCCAAAGCGGAAGGTGGCCTGAATCCCCTTTAAGGAGATTTCTGCCAACATCTATGTGGGCCTCTGATTTGAAGCACAGCTTGCCCTATTAAGAACCAGACCCTCTGATATTGCTGATAGCAGTATCCTTCCACTGGCAGAGCGTGGCTTGTTCTTACTTCAGCAGAGGGGTATTACAGTGGCAGTGACGAGCTGCATTAGAAGGTGTAGCTTCTTTGACAGTGATATCCTCTGCTTGTGGGAAAGAGGGGCCTGGCCTCTGAGAGTAGAGGGAGTGAGGGGTGTGATGTTTTCACCAAAATGCGCTCTGTAATTCCAACTGTTGGTTTTGCCTCTGCCTAGTACGATCTATTACCCAAATGGTGCTGGGATGGGGCGGGGGGTGCTGAGGAAGTCAGAAATAAGCCTTTCAGAGCCTGGTCTCAGAATCTCAGGTCAGATTGGAGCCTCTGCTGGGTCTTTTCGGCTGCATCATTATGGCCAGTTCTTGGGCAAGCTTCCTCTGGCCAACAACCGGTGCACAGGAAGACCAGGAGTGGCTTTGGGTGTCAAGGCAGGTGCACCTCCCAGGGCTAGCTGGGAACCGCTTCACCCAATCTGCGGCCCATCAGAAGGTTCCCGACAGGGATGCCGCCCTTGGTCATGGAGGAACTCAGTTTGAGCTCAGCAGCAGCAGCTGCGTATGAGTCCTGCACCAGAAGCTCTGGCCCAGCACAGAAGCTTCTCATCAGTGCACCAGCTCAGGGTGCCGGGCCCCAGGTGGCCAGGCTGGCAGATGTCTTTGTCAGTGGCTGACCTCTGGCAGCACAGGCAGATGGGATGAGAATGGGCTGGGCACGGGGGTCAGGTGCCCTGGGTTCTCAGCTCTGCCACTGGTGCCTGAGTGGCCTCTTCCCTCTGGGTTTTGTCACAAGAAAGCTGGGTTAGACGATCCCTGGCCCTCTGTAGCACAGACAGCCTATGTTTTTTGGATTCTAAGGCATAGCAGTCTCCTGGTCAGAGAGGCACTGAGCAGGCAGCTGCCCCAAAGTCACGTCCTGGGGAACCTGAAGCCAGGCACCATGGCATCCTGGAAACCGAAAGGTTTGCAACGACAGCTCTGTCTCTGAGTCAGGGAGAAGTTTCCTGTCAGGGCAGCCTCTCAAGTGACCTCACTGAGTTGATGACCTTGTCAACAGGACGGGGAAGAGTGAGCTCCTCTGGCCACAGAACACAAGCTGGCCAGTCTCCTGGCCCTAACATCCTCGCCAGCCCCGGGTCCCTCCCTTTGCAGGGCCTACCACCTGGTCCTGTGGTTTTCAGCATGTGGTCCTGACGGCACTAGGCCCACTTGGGGATGTGAAAAATGCAAATCTTGAGGCCTACCCTAGGGCTTCTAAGTCAGAATCTGTTTAAAAACCATGCGAGTGGTCCGGCGTGCTGGAGATTGAGAACCACTACACTGATCTGTCCTCACTGCCGTTGTCTGTGTCTCGCTGGTATTTAAACTTGGATCTTAGCATTTGGACCAGGCTACAGAAATAAAGACATCTTAACGTTCCCCAGAGCTCCAGCCCCTCAGTGCGCCCCCCAGTCTGTGTCCTTTTGTACACGTGCTGGTTTTGACACAGATGGTGCCATTTTACAGACATTCTTGTCATCCTCTTTTCACCAGTCATTGTTGGTATTATTCTCACTGCTTCCTAACCTTCCATCAGTGTTTGTCACTTCCATCAGCTGCAGAACACCTCTTAATGAGACCTGCTTTCCGTCCTTGGCCACCCTGACTTGGAAAAGCCACCAGCCTGTCCAGGGTGCGGTCAGCTTCTGGCCCCCGTCTCGTCTGCCCACATCCGCTAAAGATTACCCAACGTAGGGAAAGAGACAAAGAAACCTCCAGTAGGAGCAGATCCCCGGTCTGCAGTGATATATGATGGTGGCGGTCCCTGCCCTCCCAAGTCCCCATAACCTGGGTCACTTCTGTCTCCCTCGCAGGTGGTGTCGGCAGAGGGGGAGCCAGGGCAGGGATTGGGCTGCAGCCTGTGGCCTCCCCCATGCCAGGCCTCCGTCTGGTCATTTCCTGAGCATCCTGGTCTCCCAGCGGGATCGCCCCTCCTCCCTCCCTGCCCTCCACCTTCTCCTGTCCCCTCCCAGGCTCCTGGTCTCCTCCCAAACTCGCAGCTTGGCCAGCACGCCCCCTAGCGGCGGCCCCTTTGTTTTGACAAGACCAAGGATTCCATTCTTGAGCTAATGTTAGGGCCTTCTTTATGCCACTGTCTCTTCTGTCCGGGCAATCTGCATATGTCCAGACGCCTCATTGCTTTGGGGATAAAGTCCAAACTCCATGGCATGGTAAACTATATTCTTCATTATCTGCCTCATGGATGACAGACTCTGCTCCGATGCCTGGAAGGGGAAACTACGAACAGCAGTAGTACAGGCCCAGGAAACTGGAGAGGCTGGGTCTGTACTGAGCAGAGGAAAAGACCCAACCTGAGCACAGTCACATCCAGGGGCAAGGACTGCAAGCAGCTCCAGAGGGAGAGACATGGGGCGGATGCTGGTTCCGGCCCTCTTTTGGGTTTGTGTCTCCAGCTTCAGCTTCATCCACTGTGTATGGCACCTGCACATCCTAGCCTTTCCTGAGTGGGCCTTGGGCACAACGGCTCCTTCCTTTGTTCTGTGTGCTACTTTCTTTGCCTAGATTGTCTCTTCCTCCTTGTCTGTTGGGAGGCTTCTTACTCATAGTTTCAGGCTCAATGAGAAGGGTTACTTCTAACCCAGGACTTTTCCAGGACAGCCTCTGCTGTGCTGGGAAAAGCCCCAGCTGTGTTTTTTGTTGTTGTTGTTTTGTTTTTTTCCGGTACCAAGAATCGAACTCATGACCTTGCGCTTGCCAGGCAGGCACTGTGCTGCTGAGCTAAATCCCCAGCCCCACCCCACCTGTGTTGTAGGCCACTGGAGAGGGTGCCTCTGCGTCTGGCTTCATGGGGTAGGCGCTGGGGTGCTGAACCTTGCTTCTCTTTTGTTAACTTCATTACCAATTGGTTTATTAACGGATATTTCAAAGGAATTTCTTTCTTTACAAATATTTAAAAGGACCTATGAAACACAGTGGTGATGTGGCTGCCTTTCCTGGGTTGTTGTTCAGGTCAGCCCGTCCTGGATTCTGAGCCCTTTTAAGAATAGTCCAGGGTAGGAAAATGCAGTTACATTTAGTCATATCATTCGTTTTTTAGACTAAGGGCCTTGTTGAGTTTTTGTTGTTGCTCTTGTTTTTTATCTTTGTGTTTCCAGAAACCAGCAAGATGCATGGCACACAATGACATAGTACATTATTTTAGATGGATGGAAGGAAGGATGGATGGATAGATGGAAAGATGGGTGGAAGGAAGGATAGATGAATTAATGGGTGGATGAATAAATGAGAGGAAGGAAGGGAGGAAGCATAGGTGGGTGGATGGATGGATGGATGGATAGATGGAAAGATGGGTGGAAGGAAGGATAGATGAATTAATGGGTGGATGAATAAATGAGAGGAAGGAAGGGAGGAAGCATAGGTGGGTGGATGGATGGATGGATGGATAGATGGAAAGATGGAAGGAAGGAAGGGTGAATGGATTGATGATGGATGAACAGATGAAAGGAAGGGAGGAATGATGGATAGGTGGGTAGATGGATAGATGGAGGGAAGAAAGAAGGAAGGAAAAGAAGAAGTCATTTACTTCTATGGCCTGTAGCCCCTGAAGGAATGCTTAGGCAGCATCTTCCTGGGTGGTAACTCCCAAATCTCTCCCCTTTCTTTGTGACCCTTTGTTCTTCCTTTCAGCTCCCACTGTCCTGTGCTCAGGGTTTTAGTTTTATCCTCATTCTTCTTTCTCCCTCCCCTCCTCTCCCATTCTGTTCCTAATAGAAATCAGTCCATCCTATTTCCTCTCACTTGCTTCGTGCTGACTAAATAAGCTCATTTCCAGGACCTCAAGTACCCTGGATGTCAGATTCCTTAGAACATTCCAGAAGGAGACTCTGAGGCTTGCAGCCTGAGGCCAGGCATGATCTGCTGGTTCTTCCTAGCGAGCTTCTACTGCCCCTCACACTGGAGCCGAGTCCTCTTGCTCTCCTAAAAGGCAGGATGGTGGGCATGAGCACATCCAGGTGCTGCGGTTGGGATTCTCGGTCTTGGTAATCTTTCCAGAGCTGCTAGATTGGACCACAGGGTGGCGCGCCCTCCTATGCCCTTTAGTACTTGGGGTAATAGATTCCGCCCCACCACAGTGTTGAGGAAGAGGCAGCATAGACCCTGAGGAAGCTGATGAGACCCTGGCTTTCCTTAGAGATCTAAGGACCATGACAGAGACACCTGGAGTCATGGCCATCTGTAGGGACTGGACCAGTCAGCCTCAGACTGTCTGCTCCGGGCTGCTCCTCAAGCACTGGCTGCACTTGGGATCCTAAGGAGTCAGAGGCATATCCAGAGCCAACTTGCAGGTGACAAACACAGACAGATCACTGCTAGGAGAAGTAGGGTGTGACTGGAGGACAGCAGTGGTGTGGGGTCCTCCTGCTGATGCTGCAGGTGGGGAAATTGAGGCCCAATGGGATTAGGCAGCTTCCAGAAGTTTCCCTGCTCCCTTGGCCTTTGGACTGGGCTAAGCCTGTCAAGTGGTATTGGTTATAGACAAACTGCAGGTTTTTATTTAGCTTCAGCAGATGGGGCTGCCTTATTCCCTCTGCTGGATGCTGCTCAAGACCTGGAGCAGAGCCAGGGGCTCTGGAACCTGGGGCTTGGAGATGGCCCTGTCCCTAGCAGCCTTCTGCAGCACTGTGACTCCCTGGTCTTTAGCAGCAGCGTCCATAGCCATGACCTGCTTTGTCTCCAGACCCACACTGGTGTCCACAGCCCCCCGGACCTGTGTTTGGTGCATGGGTCACTGGTGGTGGCTGGTGCCAAGGTGCCTCTTGTCCTGCAGGGAGGTGCACCTTGAGCGCCCCATTTGCAAAACGACTAGAGGCAGGCATCCTACACCTGCCTCATACGGAGCCCCGATCTAGAGTGGTCAAAGTAATGCCAGGAGAGAGCACTGCCAACACAGCTCATGAAAATCTGGCCAATGGGCCTTTTGGGGTCCACTAGCAACAGTGTCATGTGGCAAAGCACATCCACTCACTTTCACATTAGTAGGTGGCAGAGGGCCGGAATGGGCTGATGGATTGTTCAAGGGCAGGAATGGCTTCCAGGCTCTTTTCATGAAGCTCGGAGCTGACCCCTTGCTAGCTGTGGCCCAGTCCTTGCCCCCTGAGCCTTTGCCTTTCCCGTCCTCCCTTGTGTCTTACTCCCTAGTGCCCGCAGCTACTCCTTTTCGGGTCTTCAGCTCCCAGATATGTTTTCCTCTTTAGAAAACTCCCATCTCTTCCCACGGTGCTGGCCATGAGAACAGAATCCCAGCATATCACCTTTGGGAAGGGTGAGAGGAGAGGCATCCATGGGGCCATCTTGTTTGCCCAGGTGGCTTTTCAGGGGCAACATCGAGGCCTGTGACAGCTTGCGGTCACAGCCAGTGGACAGCAGGGTCCAGACTGTAAGTGAAGGGTACTGGCCAGCTCTGTGCCATCTGGAAGACTAGAAGGAGGAGGGCAGAAGTGGGTGTTCGGGTACTAGCATGAGCACCTGTGGACTACATGAGGGGCCCTGTGGTGCTGAGGGCGTCTGAAATGGGGAGAGGTCCCGGTGCAACTCACACAGGTTCACACACAGGTTCTGTGTGTGTGTCAGAGAGACAGCGACAGAGATGGAGTTCATGTCCAGCTCTAGCGCAAGCTGCTTCTGGGTCCTACTGAAGTCGTTTCAGCTCCACTCTTGTGGCTTAAAAGGTCTCCGGAACACTTGGGCGAAATTATAGCTCCCTTATTTAGCTGCCTGTCAGTTACTTTTCTCCAGGTGGCTTCTGCTTGACAGCGAGTTTGACATTTGTAAAAATGTTTTGGAAACCATTTCTAACACCTTGAAATAAAAAGGAACGTAAAGTCTATTTATGTCAGGAAGCATGGTAGGTGTCATTCTCCGGGCCATCCCGGTCAGACCTCTCTGCTCGCCATAGTCTGTGCCGGCCAAGCCCAGCGGTGGTGTCAAAAGCTGTGGGGGCGCTTCTGAGCACAGTGGCCTCTGGACCTTTCTGCTCCTCACTGTCACCATCTTTGCAATGGCTTCAGCCAAGGAGACGCCTTTCCATTGTTTATCAGAACACAGTAGGATGTTGGGGTAGGAAGGACTTCAGGTACCTTCTTCACCTGCCCTGCTCCCTTCCCAGAGGCTCAGAGTGAGGCGGAGGCAGCCACACCCTCATTTCTAAGGCTGCAGAGCCAAGATTCACCCCAAACCTGCGGCCCTGGACACCCTTGCTCCATGACACCACATGCTAGAATGCTGTGACATTTATCTGCCACTTGCAGGAGAACTGTGAGCACAGAGCTTGTACCTTAAATTAGAAGTGCCTGACATACAGGACTGTGCCATGCTCAACAACTATGTGACAACTCCTCTGTGCCCTTAGGGAAGGGGAGAGGTGGCAGCACATCCCTCCACCCTGGCCGATGGCTCTCCCACCTTACAATCAGTTCGAAGCACTGCCAGGCACCCTGCCATGCTGGGAGTGCAGAGAATAAGAAGCCAACCCTGCCCTTGGAGCAGCCACCCACAGAGCAGTGTGGAAGTGTCCCAAGCGGGCCTGGTGCACAGAGCCTCTCAAGTCAGCCTGCAGAGCAGGATGCAGGGGCAGGACGCAGGCGGCAGGTGTGTTCTGTAGTAAGCGGGGAGAGGGAGGAGGGAAGGAGGAGGAGAGGGAGGAGGCGGCGGCATGTCCAGGGCTGCTCATGGGTTCACTAGTGGAGGTTCTAAACCCCAGCTGCATTCTGGCATTTAACTCCAGAGTGGATTTGGTCCAGGAGTGAGGCTTTGTCAGATGGCGGGTGGCACATGGTGGTGGAGAGTGTGGCCCGGGTGTGAGGTAGAGGGGAGAGACGTGCTGGAGATGGAACAAGGTGCTTTGATCTTCAGGACTAGGGCAGATGCGAAAAGACTGGGACCGCAGCTTTAAAAGTGTCCCCTGTTGTTGGGCGGGGAGGCGGCTCCGTGTGGCATGTGCGGGCAGCACTGTGGTCCTCGTCGGGCAGTCCAGGTGGGACTGTGCAGCAGGCTCGAGGTGGAGGCAGAGCAGCTACCAGCGGAGGGGATGTTGGCACTGGAGGCTTCTGCAACCATGGTGAACTGTAGTGGCCCTCTTTCTCCAAGAAAGGTGTCCGGTCACACAGGTGACAGTTAGGAAGCAGCAGCTGTGGAGAGAGCAGAAAGGATCTTGCAGCGGTGGTGGGAGCAAATGTGACAGCATTGTGCGGACAGCGTGTGTTGTGGACACCTGCTGTGGTTTGGACATGGAGTGGGCAGCTCTGGGGGAAAGGGTCTTATGTGCTTGTGTGGTGTGGCTTTGTGTTTCCTGGTACAGAATGGGGGCCTAAGTGAGGCGTGGTGGTGCTCACCGGTAATCCCAGCACATGGGAGACTGAGGCAGGAGGATTGCCATGAGTTTGAGGCCACCCTGGACTGCATAGTAAGTTCAAGGTCAGCCTGAACTATATAGCAAGACCTTGTCTCAGAAAACCAAAGCAAAACAAAATAAATTGGGGACCTATGGTTTCCTGCTTGACGGGTCCGTGGAAGGCAGATGATCAAACTGTCCATCCTGATCTGACTCCCTGGGTTGTCCTGCTCAGCAACTGTCCCCATCCCTAGCTACTACCAGGATCCATGGCACCCCGGAAGCATTATGACAGGGTGGAGAGCAGAGTGAAAGTTAGAAGTTAAACCTTATCACTGTATCTGACCATTGTCACGTGGTGATCTGGGGAACTTGTTAGAGATTTTCCAGTCACAGTGACAGTAACGTGTGTTGTGGACACTAGTTTCAGGGAGTCAAAGCTGCCGCTTGTTTTTGTGTGTGTTACCTAATTTGACCCTTCCAAAGGCACATTAACTTCATTCCAAAGGTGAAGAAGTTAAAAATATTCAATCATACTTTAAAAACAACACGAAGTATTGTGCTCTGAGTTTTCAAAGGTGAATTCTGTTAACGTCCTGATGTCTCAAAAGAGCAAGATACAGAGGGGAGCATTTCCTGAACCTACCGATATTCTGAGCCCATAGGAAGAACACTGTGATAAAGACACGAATCTCATTTTGCACAGCTTTTCTACTCCCCTCAAACCCTTAAATCATGACAGTGCGCCCCCCTTGCCCAGGTGAGGAAAGAGGCTCGGTTCTCACTGTTACGGTGACCGGCACGTGTCCTGGACTCACATGTGGCCGGCTTCACACGCTTGGCAGCCTAGCTCCCACTTCCTCCACCTGAAAACAAGCCAAATCTCTCCAGCTTGGCCCTGGGTAGGGGAAGGCAGCAGAGTGTGCGTGAGATGTCTGTGTACCACGTGGGGCCAGCAGACAGTCTGGGGACCGGAGGCATTCTTGGTGATCACCCCAGAATTATACCCTCAATTAAAACTCTGTTAAAATGCTTTCTACCATGTGTTGACGACTGTGAGCATCTCACTACTAATATATCAAACGAACAAGTCCAGGAGGATTTGTCAGGAGTCACACAAAGCCAACAGGGATGTAAGACAGATGAGGACACTGGGTGAGTTGCCAGGGTCGCACACGAGTCCCCCGGGCCACCGCTGAGCCAGAATCAGAAACCTATTGTCTTCTCCCATTGCCACGCCTCGCAGCCTGGTCTCCCGCTGTCCCAGCCTGCTCTGCCTTCGGATAAAGCAGAGGGACTCCTGTCCTACTTCTGCATGGCTTCACTGGTCCCCAGGGGAGAGGGAGTTGGAACTGAGAGCCAGCAGAGGGCGATGTCTTTAAAATGTCATATTCTGCTTCCTGGGGACCTTCCCCCAGGGTGCTGTCCCAGCAGAGACAGTGAGCAGCTCCTGACCGGGAGGCATCTGAAACATTTCCTCGGGGAACTTTGCTCTCATTTCCAGAAGTCAGGGTTTGGGGCTTGGTTCTAAGACCCTCAGACTTGGAAGTGCTGCCTGCCTTGGGATGAGGCGAGAAGCTCAGTGCAGCTCCGCCTCCACTCTGGGAAGGGAAGGAGCCCCTGGATGGAACCTCCTGTGTGTGGACTTCTGTTGACTTCAAGCCTCTGACAGCTGGGAGGATGCAGGGAGCACTGAGCAGGTGACTGTCTCCTCTCTTAGATACCAGCGGCCGAAATGCCAGGGCTTCCTTAGTGCCCAGTGATGTGTATACCTTTTGAATCAGCCTGGCCAGAGCAGGTTAGCAAGGACCCTATGGACTGACTTCCTCTGTCAAGACCCTGGATGTGGTCACCCAGAGAGGGATGTTGGCTTCCCAGAACCCATGGGGCTGGTTAGTGTCAGAGCTGGTGCCAAGCGCAGTCCTGTCCCCTCCTCAGTGGTCCCCACCTGCAATTGATCTTGGCCCTGAGCTCCACTTTCTCTCCTCATCTCCTTCCTCCTGCTCTCAGGATCGGCCCACAGTGCTCTTTCTGTGATGGGTAAAGGTGCTCAGTAGCCAAGCATGCTCGTAGTTAAAAATTAATGTGGTGGCTAAGTATGTCCTCGTGAATATACTTCATCCTGGCACTGGCAGTGTGGCATGTGGCTGTCACTGTCCCCTTTGACCCTCAGTTTCTTGCCTTGATGATATTATGAGGGTCAAATGAGCTGACCTTGAAGACCCGGTCCCACCCTAAGAAAATGTTCCGCCATGCCACGTCCTGAGCATCATGGTGAGAACAGGACCATCTGATTGCTTGCAGCTGTCCCCAAGCGTGGGAGTGCTGGGGAGATCAGACAGTAGTGCGCCCCCTCGGTGGAAGGAAGGGACCAGGCCACCTTCTGCTTCTCCTTCTCCATGAGCACGGCCCTGGCTTGCTGGTTTCTTTGTTATTGTGCACATTTTTACTGCCTTATCTTTCCATTGACTTTTCCAAAATGAAGTTTTCAGACTTGAACCCAAAGTTATTATAGTAAATCCTACTGTACAGCTGAGAGGGATTTCCTGGCTTTTCGTGAAAATGGGCTTGCTTTCCAAGGCAAAAAGATGCCATCTCAAAGGGAACTGGCACAAGAATTCTGAGCCTAACATAGGGTCGTCATGTGATGTAATGAGTTTCTGGGCACCATGCAAACGCCATGTTGTGACCAGTGTCTCTGTGACAACACAGAGGCGGTGACTGGGCAGCTGGGCAAACAAAGTGTGTGCTGTGGCTGGCCTGGAGATGGTCTGTGGGTTGTTTGTGGCATGAGGAACATGGCGGCAGGCAGCACCTGTGTAGTGTCTGACCTGCACACGGGCAGCTAGTACTTCTGGCTATGTCATCTGCACTTGGACGTTGCCAGGCACAGTGACTCAGCTCATAGGTGAGCATGCAGTGAATGGAATCGGGACAGTTTTGCAAGCAGCCACTGTGCAGCTCGTGCGCATAGCAACACAGGCTATGTGCGTATGTGCGTGTGGGAAGGGCTGGCGTGAAGATGCTGTGCGTGTGGCTATGCAGTTTCAGGCAATGCAGTGGGCGGATGGCCACGTGGCCAGCTCATGGGCTTGGTAGCATGAACTTTCCTCCCTCTGTGGTGCAGCAGACAGCAGATGGAAGAGGCGCTGAGATGACACAGTTGCTGTTACACTGGGTTTCTAGGGAGCTGGTAGCAACTATTAGCAAGATGATAGCTTGTGTATTTATGCAGCACTGAAATGTTTATCAGTCTCCTCATCTTCCTGGTTATGGTGAGTTTTTCTCCTGGATCTTTCCAACACTGAGACCGTTCAGGTTTTTTTTTCATGGGGATGAATAAACCAAGGTTAACACTGGACATTGCACTTTGAGGCTCCAGGGCCCTGTGGTGCCTAACGATAATACTTCATATTTTCAGAGAAGCTGTCCCAAAGTAAAGACCCTTTATTGACATGACAATGTTACTCCATAGATAGAGCTCCCCGCCCTTCCCATCTGTCTTAGTCACTTGCTCATTGGTGAGACTCAATACCTGACACTCAGTTTAAAGGAGAGGTGGATTTTGGTTGATGTTTTTAGTTCACAGTCAGCTGGCCCCAAAGAAGGAAAGCCTGCCAGGGGAGAGCTGCTTGTGGCGTGGTGGACAGGAAGCAGAGAGTGACGGGAGGATGTAGGGAGGGAGATTAAACCCTTCCAGGCCACGCCCCCCGACCCATTGCTTCTGACCAGGCTCTAAGTTGTAAGGACACACTCGGCTATAAACCCATCAGTGCACCAAGCCACCAGGGAGTATCCAGTCACCTCCCACAGGTCCCGCCTCTGGACACAGGAGGCTTTGGGGGAGACATTTAGATATAAACCATAGCGCCACCCCATGTCTTCTTTACACAGTCCAGTGAAGGGGACTAGCATTGTATTAACATTGAAAGAAGTTACTCACTTGACTAGCACATTTTAGAATGTTTGATTGAGGTCAAAAAGTGGAGGGAACATGTAGCTGCATTCTGAGCAGGGAGATGACACAACCAGGAATGTGTCTTAGAAGAACCAGTCTGACCGAGGCCAGGTGAATGGAGCAGAGGAGACAGACAGCAGAGTTAGGGGCAGTCCAGAGGCTACTGCGGAAGTCAGGCAGCACCGTGACTGAGTCTTCTCAGCTGAGACTGAGGAGGGTTTCTGTCCCCACTGCTGCTGTGGTTTATATCCAGATGTCCCTCAAGATCAACATGCGCTTATGGGCGGGGCTTTGAAAGGCAACCACAGGCCCACCCTGGTTTCAGAATGATCTTCTGACACAGGAAAACTGGAAACCTTCCCTGAAGGCCAGTGGAAATATACTGTGTACTTCCGAGTGTTTGCCAGCTTCTTTCTGCCCTACACCCTGAACAATGTTGAAGTTTCCCTTAGGTTTCAGAGAAAAACATCCTCAATGAAACATATAAAGTGGTGCTCCTAAGAACTCTGCTCGAACAGAAATCAGACGGCGTTTCACAGAGATTTCTGTTTCCGTTGATCTTTGTATGCCTTTGAGTGGAGTTTAGTTCAAGGGGATGCTGTCTTGTCCACATCATCTGGCCCGGCTGCTATTGGAATCCTCCATCTCCGATGCAGCCCCTCCCTGCCCGCCCACAAAAACCAAGTCCCCATACCCCTGTTGCTTTGCCTTTGTGATGCTTTCCCACTTGCTTACTGCACGTTGGTGCTGCTGTGTTGCCACAGATGCTCCCTGTCCTTAGTACAAGTGGAAGCCCCTGGAGGAAACCATGCACGCTCTGCAGAGGTGCCATTCCTCACCTTGGAGTCCTTGTCCATCCCTTCTCATTGCATGTCAAGTGGAAGAGCTGCAGGAGAAGGTGCAGTCCTTCAGGGATAGAAGGTGTGACAGTTCAGCAAGTTCTCGTTTTCCTGCCTTTGGAACTCCAAGGTGCACAGAGGCTGTATCATTCAAGGAAACTACTATTGGAAAAAACCCAGAGAAATACAGTGAAAATGGGGTTGGAATGGGTTTTTGAAGAATTCGCATCCTGGTCCCCTAAGGGTCCCTGTCTGGTGGCGCTCTTAGCGATCACTGGCAATCATGGCAGTTCCCTCAGAGGTTAAGATAAAAACTTTCTGTGGGGAAGATGCAGTTTTGATTGTTGAGAGACCTTGTTTTTCTCTTTTTTGTATGAGTACATGTTTGTAGCACATCACAATACATCCACTGAGGGTACTTGGTACATGGACATGACACCTCTTATTTCTCTTTATATCCGCTCCACTCCTCTGCGCCCTTCCCTCTACTTCCTGGTCCTCCTTCCATTTGCCAAAGATCTATCTCTGTTTCCTATAGCCTATCTTTTCTTTTGCTCTTTGATTTATTTATACTCTGGGTTTCTCATATAAGAGAACCCATACAATTTTTAAGCTTATGTGTCTGGTATATTTCACTTAACATGGATACTAGGGGCATCCATTTTCCTACAAATGACTCAAGTTTATTCTTCTTTGTGGCAGAGTCATGCATAATTGTGTGTAAATATCGTATTTTCTTTTTCCATTCGTCTGTTGATGACCACATAGGCTGCTTCCAAGACCTAAATATTGTGAGTTGTGCTGCTGTAAACTTGGTGTGCATGTATCACTGTGAAATGATGTCTTTGTGATGTACTCTTTGGGGAAGATACTGGGAGGAGAATACCTAGGTCAAGTGGAACTTCTTGCATTTTTTGAGGAATCTCCACACTGGTTTCCATAATGGTTGTTCTAGTTTACATCCTCACCAACAGTGTAGAAGGGTTCCTTTCTCCCCACAGTCTCACCAGGATTTGTTATTATTGATTTTTGGAGTAATTGCCTTGTCTCTTAACCCAAGGGCACTGCCCTTAGAAATGTTCCTTCCACTTTCTCTTCAGTTCTGTTTCCTCTCATCACCCCATATCTTCACGTAGAGCCTCAGCTGTTAAGGGGATGAAGTTCCCCAAACCCAGTAAGTATGAGGATCTGAGGCATGGCTCCTCCTCCAAGGTGACCACACTGACCAGTCCCCTGGTGGCTCTTGGCAGGCTTCCCAGGGCACTGAGATGAGAGCAAAGCCTTCCTGGGGCCTCCTAGCCAAGCCATTCACCCTCCAAGGCATGAGCTCTGGGTGCCACTGCCATCGCTTGGCACAGTGACAGTGGACATCGAGCCTTGACCGCAAGCCAAGTGCTGCACGGCACATGCTGGCCACCTTGGGAGGGTTGCTGTCCTCCCCAGGCTGCTGAAGATGGTCCTGACCAACCAAGAAGTCAAATCCGTGCCTCTGTGTTAGCAGCTACACAGGACGCTGTGATCCCTGGCTGTGTCCTTTGTCTCCTGGCGTGGTCTTTGCTACAGTCCTGCTGCACATGTGAGCCATCTCTAATGATTGTGAAGTAAAGGGCAGGTGTAAAACCAGTGGCCAGGTGTCTGGATGCTACTGTCCTTGGAACCGTACTCCTCAAAGATTCAAACACAGACCCTGGGATTTTGTGACTGCTCAGGGAATGTCACTGGGATTGACAGAGGACATACCCGCAGGCTTGCAGAGCCCACGGGACTGGGGAGTGTGGCCGGGGCTACAGTGGGCAGAGAGGTAAGGTAGCCTATGTGAGTGAGCACTGAGGGAGCCTGGGCTGGATTCTTCCTGGCAGTGTCATGATCCAGGCATCTAGAGGTCCCAGGAGGGGAGGGCGCTGTCCTCCCTGTGTCTCTATCCCAGTATGAGAGCTAGTGTAGGGCCTGGCACATCACCACTGACCTCTGAGTTGGAGTGACTCTGTACCAGTGAAAAAGCATTGTCTTCTATGCACTTCATGGCCTCTTCCTTTAGATTTCCATTTGAAAATATTTCACATTGAAAATGAAGATGCTTTTAGATCCCTGGGTATCTGGATTGAATATAAATGCAAAAGCTTTCTTTGAAGAACATTCTGTTTTCTCTTAGTCTCTAGGACTTTCTATTCTTGTTGTTCTAAATTACCACAAAGGGAAAAAGAAGTAAAGAAGTGAAACCCATTGTCACAGCTCACCGATGGCAGCAGCGGGTGGAGGCCCCCGTTCCCTCTTGGGTGAAGTCCTGAGAAACCTTGAACTCGGGCTGTAGTGTCAGGGTTATAAGAGGCAGGGCAGATGCAGCTCACAGGAAAGATTGACAATTATACTGAACCTTTAATCAGAGAAGACTGACAAGATCATAATGTATCAAAATCCAGTCGAGAGCCTGTTAGAATGCTGGCTACCCTCTCCAGTTGCCAGGCCACAGAGACCTCCTCAGAGTCCTGGCTGGTCTCCGATGGCCTCCCTGGCTCTGAAGAGCCGAATTCTTTACACTCTGCCTGGGGACGCCTCTCACAACTCCTGGCGAGCTGTCAACCAGCACCAGTGAGGCTTCTGGGGCTCACGGCCCATGGTCAGAAGCCTCTAATTTGGGGAATGTTTTTCTTCAGAATAATAGTGCTCAATTCTGCCTTTGTGTCATTCCACTCACTGGCCCTTGTGTCAGCTTTAGAGGAAGGCAGAGCGGGCCGTCTGTCCCTTTCAACAAGGGCTGTCCGGGAGGCCGGCTAGGAGGGTCCCCAGGAAGCTCCATTTTGGTGTCTGAGCACCCCTTTCTCTCCACAGTCCCCTTGGAAGGCATGACCACTGGGTTCCTTCATCCCAAGACAGTGTGACCTGTGACAGCAGCAGAAAAACATGGTGCCCCGGCCTGGGTGGGGGTCCTGCCCAAGCAGCACTGGTGCCCCTGGCCTCTATGCCAGGGAGACGCAGCTGGCTGCCAGCAATTCCTCCACCAGCTGTGCAGCCAAAAATAAGTTCTCAGCTGCTAAGGACTGATCTTTCCGCTCCCCTTCTCCTCGGAAGCTGAGAGTCCAGCACTCTGCCAGCTGGAACGGGGAGATTGGGAGTTTTTCCACTCAGATGAAAGGAAACGCGGGATAAGGTTTTTCGTTTCTTTTTTAACCTTATTATGTCAAAGGACTTGTCTTATTCTTAAGAGCAAAAAATATCACCGTTGCTTATGAGTTTGCTGTGAAAACTGCATTAGAAATGGTCCGGCTGCACAGAGCTGTGCTCTGGTTCTGGCAGAAGCCCCTATCGAGAGAGGCAGATGCGGCCCCGCTTGAGTGAGGAACGGCTCTGGGCAGAGGCTGGGCCTGCGCTCAGCTCAGCAGATCCGCTGCCAGCCTTGGACTGATAAACTGCTTATTTCCACAGAGGACAGGAGCAGCTGCCTAAACTGTGGAATTTTCCAAGGGATGCAAAACTTTAAAATCAGAGTTTGAAGTCATTCATTCCTTTATTTAGCAAATATTTATCGGCACCTGCTATGTGTCAGGTTCTGGGCTCAGGCTGCAGAGGTGAACAGAGGACCATCCCTGTCCTCAGATGTCTCACTGTCTGCGCAAGAAGTGGAGGACAGGATGAATGCATACGGGGTACTGTGCTGAGTGATGGCCTTAGGAACATGGGCCTTGCGGTGGGTGGGAGTGGCTGGGTCCGAGGCGATGGTGGCAGTCGTGATTATCCGTGTTGCTGCCATTACCCATAACCGCAGAGATCAAGGATGTACAATACATAAGAAAGATCTCTCAGGTCTGCTTCAGGTGCATGGTCCCTAGGGACAACCCAGAACTGTCACAACAGAGGTGACCTTGGAAAGATCAGAGCTGCTTGGGAAGCACATGGTGTAGCACAGGAACAAGGGCTGACCTCACTAGAGGAAAAATGGCAGCAGTCTGAGAATTGAAATAATCAGGACCAGCAGCTGCTTTACTGTCTCTAAAACTGTGTTTGTGTGTGTGTGTGTGTGTCTGTCTGTCTGTCTCAGTGTCTGTGTGCCTATACGTGTGTGTGTGTGTGTGTGTGTGTGTGTGTGTGTGTGTATGTGTGTGTGTTAGGTGCAGTTTCCTCTAGAGGTGGAGTCTCTCTGATATCTCTAAGCAGCAGAGACCTGCACATGACACCATCCTGCTGGAGAAATAGTTGGGGCTGGGTCGGGAATGGGTGGGGCTCGGCTAGGAAGATGGTTGAAGGCTGGGGAATGATGGGAGCGCCCCCTGGTGGAGGAGGAGAAGGCTTAAGCGCTAAATCAGAAGGTCAAGCAATAAATCAGGTCAGGAAAACTCCATGTCCTGCAATCTGTGCAAGCTGTGTGCATGTGCATGTGTGTGCTTGTGCATATGGATGCAGGGACATGTTCTGTGTAAGGGCTGGAACTGAGAACATCAAATTTTCCCTCTTGTATGGCTTGATGATGAGAAGAAAAACAAGTGGAAACAGGTGTGTGAGAAGGGATAGATATGTTGAGCCATGTAGGCTCTGGATGGTGCACCTGCTTTGGGGGCCTGCCTCCTGGGAGTGGTGACAATCTAGTTGAGACATAAGGGAGGTAGGTGGCTGTCAGCTTCTCCTGGGAGTCACATCCCTGAAGGGTAAGAGGCAGAATTAAAAAGGAAGGCAGGGCCCTCATATATATGGTTGACTGATCGTTGACCAGGGTGCCAGGACCATTCAGCGGGAAGAACAGTATTTTCAAGAAGTGGTGTGGAGCCAGTTGGCTATTCAGGTTTGTGGTTGTACCGGGATGGGAAAGAATGAAGCTGGGCCCTTACCTTACACTATCTACAGCAATTAACTCTAAATGAATCAAAGGCCTAAACTTCAGAGCTAAAACAATAAACCTCCTAGGAGAAAAAGTACAGGAAAATCTTCATTGGATTTGCAGTGGATTTAATGCAAATCCACACTGGATTTGGCAGTGGTTTCTTGGATATGATACCAAAAGCACAGGCAATGTAAGAAAAAGAAAGAAACTGGATTTCATCAAATTTTAAAACTTTTGTGCATCAAAGGACTATCAAGAGAGTTAAAGGATAACCCATAAATCATATCTCATGAGGAATTTTTATCCAAAATGTATAAAGAATTCCTATAACTCAACAACAAAAATACAAACAACCCCTTCAAAAATGGACAGGGGCTGGGGTGTAGCTCAAAGTAGAGTGCATACCTAGCATGCTTAATGCCCTAGGTTCTATAACCACAGCCCTGAAAAGAATAACATAAAAAGCAAAGAATTTGAATATTTATTTAACAAAGAAGACACATAAAGGCCCTGTAAGTACATAAAAGGATGCTAAAAAATCAGTAGTCACTGGGGAAAATGGTAATCAAAATCACAGTGAAATATTTGCATACCCATCAAAATAGATATTATTGAAAGTAGAGCAGGAAATAACAAGTGTTAAGGAGGCTGCAGAGAAATTGGAATCCTTGTGCATTGCTGGTGGGAAGTAAAATGGTACCACCATTGTGGAAAACATTTGGACAGTTCCTTAAAATGTTACACATGGAATTACCATATCATACAGCAATTCCAGTCCTAGGTATTTATTGAAAAGAATTGAAAGTAGAGATTCAAACAGATACTTGTACACCAATATTCATAGTAGCATTATTCATAATAGATGGAAACAACCCAGGTGTCCATCAACAATGAAAGATAAACAAAATGTGGTTTGTACATAAATAGACTATTACTCAAAAAAGGAATGAAATTCTAATATATGCTGTAACAAGAAGGAATTGTAAAGATATGATACTAAATAAAATAAACCAGACATGAAAGAACAAATATTGTATAATCCACTTGTGATGTAGCCGGAAAGTAGATAGACTAGAGGCGCTCAGGGGCTGTGGAGAGGGGAGTGGTTGTTTAATGAGTACAGGCTTTCTGATTGGGAGGATGAGACGGTTCCCGAAATGGAGAGTGGTGGTGGTTCCACAACACTGGGAATGCACTTAATGTGCTGAGTTATTCCCTTCAAAGGCTTAAAATAGTCAAGGTTATGCTCTGTATATTTAATCATAATAAAAAAAAAAGAGGAAGCCAGGGCAGACCTTGAACTTGGGGGGCCCTATGCTCAGATTCCCTGGCTATCCCCTCTGGAGTGCACCATGAGCTTGGCCATGGCTGAGGGCTGCTGTGCACATAGTGTGGTATCCATCCCTCATTCCGGAAGCCCAGGAAACCTTCGCACTCCTTTCCAAAGATTGCTGCCGGCAAGGGGAGAGACAGAAAAAGAGGAGGTAAAGGGGCGTCAGCAATGGAAGCACTATCCCCACAGACATGATCTGTTGGAAATGCTCTCAGCACAAAAAGCTCATTCATAGATCCTCAAGCAATTCTCAAAGGGACAGTAGATTTATGTTTTGGGTGATATCTGTAGTGACTTGGTTTGGCAATGTGGCATCAGTGGGGAATTTTCCAGACTTGAGGTTTAAGCATAAAATTGTATTTGCCCCGCCTTGAATGGCACTGATGTTGGTAAAGAGCCTGGTTCCTTCTGTTACAGTATTTGAAATTTATTTCTGGGGAGCAGTGAGAACACTTAAAACCATGGCCCAAACACATGCCTTCCAAGTAACAGAATGGTGTGAAATATTTGAAAACTGGAAGCGTAGAGAGCACTGAGCAACTGGAAGATAGATTGCCAAGTCCGTGCACCTGAGCCTGTGAACAGCTCCTGCTGTGGCCCTGGTCTGAGGCTCGCATACACAGAAAGCCCGAGGTTCTTGTTCATCAACCCTGACAAAGGAGGATCTGCAGACTGACCTGTCCACAGCAGGCTTAGGGAAGACCCTCGGAAGGCACCAGTGAAGTTTCTAGAATCGTGGCACTGGAGACAAAAGGAACAGCAGTCAGCAAGAGGGACAGCAGTTGTGACAGTTCCAGAAGCCAGGTGCTCGCTGTGTGGCGTCCCCTAGGAAAGTGATGCCACCCCAGCCTGCAGGAGAAAGTCCCATGGTATATGTGAGAAGCGGCTCAGCAGGTTTGGGCTGCAGGGACCAGAAGCAACAGTGCGTCTCTGCTCCTGCAGAGCCTTCCAGCCAGTCAAAGGACCCTTGGGTGCTCAAGTGACTCAGCTCTAAGGAAGACTGAGGCTGTGCAGGTGTAAGAGAGCCTATCAGGGTGGACCTCTGAGGAGATGTGGGCTTCAGACTGCACTTTCACCCTCAAGAGGATGCCAGCCCCTAGATGGCCCTAGGAGAACATTCTGGAAGAGGCCACCATCTGTGCCTCATGTGCTGGTGGCCAACAGCATGTGCCCCATGCCCCTGTGTGCCCCGAGAGCTTTGGGAGCAGCCAGGAACACAGGTGGGGAGAGGTAGCAGTAGGGCCGACTGATTCAGGCTGAGAGACTGAGGCACACAGCCATACTCAAGGCCTGACTTTGCAGCAACAGCCCCGTGTCCTCTGAGTCCCTTTAGCCCTGCAAGCCTTAGTCATGCAGTCTGGTGAATAGGATGAAGGGATTGTCTGAGAGGAGGGAAAGGGGTCAGGGACAGAGCTTAGCGGCACAAGCACCTGCCTGGCAAGCACAAGGTCTGTTCGATTCCTGGTACCAAAAAAAAAGAAAGGAGGTAAAGTAGAAAATGCCTGGGACATAAGAAGTCCTAACATGGTATTCAAGGGCACATATAACTCACTTTAGAAATATTTCTCACTAAAATCATGATATTAATGATTTTTATTTTATATTAATGAAGTAAACTTTGTTTATATGAAAAGCAGCTTCTGGGGAGGAGCCGGCCACACTGGCGGCCTCTCCTGGGGGGTCTCGTCTGTCACGGGGATGCTGGCAATTATACTGAATTATACTGCTGCCTTTCCCCGCAGACCAGCAGGGTTTTGCTGCCAGAGACCTTGTGCTTGCACTCTCGCAGGCTTGCTCTGGAATTTCCTCTTCCTGACAGGGAATCCTGAGCACACATCCCCTCATCCTGTGACAACCATGACTGGAACCTGTGGCCAGGGAGGCAGAACAGTGGTGTCCCTACACTGTCCCTGAGAGTAGGCGAAGAAACATGGTCTGTCATGTGCCCCCATGGCACGAGTCTCTGGTGAACAGTTGGCATTCCTGAGGGCCAGGCAGCACGCCCTGCGTGGTCCCAGTGGGCGCTGCTCTCTCCCTCACCTGCGAACTGCCATCAGCAGCTGTTTCTGACAGGTGCCGGCTCTCTACGGCAGATGGTGACCCACGTGTGCCCACTGGCAGGTTGTAGCATGGTGCCGCCTCCTGCACCCTTGCTAATGTGTATGCAGCGCCCTGCCCAGCCTCGGATCTGTGTGTAGCGCCTGCCTCAGGGTGCAGATGGAAGGAGGTGCCCCCTCAGCCTGGAACTCTGGTGTTTGGCCACCAGCCTGCGAATCCAGCATGTCTGCTCATCATAATGCAGCCGCGCAGCCTCCTCACTGGAGTGTTTGATGGGGGTGTGGCTGTGCTCTCCATGGATGGCTTTGGCCTTGGCCCAGGCAAAGCCTACGATAGCCCAGCTGTCACAGCCATGCAGATGCAGGGGCTGGTCCGCCCTTTGCTCTGTCCATCTGTTTACCGAGTGTGGTCCTGCACACGTGGGACAGAAGACCATCGGGAGCGGCTCCTCTGTTGACCAGTACTGAAGTGCACTGGGAGCCTGGTCTCTAAAATAGCAAGACATGTCTATGCCCCGGCACCGGGGGGAGCAGGATCCCAGCGCAGCTCAGGAGAGCCAAGAGGGGAGGCAGGCCTGCCCTGTCCAGTGCCCCTGTGCCCTCTGCTGCCTGCACCTAAACAGAGAGATACCAGCTAGTTGACCTGATTCTAGGGATAGGCAATGCAAGAAGGGGAGGGCCTTGGCTTTGCGGCCGCACAGCTCCCTGGGCACCTCCCGCACCATGTTTGGGCTCCTCATTCCAAACAACTCACCAGCCAAGGCAGCCAGATGTGGGTGACATCTGGCTGAGCCTGTCGCCAAGTCTCTGCTGCTCCATCACTGGCAGGAGAGAGATGAGCTGCTGCTGCCAGGTTCTTAAAGAGCGAGAGAATGAAGCTGTGCGCTCCACACCCCATGTTTTCCTTCTCTGCAACTGACACTCAGAGGGCTGCCTCTGTCCTTTCTCCAGACCCTGGGGCCCTCAGGAGCCCAAATCTACCACTGTTTATAGAGCAGACTTTGCCCTGGGAGCAGGACAAAGTGCTGGAGAAGGTGATGGGATGCAGAGTAGTGTGGTGAGGTTTCAAGGTGAGCCCTGAGAGAAAATGCACATGAACATACGAATTTGTGCATGCTTGTGCACACAGACACACAGCACAGAGGAGGGACTGAGAGGAGCTATTCACCAGGCATGTCCCCAGGAAAGGTCCTCTGCAGAGAGCGTGCTTTTAGTGATCTCAATAGGAGCAGAAGAAGACAATAGGAGTTAGGGACCGCGACCCTGCTCTCCTGACACAAGGAGAAGTGTGAGTGACTTCTGCTAGATCCAGTTCTTTGTGAGGTGATAGTGCCTGTGGGCCAGGCTGGAGCTAGAAGCAAGACTCACCTACCTGGCCCAAGTTGGGACAGGCGAGAGGGTATGTACACTCCCAGACAGAAGTGCTGAGAAAGTCTGCCACGTTGCCAAGAATGGTCTCCCATAATCATGGTGACATGTTAGCAGCATGACCTTGGACAAGTAACCAAACCTTTCTGAACTTCTGTTATTCATCTAGAGAATGAGAATAATAGCCTCTTGAGGAGTGTTTTGTGAGTTTTACACTAACATGTCTATAAAATAATATTGCCATTTTCATTGTAGGGGTGAGCAACTTCAAATGATTAAGTGACTTGGTCAAAGTCCTGCCAGTAAGTGGTAGTTAAGGTGCAGAAAGAGGAGAGGGGTGTGGGAGAAGTGGCCAGGCTCAGCATTAGCTGAGGATGAGGTGGCACAGCCCAGAGAAGTTTGCATCTATCTCCTTGTGTGGGCTACTAAACCTTCCTTACTTTTCCCTTTCGGGACTGTGAAGCAGGCCGTCTACCCTCATGTGGGAGAGGTGATGCCTTTTCACCGAAAAGCCACGTCCACCTGCTCTGTGTTTGTTCTTTTGATATCTCTGAAGGGTACAGGGCTTTTCCTTGTCTCTGCAAACTCTGTGGTTTGGACCTGACTTCCCTGACCTGAGCATTGCTGGAAATACCCACAGCTGTAGGAGCTGCCACTAGGCGCCGACTGGACACCTCGCGTTCTGCCTTGTTGGGGGTGACATTTTCTTTCTGTCATGGTGGACAACAACTGTGCCTCACAGGCTGTTACCAGCCCACCCAGTGCAGGGCCAGGCAGAGGAGAGGGGTTTAGGGCTGTGGCAGGAGTCAGCAAGGCCACTTAGAGGGACAAGGTAAGTCCAGGCAGAGGTTGGCGGTGACTGAACCGTGGAACCATCAGTGGGGTGGGGATGGACTCAAGAACTTTTCAGGATGAATTGTCCAGATTTTCCCCAAATCAGTCAGTAGGGTGAGGGGGAGATGACAATAGTAGATAGTGAACAGCTAGGGCCAGCGGCTTATGATGCTGTGTGCCACACAGGGACAGGGAGGATGCACATCATGGCTCCAGTTACGGTATGCTGCTGGAGAGGCAGATCATGGCTCCATTTAGGGTATGCTGTAGCTGACAATCTGGGGACAGGTGGGGAGTGGCCTGGAGAGAGGTGTTCAGGGCACCTGGACAGGGGATGGCAGGATGGAGCATGAGTACTGACCAGAACAAGTACCTGCAGTGTAGAGTGGCTTGTACTTTTATAAAAATGACCACCCACTCGTTATCTTTTTATTTTAATGCCTATCCTGCCTCCTGTGGTCCTTGCATTTTGAAGTCTGGCCAGGTTTCGACTCTGAGAGTCCTGCTGGGATCAGGTGGATCTTTATGCTAAGCTGGCAATGCGCAGATCCTTTGAATCCATTAATACAATTGCAGAGAAGAACCAATCAATGGGAACATCTAAGACTGTCAATAAAACCAAAATTTGACACACTGACAGACCTGCACACCAAATTCTAATTTTGTCTCAAGGGCAATTGCAAGATCAGGACCTCAGCAGCAAAACTGTGCTGTCACAAGCGGAGACCTGGCTCACCGGCAGGAAACACAAGCCCAGGAGAGATGGCCACATCTCTGGGAGGCAATCATAGAAATCAAAGTTGTCAGGAGGGATAACCAGGACTGCTCTTATTTTATGTCTCCATAGTGATATTTAAACAGGAATGTGTAATAAACCCTCCAGATGTTTACATAAAGTTAACCTCATCCACCATGCTGATAGGAGATAATGTGAGTGAGCTATAGTTGGCCTACATATTCACGGGCTCCACAGCTATGGATGCAATAAAGTGCACAGGGAAAATATTATTAAACAATTCTTCTGTAGTGACATGTAAAGATTTTTTTTTATCATTATTCCCTAACCAATATAGTGTGACCACTATTCACATTGTACTAGGTAGTATAAGTAACATAGACATGATATAAAGTGTATGGGAGGATATGTGTAGGTTATATGCAAATGGTACATCATTTCATATAAGGGGTTTGTGCATCCTTGGATTTTAGTGTCTTTGAGGGATCATGGAACCATTTCTCTTCACATACCATGGAAAACCTGGCAAGACCCTGTCTCAAAAATAAAAGATGAAAAGGACTAGGGATATAGCTCAGTGGTAGAGCACCTGCCTAGCATGCTCCATGACCTGGGTTCCAGCCCCTAGTACCACTAAAAATTTTAAATTAAATTAAGTTTTAAAAAGTGGACATAGTGTGTGGTAGAGAACATGGGCTATTGTGGTAGACTGACAACTGGGGGTCAACTAGTAACACCCAGCTGAACTAAACCAGCATGGTGCTGGGTGTGGGAGGCCCACCTGAGGATTGTTGCCAACAACATAAGAGGTAGACCTGGAGAGGAAGAAGTTTGGAAGCTGTTGAGAAGCTGTAGGGAGCTGTTGGTTTTCCTGGAGGAGCTGGCCGGGCTGGCTTTCTTGATGAACTCAGCTGTTCTCATCGTGAAGGAGCTTGGGATCTTGTCACTGAGAATGGCTACGGTTCACTTTGGGGGAGCTCTGGTCCTTACTTTGAGCATCATTTCCTGGCTCCAGAGGGGAAAATGGTGCACTGCCCAGTCTCCTAGACAAGCTTGTTGCATTGGCTTTCTGGATGGGAACTTGGCTGTCCTGATCATTAGAGGAGCTCTGGACCTCACTGTTGCTGAGGATGGCTGTGGTACTTTTTAGGGGAGCTCTGGTTCTTACTTTGAGCATCATTTTCTGGCTCCAGTGCAGATCCCTCAGCCTGCTAGCACAGATCTTTCATCCCACTGACACAGACTTTCTAGCTTCCACCACTGACCTTGTGGCCTTCCCAGTACAGATCCCTGACACAGTCCTGTATGAGACATTGTCATGGGCTCTTGACCTCCACTTAGACTTGTAGGGGGGCATTGTTATGGGCTCTAGGTCTTCAGCTGGACTCATGCAGGACATTACTGTGGGATCCAGGCCCTCAGCTGGAGTCTTTGGTGTTTAGTGTGTGGACAATTTCCTGCACTCTTTTTATATATGACTCTTTGGGTGACTATTATAAAATAATTCTATAAATTATATGTCCTGTACTGTTTCCCCTTGTAAACTCCAAACTACAACAGCTACCAAGTCAGACTGCCTGGCATGCAACCCTGCCTTCCCTCTTCTCTGATCTGAGTATGCTTCTTACCAACACAGGGCTGATAAAACTTCTCCATCCAAAGGGGTCACAGGATGGTATGCAAAGGAAGCAGGAGAGTAAGTGGCACAAGAGCAGATATCCAAGGAATGGCAGCTCTTAGTCCCTTTCCTCTGGCCCCCGTGGACATGTTGTAGTCTTTATCTTCCGGTAACAGGATGCTCATTGGGGTTTTAATGGATGCCAGTGGAAATGTCCCTGCATAGAGTGAGTCACAGGAAAGGCCCATCCTTCAAGGCCTGAGTCCCTTTTCTTCCCACGGCTATGAGTTTTGTGACATTCAGAACATGTGTGTGGATGGAGCATTTGGCCCGGTTCCCCTACACTGTAGTGAGGGAAGTCTGCCGACCGGCTGTCTTTAAAGTACCAGGAATCTGGATGCCATGTAAAAAAGCAATCCACTCATCTGGGTGTGCTGGTGACACCAGGAAAGGCTGAGGCTTCATTCTGTCAGGCTCTTGGTCTTCCTGCTGCTCTGGGCATAATCCCTACCATCCCAATTGGGGATGTGACATTCCATGGACTCACTAAGACCACAGCGTTACAAAAATAGCTAGCTCAGTTTGGGCAGCACAGCTGAAATGCAATCCATGAGATATATATTTCAAACATGTGATTCCATCTATGCCTCAAAACTGTGCTGAGAAGATGGTATCTTATTCTCACTCCACAAGACAAGGCCGAGGCTCAAGGTCAGATGCTCAAGGTCGAATGGTTTGGCTGAGCTCAGACCCCACCCCTTCAGCCTCCACACAAACACGAGAGAACTCCTGGAGACACTGCAGGGAGGTTTTCATGCTTAAAGACAAGCACTGCTTTAAGTATATCCTGCCATTGTCGTAACTCCAGTTAACATGGATTTTTATTGTCTTAACTGGAAAGCATGCCAATTATATGCAAATTTAAATCAGATAATGAGCTTATGTTCCCGTTCTCTGGGGGGAGATCCAGTTCTTCCACTGGTTCTGAATCTTGAAAATGAAAATCAGGCTCTGGCAAAGAATACTTGCGGCCTGTTTTGGATCTCGCCCTCCACTTTCTTTCCTCCCTCTCTCCCCTCTTCTTTCCCTCCCTTCCTTCTTTCAGAAAACAAAACCAAAAAATCCTGACAATATTCCATTCCTAAGAAGCTTAATCATCCCCATGGAGACCCTCTATCCCATTCCCACTCAGGTTTTCTATGGTGATGAGGATGAGGATGAGCAGGGAGGGGGTGAGGAGCCTCCAGTAATGCCTATGTGGAAATTGAGCTGCTAAACTAGCATGTCCACGCTGATCACCCACAGCCCCTGAGCCTCTCACCAGGGTCTCGGGGAAGCAGCCTCCGGTGGGCCTCGCTGTGTCCTCCCACCAGGTCATTGTTAAGCTTCAGACAAATGTGACAGAAGTAGCTTTCCTTTCTTTTTTAGCAAGCTCCTAGATTCTCAGCCACGTGAGTTTGGAGGCTAACTCATGACAGCAATCGCTCTCTGAAGTGCACTTTCTCCATAGCGCCTCTTTCATTTTATACTCCTATTTTTAGTTTCCTTGGATAATCATAAAAAACCCTATCATTTAATTCATAGGCCTAGCCAATATATTATGAGGTTCTCCCTGTCACAGCCCAAGGGAGAGTCTCTGCTTGCAAGCTGGCTGGCCTGTTTGCGGCTGACAGATGTCACTCACCCCAGGGCAGAGGGCGTCTGAGGAGAGGCTTCCATTTCTTAATATGAAGTGAGCACAACTTCATTGTCTTAATCAGTGAATACAAAAATAATAAAGGTGCAGTGTTTCATTCTTTTTAACTCAGTGTAAGAGGGTTTTAAGAAATGGAGGTGGCTTTTGAAGTTGCTGTGGCCAGGTGATTTTCTGTGTTCAGGAAGCCGGCACCAGCAGTTCTGCAGATGAAACGTCGGGCTACAGTTAAGCAGAACACTTTTCGGGGTGGCCGTGGACCACCCCACAGACAGCACAGCACACTGAGTGGTTTGCTTTCTTTGGACTTGGCTTTCACCACGTATCATAGGCTCAGAATACGGAAGCATCCCCCACCAAACTGCAGCACAAGCCAATGCAAACTGCGTCCTTTCACAATATATGATACTCCAAACAAGGGCTGTATTCAGGAATTTTTCTTTATTCCTAGTAAGGAATTTACTGGTGACAATTAATGGCCTTTACAAAGTCAGAATGAAAATGCCTCCGTCATTTATCTAAACAGTCATTTTCTACTCAAAAGCTGATGTGTTGCATGTAGTCATTCTTGTGTATTTTTTAATTGAATCCAAATTTAAACCACATTTCTTAAAACCAGTGTTTCCTCAGTTGCTGAGACTGTGCACTAATCAACTTTGGTTCGCTGGCCCTTTGCACAGTGATTGAACAGGACAGAGTAAATATTGGCTGAACCAACTAAACTGAAAAAGTGAGTTGGCTTAAGAAGATGTGTGTGTGTATCTAGGAAAATATAAATGTTATACATAACACATCATCTTACAGGTATAGAACCCAAAAACCCTGATAGGAACCTATTAGGCTCTTGGGCCACTGTTGTACATTTGAAATCAAAACATAATTTTTGAATATATAGAAAACTCAAAAATCCAACAATAAAAGCAAACCAATTAAAAATGGATAAAAGAGTTCAACAGATGCTTCCCAAAGAAGATATATAGAAAGCAAATCTGAGAACATTAAAAGGTGCCCAAGGTCATTATTCATCCTTAAGGAAATACCAATTATAACCATCCTGAGATTCCACTGTCCATGGTCAGAATAACAGAATCTAAGACAATGAGAGTCTGCAGTCCTGGCAATAATGTAGAGCTGTGGGAACGCTCATGCATTGCAGGGGCAAATGCAAATGGTGCGGCCAATTTGGAAAAACACTGGAAAACTTGGTGTTAAATTCAATACATATTTACGTTGTGCAATATGACAGTCCCACTCCTGGATTTTGATATAAGAAAATACGACGTGTGTTCACTCACAAGTCTAGTCCCAAATGTTTATGACAGCTTTATTCATAACTGTGAACTAGAGAAAACCAAATGTCCTTCAGCTGGAAAAGGACAAATATATATATATATATGTGAAGGCCCTTTTGAGGCTCAGAATATGATACCCAAAGTGTGGTACTCTGGCATGCTGAGCGTTTTTGGATGAAAGGAACAGAAAGGAACAGATCTGGCCTCTGGACCAAGGACTTTCTAACCTTCTCTTGCCATCACCCCCAGCCACAGGGAAGGGGCTCTCTCTGAAGTTTCCTTATCTCACTGAGGAAACTTCCTCCAAAAGAAATGCAAATCTCTTAAGCCCCTTTCCTGGGAACCTCATCAAAGAAAAATGAGCCATGAGAGAAGAGATGAATGCCTCAGCCAGACAGACTTTCATCTGTTCTTCCGAGGGTAGCAAGAGAGATGGGCTGGGAGACTTCATCTGTGAAACAAGACAATTCTGCTCCCAGGAAATTTCCGCCCTCCCCTCCCAGGAACCTGTCACTATCTCCAGAGGTGAGGGGAACTTTGTCCCAGGCCGCTGTCTGCTCTTTGGGCTTGTTTATTTCTCCCCATAATCATTTACTATCCCCCTAAAATTGCCTGCAGCCCCCTATTATCCTCTCCCCTCTGAAGAGAGTATTGAAACTTCACCCATTTAACCTCCTCTTTGAGTTTCATATTTGGCATGGCTTCCATGAACATGCTGAATAAATCCATATACCTTCTTCTCCTGCAGATCTGCTGACTGTCAGTTAATTTCATTGAGCTCTCAGAGAACTAAGGGCAAATGCCTCCTCCAACTTATAGCCCATTTCACTGACCTGAAGCAAGCAAAGAGCTACAGGTAAAACTGAGTTGAAAACCACTGTAGCATTGAAGGCATGAGTGTTCCAACTACACAGAGCTGCTCAGCAACAGGCAGGACACTTGCAGCTTCAAAGCATTTAAGGAACTCTGCTTAATCATTAGCTGATAAAACAGGGACTTCAGTGGTTGTGCCTGGAAAAGGGTACAAACCTTACCGAATTAGCCCAAGAAAGTCACTAAACAGGCGAATGGCAAGAAAAAATAACATTACTACTTGCTGTGGGGGAGCATCATCAGATTTTAGAGTTGCTACATTATATTTTTTAAATGTCAAATTTTCAAGAAAAAAGTATGAGACAAGGAAATAAAAAAGGACAACTTACCAGACAAAGACTTCAAACTGGCTGTCATAAATATACTGAAAAAAAGTAAGGGAAGCCATATTTAAAGAATTAAAAGAAAATATAAAAAACAGTATGTCACTAAATAAAGAATAACAATAAGAAGATAGAAGTTGTAAGACAAAACAACTAAATAGAAATTCTGAAACTAAATAGACCTATGTAAAAATTCAAAGGTGCATTCTTAAATGAAAAACTTCCCTAGAAGGGCTGAGTTTGCAGAAAAAAGAAGGCTTGAACTTGAAGATATGTCAGGGGAGATAACCCCATCCAAGAAACAAACAGAAAAAAGAATGGTCAGAAAATGGTGACAGCTGCACAACTCTGAGAATGTGCTCTGTTAGCTCTCCATCACCCCGAAGAAGTACCTGAGAGAAACAACTTACAACAAAAAAGTTTACTTCGGCTCAGGATTTCTGAGGGCTCAGTCTGGGACCAGTCGGCTGGTTGCTTTCGGCCTGCGATGAGGCAGCACATCCTGGTGAAAGCACGTGGCAGAGGAAATGGCTCACTTCGTGGCAGAGGGGAAGCAGAAAAAGGAAGGGATTGGCATCCTATTATTGTCTTTAAAGTTACCCCTGCCTCGATGACCTAACTGCCTCCCACTAGGCCCAGCCTTTAAAGGTTCTGCTACCCGCTGCAGCACCTCCATGGGCTAGGAACTAAACCTTCACCACACGGACCTTCAGGGGGTGTTCAAGATCCAAACTATAGCAATGCAGAAAACCACTAGACAGCAGACTTTAAAAGGGTAAGATTTATGGTATGTGAACTATCTCAATAAATTTGTTATCTGAAAAAGTTCCCCAGTTTAGAAAAGACTCTGGAAGTCGGGGCTCAGACAGAGAAGGCTTAACAGGGAGGGCATCCTTCTTCTTTAACCTCATTTCACAGCTGAGTAAACTTAGGCTCAGATGGATGAAACAAACTTTCCATTGCTTGTAACATATGAGACATAACTTTCTTCATCTCTTCACAATTAGCGTGACCAACCTGTCCAGTTTGCCTGAGGCTGTCCTCACTGTAAGTCCTACATCCTGAGAAGCCCTAGTGCTGGGTACACCAACATGGTTGGCCACTCTGCATACTGCTCCAATCAGGGCCAGTCTTCTTCCCAGAAGCCTTGAGTTGCCAAGATTCAGACACAAATGAGAAATGTGGAGTTTTGCAAAGCTCCTTGGCCTTACTGAATTCACTGTTCTGAACTTAAGCAGCTGGCATGTTGCTTTAAGTTATTTTCTATTCAACCTATTGGAATGAAGGATCTTTCCTTTTAATGAAATCTGCATTTCATCCTCAAGGTGAAACCCGGTGTCCTTGGCTTTTCTGAAAAGTGAAAAGTGGTTTCCTTTGTGTACTAAATGCTAAGAATATAACAAAAACAGAGGTTGCTGTTAATTGATTGCAGATATGAAAAAGCAGATTATAACCCCTCAGAGATACAGAGAAGAGAGAGAGCGAAAAGACATCATTCCTCCTGCAACTTGAAGCCATGAAAGGAAAACTCGTTGGGGAAAAGTCATTTGAATTCTTTTTTTGCAACCAGTAGGCCTCAAAGGAAAGATCAAATCAAGAGAAACCAGGGGTCCTTGAGCGCGTGATTGGTGTAAAACTTCTCAAGGTGGAGGGTGCGCTGTCTAAGCCAGAGCCCATAGGCGGTGCCCCTTCCCAGCCTTGAGATTCTGAGCCTCATCTCTGGCCAAGCAGAAAGTCACAGCTCCGCCTTTCTCCTTTTCAGCGGGGAGCTACTGGGGATGGGGAGGCAGGCGAGGGGAGTGGGAGGGACTCAGGTCCTCCTGCATCCAGGAAGTGCCCCTGTGTGCCGCTGTGACCGTTGGGTGGTGGAAGAGTAAACCCGAGCTGTATTACCTTGCAGAAATAGAATCAACTCCTCTGCCTTGCCTCCCTCTTCCTGCTACATAGCCCCCTGTCTGCCGGGCTCCGCCTTGGCCCTCACATTTCTGCCCGTGATGCTGTCAGGCCCTGCCTACTCCTCTCTTCCACTCCTTCCATGTGCAAGGCACCCAGGTCACTTCTGCCCGACACACACCCTTCCTGCCCCAAGCACCACCCTTGTGCCAAGCCCCGCTCCAGCCCACCTGCTCCAGAACACATCTTCCCAGCAGGTGAGCATGTCCTTCCTCCTTACCCCCAAAGCATTCTCTTTGTACCTCCGACCCTCTAGAACACCCCCTGCCTCTCAAAGCAGGTATTCATGACCAGGAAGTCCGGTCTCCCCCAGCAGAAGTCTGACCTCTGCCTGCAGAGAGCCTCTTCTGCCCTGCAGTGGAGCTATGCACCCTGTTCCAGCAAAGTCCTGAGACTCTGTTGCTCCCTCAGTGTGGCACTCAGGCCCGCACAGCCTCAGTGTATGGCCTGACTTCTTAGACCATGGACTCTCTGAGCACAGGGCAAGCTCTCTTGCACTGTCTTTATCCCTAACACCTAGCACGGTGCCTGCAAGACACATGAGGCCTGTGCAGGCCACATTGCAATTGTTCTGCTGCCAGCCCTTCGAGGCCAGGGCTATCTTCTGTGTCTGTTTCCCTACTGTCTGGCATGGTCCTGGCACATAACCCCCTTGCCATCCCAGTAACGAGGTTAGTCAAGGGAAGCTGAAGAGTTAAATGCATACTTGCAGAGGAGCCTCAGGACTGGCAAACGCTGGACCAGCCAGGAGCACTGTCAGGCCCTGTAGCAAAGGAAGAAAAGTGTTGAGGCTTGCATAGTCTTCACAGCCTCTGCTAGGAGACCACAGAATCACTTCCACTTACAGTTCATTGGGCCAAGCAGGTCACATGGGCAGCCTGACTTCAAGACAGAGGCAAGGGATTTTGGTGAGCGCCACACTTGTCCTACAGGGCAGCGGTTCTCAAATTGTAACACACAGAGATCGTTATAAAATGCTAATTTCAACTCGATGGGTCTGGAGAACAGCTCAGATTCTGCATTGTGAAGCAGCCACGACCACTGTCTCTACTCTGAGGAGCGAGGGCGGCACTTTGGAGCTTTACTGGTCAAGTGAACAAGAGAAACTCATCCTTTCCCGCTCTCTACAGAGACAAAACTCAGCCAGCAGCTCTACCATTTTGCATTGCAAACCAAGCGAACTCTCCTCTCTGGGTCAGAGGACACTGTGATTTACCTCTGAGGGTGCAGGGGACACAGAGGAATAGATAATGAAAGCCATTAACTGCTTGACAGAACTGCAGTCTGGGGAAGGACGGAGCCCTAGAATGCCGCAGCCCTTCTAAGAAGCCAGATCTTTTGTGGAGAGGCCATCATTTGCATAAGCAGCTCTTCTAAATGGACCACATTAGTCCTAATTGTGTCACCTCTTTTTCTCCTTTCTTTCCCTTCTGTTCCCAAGGCTGGGAAGGGTCAGTGCTGCTGTGATGGCACCTTGTAAGGGCACCGTCCCCTCTAAGCACTCTCCTGTCTTTGTCACACTGGTGGAGGGAGCTTTTGCTTGCTGGAACTTGTCTTCCTTGCATGTCCCGAAGGCGATAGAGTGCCTCATGGAGACAATTCCGTTCTTCCAGAACCAGGAGCTCCTGAGGCTCTAGGGTCCTCCTGGGGTTGCAGAGCCATCCAGGGGAGGTGAACCTGCTCCCTGGCTCCTGCCGAACCTGCTCCATGCTGCACGGAGCCAAACACACAGGAGCCTCTGCTCTGCTTGGAAGAGATGATGGTTTTCTTCCTAGCGGTTTTATTGAAGGGCCATGACAGTTATTTCATACCCTTTCCCAGGAATTTTGATGGATGGCAATCTGGTCAGCTGGAAATTGCCCATGGAGACTCAGTGCTGACTAGGGCATTGTAGCGTATAAGCCTGCATGGTGTGCGTGTGTGTGTGTGTGTGTGTGTGTGTGTGTGTGTAAGTGACAGAAATGGATCTGGAAGAACTGAAGTGGTCTGCATTCAGAAGGAAAAGGTTTGGGTTCTTTGAAATCAAACCCCAATATCCCATGTGTGCATCATAAACTGGTCTTCTGTTCTTGGAAATGAATTTCATACCATTAGAATGTTTTAAAAATAATCATAAATTAAGATGAAATACACATATCCATTTTACAAATAATGAAACATAAACCCAGCACATAAGCCTGAGTTCTTTCGGTGGGTGGAGAAGGATTCACTTGCTCTGACTTCTGAGCTTACATGAATAGGAGCCTGGCCAGATTAGCACTGCAGTCTCTCTCTTTCTCTCTCTTCCTGGTGACTTTCCCTGTAGCAAGCACAGCCATTTCTCCCTGCTCCAAAGGCCTTCAAACTGTGGTCAAAGTTAGGGTCACCTGTCCTAAAAATGCTTAACTCTGATGGGATGAGCCTGCAGTTTTCCCCAGCCCGGGGAGAGGCGGCTGCAGGGGACAGACAGGGGACACGCTTTGACTTGGCAGGCCCATCTAAAGGCTCTGAATCTGGGGTCATGGTTGGACTCCAGAGGACCACAGAACCCTTGGGAATTATAAGCAGATATTTGATTGTGAATCTCTATGGGAAAAGCATCACTAATGTTCACTGGCTTCTCAGGGAAACCCTTGATCACATCTCCCCCTGGATGGTAAGAACCACTAGCGTGCATTTGAGCTTCTCCTTTGTGGTACAGTTTCTAAGACGCAAGAGGTGCATCTAGGTCAGTCCACAGTGAGGGGTGACTGTATATCATGTAGTGTCCTTACAGGTACTCCTATGCATGTCCATGTGGTATACACCCCTCCCGTCCCACATGCATGCACACGTGCACACACATCCGTATGCCCAGAGCTGGGCCCTGTCCTCCCGCCCTGTTCTCCTGGGTGCACACTGGTTGGTCTTTGGTGTGGCCACTCCGCTCCCTGGGTGCTGGCTCCCTTTAGTGCCCAGTGGGGACAGCATGTGCGTGGGAAGAAACACGAAACCCAGAACTGGGCAGGTCTCAGTCCTGTCCCCACCCGCCTCTAATCTCCAGCACAAGAACGTGGGCAAGGTTCTCCATAGCTTTTGGTCTCCTCGTGGGTGGCAGTGAAACAGTGGCCCCTGCCCTGCACAACTTCGAGGGCGGTGAAATGGAGAATGAGAGGACAGCCACCAGCAGCAACTCCTCTGACCTCCACCGGCAGTGTGCTCTTCCGACCCTCCAGTGTGATACTCAGGACGTTTGTGGGGTGCCGTGTTTGTGCCTGTGGCCTTCTGAGGGGGCAGGAGCCAGGCGGTCCTGCTCTCCTGCTGCTAGGCGACCTTGGGCAAGCTCTGTGCTGGCCTTCAGTTCCCTTTCTTTCTTTCTTTCTTTCTTTCTTTCTTTCTTTCTTTCTTTCTTTCTTTCCTTCTTTCTTTCTTTCTTTTTTTCTTTCTCATTCTTTCTTCCTTTCTTTTTCTCTTTCACCTTTGTTCTTTCTTTTTTGTTCTTTCTGTAGTGCTGAGGATTGAAACCAGGGCCTTTGCATTGAGCTATATCCCCAGCCCATTTTTATTTTTCTGTTTGGATCCAGATTCTTGCTAAGTTGCCCAGATTAGTCTTGAATTCTCCTACCTCAGCCTCCCAGAGTGCTGGGATTATAGGCAAGTACTTAATGTTCAGTCTTGATGACAGAGTCCTTGGTCTGGCATCAGCTGAGGAGTGAAGAGAAATAATATGAAGAAATAATAAGGCTTTGGGGGGCTCTGCTTCAGCCTAGTGGGGCCCCACAGACTGCAGAAGCGGGGACTGTGTCAGGGGCTGGAGGTGGCCCCTGAGGAGAGTGAGGTGGGAGGGCCCACAGTCGCCTGGGGTGAGGATGTGGGACAGGAGCCAGCGCCAGGGTGTGATGCTTCCGATGCATCCGTCCTCTCAGAGCCGCGTGGTGAGCTCGGCCTGTGCCCATCTGACAGAGAGGAAAGCTGCTTCCGGGAGGAAAATGATGCAGGGAGGTGCAGGGGGCCTCCTGGGGCCGTGGGGGAAGGGATGATGTTAGGGTCTATGAGAGCGCAAGGTGACCGCTTCCACTGGGTAACCTTCTAGGAATGTCTGGAGCCAAATGTCAGGCCTCACTTATGCCTCTCAAAAAGTCAGCCACACACACACACACACACACACACACACACACACACACACACACACCAAAGCGTCACGATCATGTACCTTAACTTGAGCTAATGATTTTGGAGTCAGTGGTGGTGGGGGGAACAACGGGGCACAGAATGGAGTGGCCCAGACCACATCCTCCTAGGGAGCTGGTGCAGGAGCAGGCGCCCCAGGAAAAGCACAGCTGTGGGGGCCCAGCACGGGCAGTCTTCCCGCAAGAGTGAGTCCCCACCCAGGAGGTGGCTGTGTGGGACCCCGGCCGGTGGCGCGTTCTCCTGGGCAGCCTCTGTGCTGTCAGCTTCCTCCCTGCCCGTGCACGTTCTGATGAGTGAAGTGACTGCCATCTGGTGGCTGAGGGCTGGTACTGCCCGATCCCCACCCGCTGGCCTCCCCACTGTTTCCCTAGAGCCCCGCTGGGACCTGCTTCCTCCAGCCTGATTCACAGAAGTGTCTGGAGAAGTCCTGGCACAGGACGCCCTCCCGCATTCATACAGGCTCAGTCATCTGGAAGGAGGGGAGTCAGGCGGGCAGTGAGGAGGGGCCGCGGGGCTGCCCACCCTCAGGAGAAACAGACCTGGAGGAGACGCCGCAGACACCTGGGGCCACGCGGAGGCTGCTGGCCCCCAGCGTGAAGGAGACTGGGAAGGGCCGCGCCCCGGGTCATGAAGAATCATGAAGTTCTCCTGTTCTCTGAACCTGGCGACTTTTCTTTTCTGCAAGCTCTCGGCCATCTGGGTGGCCTTCACACCCCACGGGCCTCTCGCGGGTCATTTTCTCCGCAGTATTCCATTCCCGCAACCGCCCGTGTCCGCACAAAACTGCAGGGCTTGCATTGCCTCATGTTGCCACTGCATGCACAGTGGGCCCCAGCCCGTCCCGCCCCCAGGAGCTCCCTCCTGACCCTGGGCCTCTCGTGCCCTCCGGGCAGTCTCTGATCCTCATTCCCGCAGAGGTTCTGTTTCCTGAACACAGTGCTGCTACCAAGTGCTGGGTTTGCCTTGGTTAAGTCAGGGAAACAGAAAACGCACAGGTCTTCCAAGCAGGGTGGGCTTATACAGGGAAATTGGTGTCTCCAGAATCATCATGAGGGCTCAGGAAGTCAGGATGCCCAAGCGGTCTAAGGGGTTCAGAATCCCCTTAGATTAGATGTGGGCTGTTAGAATGAACGTTCTCCATTAGACTTCAGGATACCAAGGAGTTACAGAAATCATCAGAACCCATTGTCTGATGATTCACTGCCCGATGCCCAGGGACAGTGGCTCCCAGGAGGTGGCCAAGAAGAGCTCTCTGCAGACACCTGTGCCCACCTCAGCCTGGCACCTTGCAGGTAATAGCCCCTCCTTGCACTTAGCTGCCACGAGGGCTGCTCTCACTGGTGCAACCTAAAGTGAGCCAGCAGCTGAACCTGGGAAGTGTGGTCCCAAGGTGTTCTGCTGCCATAGTCCCAGGGCCAGCTGAGGACATCAGGTATCAAGGCACAATATCTGACACACACTTTTAGACATGGGTGATAATAATAGGACTTCCTTCCTAGGACTGTTGTGAGGCTAAAATTAACACATGTGAAGTCTTTGTATGGAGTGCAACATATGGTAAACCCTCAATAATTGCTAGCTTACAAAAAGAAATTGTCAAACTGACACGAGGATGGCTCCTCATTCTCATTTCTAACCCCTGCTGGAAAACTGGCTGCTCCGCCCGCCCCGCACCGTCTGGTCCAACCGCCTACCTCGGTGAGGACTCTGTCCCTTACCGTTCGGGGCTGTGTGGCTGTGAGACTGTGAATCTGCCTCTTTCTAAGCAGAGACTCGGGAAAGGGTTAGGTTCTCAGGAGGAGCTGGAGGCAGTGAACCGTGCTGAGTGCTGATATGGGATTCCCTGTGCCGCAGGGCGGAGGTCCTGACCACAGAGGGACAGGCTCTGCAGCTCTGTGTCAAGGGGAGTCACTCACGGGGCTGGGTCTCTGCTGCCTAATGCTCAAACGCTCCCAGCTTACAAGGAGCAGGAACCTGGGCGCCGCTGCCATCCTGAAGCAGAGGAAGCCACTAACCTCCATGGGGAGCAGCTTCTACTTCTTAATCGGTCTCCTGCCCCAAAAAGCTCCGCTCACCTCCCCCAGGTTGTGTTGACATGAGCACAGATGCCACCAGGCCTAAACTGGGTCGCAGAGGGTGGGATGGGCTGACACAGGCCCTCAGGCCACAGCCTTCCCTGACCTGGCCAGAGCTCAGAGCACACACTGCGCAGGACCCCTGCTCCCCAGACATCTAAGCAGAGACCCTGCTCTTCTCTGTGCAGCCTGGCAGGGGCTGGGCCGGTCCCTGCTGGGGTCCTGGCAGGGAGCCTGTCCTTCCTGGTGTGCGGCCAAGAGCCACTCGTACCTGCTGTCCCCTGGGGGAGCTTCAGGGTTCCCAGGGCCCCAGCACATGCTGGGCAACAGTGGGCAGCGGGTGGAACACAGACTTCAGAGTCAGAAACCTGTTTCACACCCGACTTCAAGACCCTGCTCACCAAGGCAGAGTGGGGAAAGTGCCCGCCCAGAATCACCCACCGGGAAGCGCAGAGACAGTGCACAACCTAGGCCTCCATCTGCCGCCTGCCACACCTGCCCGCCCTCCTCTTCCTCCTCTGGGAGATCCTTGTCCAGCACTGGGTCCTGAGATCCCTCTCTTTTTCTCTCTTTCTCCACAGGGTCTGTCAAAGCACGGCTTTGGTCCAATCACCACCGACATCCGGGAGGGCCAGACTTTCTACTATGCAGAAGACTACCACCAGCAGTACCTGAGCAAGAACCCGGATGGCTACTGTGGCCTCGGGGGCACAGGGGTTTCCTGTCCCCTGGGTATTAAGAAGTAACTTCTGCTGGCATGGTAACCCCTGTAGGTTCCAGTAAAAATGCTCTCCCCTAATGGGCCAATGCTTCTTTTTCACATCAGTGGCTTTTTGAAGTGTGCTGATAAAAATCTGGGTTTGATTGAGGTTTATTTTACAAGAAGTACAATGGCAAGTTGATAAGATGTATTTGGTCTTCTGATAAGTTCGGGTGGGAATGACACTGTGAAATTTTCTGAATCATTTGGGCTCTAAACAGATCGAGAGAATATCATGTGTCCTCCTCTGGGACTCTGGGCACCTGTCGTGGGAGCTGAGGGCTGGAGCTGGGAGACTGTGGCCCAGCACGGGGGACGTGGGAGCCTCCTCTCTGTCCTGCCCCACCTCCACGCCACCTGCCCTCCAGTGCCTTACAGCGTGTGTACAGGTGCAGCCTGCACGAATCCTCCCCTGAGTCTCTGTGCGCCATGGAACCTGGATGTGTGTAAGGGGCTTTCTGTCTCTTCTCAGCACCCTGTGCCGTGGGAAGTGCATTAGCTTGAGGAATCCAATGCTTTGCTTACAGCTGCAAGAAATGCTTATCCTAATAAAAACCTATAGTTCAGTGATACAAAGTGCCTGTGTCTCCTGTCTTTTCCTTATTTCAGAAGAACATTTATAAGTGCAAAAAAATAATTAGGAGCTCTAAAAGAACTTGGGAGGTTAAAAAAAAAAGACCCTTATAATCATTTCTCCCAAAATGGGAAATATTAGGATTGAACTATGGAAAACACGCACACCTCTATCTCCTCGCAACTGTCGCAGTAATGATTGTTTTCCAGGTCCTTATCACATGAGAGACATTGAGAAAGAGAGCAGGAAGAGACTTTCATTCTTTGACCCACAGAAAATTCTGTTCAAGACAGGGACTTGGAACCATCAGCCGTAAACATGAAAATAAATGAAGAAGGCAGCTGATTTTAGGTCCTGATGGATGATACGAAGATGAGTGGGACAAGGTCAGGAGCTGGGTCTGGGGGCTGTGGACTTGTGTTCAAGGCCATCATGGCTAGTGGGTCAGGGGAGGCCCCACCCTCTCCAGGTGGTGACTGGGGAACAGAAGGACCTACGCTCTCAGTGACCTGCAGGTGGCAGCATGTCAGGAGCAGACACATGGGGGCAGATGTGCCAACAACTGTCCATACTCTTTTGGCATGTTTTCGCTGCTTGAAAGAAAATCTTTGCAAATAGAAGGGTCCAGAAGTACAAGATGGCCTAGGTCAGGGAGGAATTGGACTGCAGAAAGGCCAGTGGGGGCCCAGTGGGGTGCAAGAGGAGGGTCCTGGACAGAGCACTCTACCAGGTGGGTGGAGCCAGGCAGGGAGGACCTTCTAAGGACAGGACACACTCTATTGAATGGACAGGCATTGGGAGAGTCCACACACTTCTTTAGCCTGAGCAATGGCATGGATGGTAGAGGGAGCAGGTTTGGGGTGGGGATGAGTGAATGAATCCCTGAGTTTTCCCACATCCTAATTGAAACCTTCCAAAGCGTCCTAATGGGGATTTGGAGAAGGGCAGCTTGGGTATGGGTCTGGAGCATGAAAGCAATCTGAGAATGAAAAACTGAAAAACCACCAGCACAGATGTCTTGGTTACATTTTCTCTCTCATTGCTGAGACAAAATACCCAGCACCCAAAGTTAAGGAAGGAAAGGTTTATTTAGCTTACAGTCTGTGAAGGTTTCAGTCCATACTCAGCTGGCTCCAAGGCAGAGTGGCACATGGCAGAGGGCAACAGTTCATGGCGGAGGAAGACAGCAAAACCAACAAGAGCAAAAAGGGAAGAGCTGCAGCAAGCAGGCATCTTTCCCTCCCTTATATTGTATGCAGGTTACCCACCCCAGGATGGGTGTAGCACTCACACCTATCATCTCATTGGAGTATGAGTCAATCGAAAACTGTGGAAGCCTGCCCCATGACTGCAAGAGGCTTTGGAAGGACATCTAGACACACATCATAACAACAGAGATGACGTCTGAGGCCATGGAACCACTTAGGGAGGGAATGGAAGCTGGGGGAGTGGTTCTGAGCACCCAATGCCAAGGCCTTCTGACATGCAGGGATCTGGAGAGAGGGGAGCAAAGAATGTGGGAAGGGACTGCTGAGGTTGGCTGTGGAGGAAGGGTGCTCTCCCAGGGAAAAGCAAGCACATGCGGCATCGTGAAGCACCGAGGGCAAGGGCAACAGCTGTGATCTGGGCAGAGCCAGCTAGTGGCCAAGGCCATGAGCAGTTCCTCTCTACAACCTGAAAGCAGTGGAGCCAGCTGACCGTGAGCTGAAACCTCTCAAACTGTGCGCCAAAATGAACCTCTCCTCTTTTACACTGTTAATATTAGGCATTTTGTCATGGCTACGCAAAGCTAACACACCTTACTTATTCTTGGTTTGCCCTTTAATGTTTTTCTCCCTTCTTTTAGGATAATGAATTTTTAAATGATTCCAGTCAATTTCCTTTCTTGGCTTCTTAGCCATCCCTCTTTGCTGTGTTATTTTAGTGGTTGCTTTGAGGCTTATAGTAGAGATTTTTAACTTACCATTGTGTATTTCCATGAATACTGCCTCACAGTATATAGTAAGCACCTTAAAATAGTGTATTTCCATCCCTCCTTTCCTGGACATTTTGCTAGTGTTATCATATAGTTTACTCTATACTTGTTATAAACTCCACAGCATAGTTTTATTTTTGCTTTAAATAGTCAATTATTTTATATGGATATTTAAATCAGGAAGAATTACCTTTTATTTACCCCTGTAGTTAATGTTTCTAATGTTCTTTATTCTTGGATTCATATTTCCATTAGTATCCTATTCCTTTTATTTTGAAGATTTAATATTTCCTATAGTGGAGTTTTGCTGGTGATGGGTATGTTTTGCTTTCGTATACCCAAGAAAATCTTTGTCCCATGTGGTTTTTTGTTTTTTTTTTTTTGGTACCGGGAATTGAACTCACTATCGTGCGTTTGCCAGGCAGGTGCTATGTCACGGAGCTAAATCCCCAGCCCCCTGTCCCATGTGTTTATCAAACAGAATTTGCTGGATAAAAAATTTTAGATCGATGACTTTTCTTTCAGTAATTTAGAGATTGTTGTGATTGACACATTGTGTCAACTTGAGGAATCTTAGAAGCTTGGCTAAGTGACTCAGCCGCTTTACATCTGGAGCCTGTGCAAGAGGAGGGCACCAAGAGGTTTGGGGATGGGTGGATAGCCCGCATATAATGTAAGGAGGAAAAACAGGCTGCTCTCTTCCTTTGTTCTTGCTGCTTTGGCTGTCTTGTGCTGCCTTGAAGTATTGTCCCTGTGCCCTGCCACCCTGCCTTGGAGCCAGCTAATTATAGACTGAAACCTCCATAAACTGTGAGCTAAATAAACCTTTTCTTTCTTAATTTTAGGCATTGGGTATTTTGTGTCAGCAACAAGAAAAAAGGAATTAAGACAAAATTTGGTACCGAGAGTGGGGCTGTTACTGTGACATAACTGACCATGTGGTAGAGCCTGTAAATATGGCTAGAGAAAAGTATTTGGAAAGGTTTGGAGATGTCGCCTTGTAAGGGTCGAGAATCTCGCCGCGTGAAGGAAGACTCCAAGAGACGCTCTCTCATGCAATAAGCAAGGGGAGTTTATTTACCAGGCATGCGTGGGGCTCACTGAACACGCAGGAACAGAGAGCGCCGAGCTGGGGTTAAGTCCGGCTTTTAAACCCAAAAACCACAAAGGGCGGGCCTTTGCAAGCGAAGTTACAGAAGCAGATAGCATTGGTTAGTTTAAATTGACTTTTACAATCATTTGGGGATTTTGTGAGGAGACTCAGGAATGAGGGAGTGTCAAAGGCAAGATAGTTGCTCTGAGTATGTTCCTTTGTGGTTTCTTTTCCCAAGGACAGGATGGGAGATATTTTCCTGAAACTCCTAACACCTTCTGGGCAGTCTCATGCTGCTTATCTATAGCTGGAGGACAGCTGGTTCCCATAAAATTTTTCCTTACAGCCTGAAAGAGCAGAGCTAGAACACCTTCAGCTGTCCTATATGGGAGATTCTGGTCAGAGCTCAAAAGACCAGAAGGCTAATAAACATCCTGCCAAAAAAAGACCAGCCTCAGGAGGTTTGTGCAGGAAAGGACTGCACTGAGTGCTGGACTCTAGATGATGTGTGTTATGGCTGGGCAGAATGTTTTTCTGTGTTTTGCTCATGTCCAGAGACTAGGGCTAAGACTGAGATTAAGAGTAGTGGACTAATTAATCTGGCAAAAAAAATTTCAAGGCAGTCAAATGTTGAGGTGGTGACATGGATATTGTTGGGGGCTTTTAGCCAGATTTATGTTGAAAATCAAGAGCAAAGAGCATAGCAGGATGACTTAAAATGTGAGTTTGGCCAAAAAACCCCCACAAAACTCCAGTAAAGCTGTAGATTACAAAGATAGAGCTAAAAAATCTTAATTGCTAAAAAGAAAAAATAAAATAAAAAAGATACCCTGAGAGAATCAATAAAAACAAATCTGCGCTCTTTACAACCTCAAACTTGCAAAAGTATAAGACTGCTTAAAAAAAAAAAAAAGGCCACAGAGCGCCATGTTCCAAAGTGGAGGTGGCAGCTGCACCAGGTTCCAAAATTGAAGTGGCATAAAAAATTTGCTCCTCAAAATCAGGTTCAGAGTGCTCAGTGATCCAGGCACTCGATCCCTACAGTCAAAAACAAAAAAGCCTTGTTACTGCTGTAGGTGGCAGTGGACCTTGGCATCGTCCGTGTCACACTGGTTTTAGACACATACAAAATACAGGAGTTCTGAGGTTAAAAAGCTTCCACCTAGCTTTCAAAAGGTATGGGAGGCCAGGCAGTGTGCCCCTGAGGGGGCAGTGTGCGAAGCTGTGAGTGTAAAGCAAAAAGTACAGAGGAGACACCAAAAGATTAAAAAAGCAAAAAAAAAAAAACAAAAACCCCAAAAGATACTGCACTGAACAAACTGATCAATGTGGATAAGGAAAAAAAAAAAAAAAAAAAAAAAAAGGATTGTTTGAGGAAAGCTGCAAGGAATGAGCAAAGCGGGCCTAAGAGAAAAACCATAAGAGCTGTAGCCACCAGAGGTGCTATAGGGGTAGCATCATGCAAGCCTTTGAGAGCTCACAGTGTGCCACAGATTGCTTCAGATGCTGGACATGGAGCTACAGGACTTACTGTTTGCCCTGCTGGATGTTGGACTTGCTTTGGTCCCAATGCTGTGTATGCCCCTGTTTGTACCTTTTGGAATGGTAATATTTATTTTGTGCCACTGAATGTTGGAAGTGTTTAACTTTTCATTTGTACAGGGGCTCACAGCTAAGAATTTGCCTTACATCTCAGAGGAAACTTGGGACTTGGACTTTTCAGCAATGCTAAAACTGTTAGGACTTTGGCAACTTTTACAGATGGACTAAACGCCTTTTGCATAAAGGGATGTGCATGAGTCTTTGGGGGGTGAAATGTTATGGTCCTAATGTAATATAATGTTGATAGACTTAATACTGGTTCTTAAGGATTGTCAAACCTGTGTTATAATATTCAGGTTGTAAATTGATAAAAATAATGTCTTTATATCTGGAAATTAGTTTAAAGAAATGTGTCTAGTTGCCAAATTGACAAGGGGTGGATTGTTATGGTTGGTACAGTGACTCAATATGAGGAGTCTAGAGGCTTGACTCAGCAGTTCTGCATCCTGAGCCTGTGCAAGAGGAAGACACCAAGAGGGTGTGGGCATGGGCGGATAGCCAGCATACAATATAAGGAGAAAAAAAGGCTCCCCCCCTCCCCTTTTTGCTCTTGCTGCTTTTGCTGTCTTGTGCTGCCTTGAAGTGTTGCCCCTGTGCCACGCTACCCTGCCTTGGAGCCAGCTGATTATAGACTGAAACCTCCACAGACTGTAAGCTAAATAAACCTTTCCTTCCTTCATTTTGGGCCCTGGGTATTTTGTCTCAGCAATGAGAGAAAAGTAACTAAAGCAGAGATGGTGTTCCATTGTCCTTTTGCTGTTGTTGCTTCTGTTTGCATAGCTTCCAATGAAAAATATGCTGTGATCCTCACCTTTGTTCCTCTGCACGTGATGCACATATTTTTTACCCATCTGACTGCTTTTATAATTGTCTTTTAGTCATTGGTTTTAAGCAATTTGATTACACTGGATAAAACTGTGTTGCCACAAAATAATACATCTAAGTTCTGTCCTCTGGTACCCCTGGACATGACCTTATTTGAAAATAAGGTCTTTGCAGATGTTATCACATTTAAAATGAGGTTATACTGGATTAGACTGCGTCCTAACTGATAATTGGTGACCTTATAAATGAGAGATATTTGTGTACACACAGACAAACAGACACACAGACACACACACATGCACACACATACAACACTCGCATACATAGATGAGAACTTCATATGAAAGCAGATGCAGAGAGAATGCCATGTGAAGATGGATGTAGAAATCAGGGCCAAGGAACAAGAAGGATTGTGGCAAACACTGATTCAGTGAAGAGGAGGGAAGCAGCCTTCTGCTGGAGCCCTCAGAGAGTGTGGCCCTGGTCGCAGCCTCTTCTCAGACTTCTGGCCTCTGAACTGTGAAAGGTAACTTTTGGTTACTGTAAGCACCCAGCCCAGGGCAGTGTGTTTAGCCCTCCTTAGAAGTGAATATAATTATGATATGCGTTGATGTCTTGTTCTTCATAACTCCTGTGCTTGGATTTCACTGAGCTTCTCGAATTTGTGTGTTTATAGTTTTTATCAAGCTTAGAAGCTTTCTGCCATTAAATCTCCATTTTTAAAAAAGTCCTCTCACCTTCTTTGGAGATCCCAATTAAATGTCCCAGTGAGGCTGTAATCATTTTTCAGCCTTTTTAAATCACCAAGTTTCATTTTCCATGGTTTGAGCTGTTCCATTTCTGTTTTCAAGTTTGCCAATCTTTTCTTTTGCAATGTTTAATCCAACATTAATATCATTCAGTTTCTTTTTTTTACCTTTGACACTGTGATTTTCATCTCTTGATACTTTTTTCATTTCTTGATGTTCAGTTAGAGGCTTTGATACTTCTTCGATGTTTCTACTAACACGTTCAATCTTTCCTGCAGCCTTTTGCACACCTTAGTACACTATAACAAGTGTTTAAGTGTCCTTATCTGCTAACTATTGTTAGTGTCATTTCTGGGTCTCTTTGGTTGACTGAGTGTTTCCATTATGAGTCTTATTTTATCACTTCTTTGCATGACTGGTAACTTTGTTTCTTACTTTTTTTTTAAAGAGAATAAAAAATAACAAACTAACAGCAACATAGATAAAAACAAAACAAAGCAAAAACAATAAAAATGATACAGGGCTTCAAAACGAAATGATAGGAATTAACAGTGTTGTTATATTACATATTGTTATCTGCAATGAAGTTGCTCAGATTATCAGATGTAAGAATGCAAGATTGATCAAACCATTAAAGAGCATAAAAAACATTAGAAATGATACAGAATTGGATCCACATGTGTAAACATTGTATTGTCTCCCTAGTATAAAAACCTGAAAGAATAAATAAAACCCAAAATGTACAATAGATATTGTGAAAGGGAAAGAAATTGCTCAAAGGGAAGGAACAAGGATAGTTGTACTGGGATAATTGTACTGCTAATGTGTAATTGTTTATTGAAAGGAACAGTTAATGCTTAAATTTTTTGGACCAATTTTGCATGCTTATATCTGGTAATCTGAACAACTAATTTGGAGACAAAAATATGCAATATAACCATTGGTGAATTCCTACCATCTGGTTTAGTGAAGACTGGTAACTTTTGACTGGACATGTGAAACATTGTGAATTTTACCTTTTGAGATTCAGGATATTTTTGTACTCTTGTTAAGTATTTGGTGTTTCATATATATTCTGCAACATGCAAGTTCCTTAGAAGCCATTTGATCCTTTCAGGACTTGCTTTTAAGCTTTCTGAGGTGGGACTAATACTCAGCACTCTACCCCATGCCCTGTGCATTAAGAAGATCTCCACTCTTATTGGTGGAAATAGAAACTGTCCCTAGCCCTGCAAGAGCTCTGAGGCTTTTGGGACCGGGCCTCACACTATGGGAGAAACATAAATGCAAATATTCCTTAGGCACTGGCTGGCAGAGGTGCAGTGGAGACAAGATTTTCAGGGGACTCACAAAAATGTTTTAATTCTTTTGTGACTGATAGAGGGGAGGGGCTAATGCATATGCATCTTTACAGCATATGCTAATGCATGCATCTTTACAGCAATACAGCTGTGAACTGTGCAGATATGTGGGTAAAGTGGGCCACAGAATCGCAACATGGACTTGCAGGTGGATAGGTAGAGCATCTCAGTGAAGGCCTGGTGGGTGGTCTCCATCCACAAGGGGTAGCTCTAACAGTGTACAGTACGTGCGGCACTCCCGCATGGGAACCTGAGCCCGCGCTTGGCCCACAGTAGAGAAACTGGCAAGAGAAAGAAGAGGAGCATGGTGGCCTGGAGGAGACAGGCAGCTAGAGAGGCCTCCGGGTGGTAGACATAGCAGCCTGTGGTCAGCACACCTGTGTCAGGGCACACTCACCCGGGCCCCAGGTTTCATCCTCTAGAGTGCGGGGGCTGGGCACGACCTTGGGTCACCTCATCTAAATTTCCCACTGGAAGAAAGCAAGGCGTCGAGGACACGGAGACACTACAGAGGAGACTCCAGGCGGGGACTCACCTGCCAGTCACACAGTCTGGGAGATAAAGTCTCCAAGATTTCACCCACTGTGCTCCTGGGAGGGTTGGGAGGGCTGGGGTGGTGCTGAGTGTGAAGGCTGGTGTCTGGCACAGGGTATGAAATGTGGGTAACGATCATGCTGGTACTTCTGCCACCCCGTTACGACTGACCCCACACGTGAATCTGCAGCGCAGTGGGCTGCATGTGGCTAGCCCTTGAATTTGCTAATTTACAGAGCAATTTTCACGAGAGTTATTTGCCCTACTCTGCAGTCTCATTTGTTTCCTTATCTAAGGAACTGGTTGATTTTATTAGACCTGTTTGGGCCTTCACTAGAATACTCGCCCTTGTTATCTGGTTTCACGAGCATCTGTCTCCTTTATCCCAGCTCAGAAGGTGAATGGAGATTCGGAATGCCATGAGAATTCTCAAAGAAACCCAAAGCAAACAACAAACGACTGAATTACGGGAATAAGTTTGATGTCTTGAACAGCCTTAAAGGGTTCCGAGTCTCCACCCCAAAGGGAATCAGTCCATGGCTCATGAATTCCTGTTTGAAGGCACAAATCGGGACCCTGACCTTAGCGACTGTCCCAGGTGGAGTTAGTGAAAGTCAGCTGAGTCTTTGTCATCTTGCGTTCCAACACCCTAGCTGGTTCATAACAAGAAGGAATTAGGACATGTCTCAGATACAAAGCTGGAAAAAGAAACGGGTTAAAATCCACAGGGAGAGCTTTCTGTTTCTTTATCTGATTCCTGACCCAAATAGCTCTGCTTTCCTCCAGTTTGTGTTTATGTGTTGTGTTCCTCTCTCTGCAGCAGATTCCACCACAGTGACAGTCTTAAACTAGGTCAGGGAGAGTGGGAGCTGCCAGGGCCCCTCAGGCTACGCCGCTGTGTCCTCGCTTCCCTCCAGTTCCGCAGCTCGCCTTGCGCGGCATCTCGGGGTTGTCGCCGTCCCCAGGGGCCAGGGGGTTTCTTGTCCAGCCCCAAGACTCATATAGCTTCTCAGCCCTCAGAGCTGGAAGGAGACAGAAAGGTAAGCCCCGGTCTGCCCTCAGTCCTCTGCCTGAGTCTTCGCATTTTCATTCCGCTATAGCACTGATGAAATAGTTTCTGAGGACAATTGTCTACTTGTCACAGCAGCCAGAAAGCCACACTTTCTCCTAGAACAAGATCCAGGTCAGGCTCCCAGTGTCCAGCTGTGGTAGCACTGCTGCTCTGGGTGGGAAGGGCTTGGGGGCCAAACAAAACTTATTCCACATTTCAAGAAACACTAATCAAGAAAAATTAGTGGACTGCCCAGGGTGACAGAGTGAGGGACAGCCCAGGGTCAGATTGCACCTGACTGTTCCACTCCAGTGTGCAGGAGAGCCCACCTTTCACTGCTTCACTGAGAGCCTGTCCTAGCTGGAGTCTCTCTCCTTCCTCAGTGTCCTCTGTGAAGAATCTAGATCCAAGCTCTTGTTTTCTTCAGGGTTTCCTCCACGAGGATACCTACGGCATGCTATGACCAGGGTCTGAGAGGGAAAATATTATATTATAAAGAAGATAACCATCAAGAGTATTGAAACTAAAATCCTGGTGGGTACTACGAATTTGGGGCCAGAAGACTTGTCTTCCAGCCGGAGTTTAAACAATAATCTCTTGACTGTCACTTCTGTGTAGGCAGTTATAAGTTTTGGTGGAACAGTGCTACCCCCGTGTGAACTGAAAGATGAAGCCAATGCCTTGGAGTCAAGTGCAGGGGAGCTGGGGAGCGACAGGGACTCAGTGAGCTGACATTCAGGGACTCAGCTCAGCTGGAGAATGAGCTGACTTTGCCCACAAGCTTTCATCCCTCCTCTCCACTGGGGAACGTTTACCAGCTCTGTGTACAGCTACAGATTAGACCTGGCTCAGGAAAGAGAGCTACCAGGAAAGCTTTCAGTGGCTGTCGGGGTGTGGAGGAGAAACCAGAAGTTTTGAGAGGCTCCAAGTGTAGTGTCAACCTGCATGGTCATCTGGAAAGCTACGGGGGCTGATAGCTTCTACAATCAGAGGACAACGTCCGGCAGTCTCTGGTGGATCTGAAGATCCACCCATGGACAGAACCCGCCTCCAGATCACCAGTCTTGACCCACACCCTCCAGATTGACACCAGGTGGAGGCTGCCTGCATGGCAGGCCAGAGGCCTACGAAGGCTCCTTGGTCTCCTGCAGACATACAAGGCAGGGTATCTGAGACCTGCCAGACTTCCAGTCAGGAGCTGACACGAACTACATCCAGAAAGTAAGGATCAAAAAGAGAGAAACTGATAACAGCCATCATCCAGCTGAGTCCCTAACTGTAGTGAGGTAATCAGCCCTTTATCTGCCAGAAAGGAATCCTCCAAGACTATAGGACATAGAACCTCTATTTTTCTCTTTATAAATATGCAATGCTGAATACTCAATTAAATGTAATTGGAATTGGGCTGGGGATATAACTCAGTGGCATAAGTGCCTGCCTGGTAAGCGCAAGGTCCTAAGTTCGATTCCTAGTACACAAAAGAAAAAAAAATTAATTGGAGTTAAAATTACTAACCTTATTAAGAAGCAGCAGTACCACCCACAATCTAGACATTAGCACAGATGGGTTTACAAAGAAAGCCAACTATATCTTACGTATTTTAAAAATAAGGCCACAGAAGGGTTAAAGTAAAAAAACAGAAAATAGATGATAGTAAACACTAACCGAAAGAAACCTAGTGAAGCTATATTAATTTCAGGGTACAATTGAATTTAATCATGAATGGAGATCACATCATCTAGGATTCAGATATGGAGGGAAGCATGTGGAGACTTGGAGTAACCACAATTTATAAGTTACATAAAATGAGTGCAAGGTAGATAGAATGAATGAAAAGCTGCAAAATAGAATTATAAAATCCGTAGATTTTGTAGAACTTGAGAAATACCATGTCTGGAATTAACCAAATAAGCAGTCTCAATGCAGATTAGATAAAACGGAACCTCAGAATTTATTGCTAGAACACAGGACAACTTCCAAGAAACACTAAAAGGAAATGTGTGCAGCATAAGAGATACGTAAGACACATTTAAGAAGTCTATCGCACATATAATTGTAGCTTCAGAAAGAGAATGAGATAAAAATCCACATTCAAAAAATATTGAATGAGCATTTTTCAAAACTTATGAAGATCAATTCCAGTATCGCAGAAGCTCAGAGAACCTCCAGCAATACAGACACAAAGCAAACCACAACTAGGAACATCATAGTAAAACTGCAGCAAAACTCTGAATAGTTGCCAGGAGGGAAAAAAGACACATTACCTTAGAGGGAACAGCAATAAATATGACAGCCAACTTCCTTATAGAAAGGATGAATGCTAGAAGGTAATGTAATGATATCTCTAAAGTGATAAGAGAAAATAAGAAACAACCTAGAATCTTAGCTCAGGAAAATGTCCCTCAAAAATGATGGTGAAATAAAAATGTTTTGAAGTAAATGAAAGCTGAAGGAATCTGTTGCCGATAGGCCTCCATTAAAGGAATAATGAGGTAGAGTTCTGGCAGAAGAAAAATGATCATGGATGGAATTATAAACTGCAGAATGGAAGGAAAAATACATAAATGTGAGGGTACATTTAGATATTTATTGTGCAAAGCAATACTTTTAATGTCTTGAAGAATTTAAAATGTACATAGAACTGAAATCATACCAACAATAACATACGTAGTGGGGGTGAAGATAGGTACAATTCAAAGATTCTAAACTTTTCCCAGTATCCAGGACATGGTAAAGTATATTTTTACCATGAAAGAAGTCAATGACATAGGTCACTAAAAATCACAAAATATAAATAAATATGAGTTAATAAAAATTATTTGCTCAAAGCAATAAGAAAAGAGCAAGACATACATGAGTAAAATAAAAAATCAGGAGTTGAGCTTGTGGGTATATATAGGTTAGTGGTAAAGCACTTAGCTAGCATATATATGTAAGGCCCTGGATTAGAGCCCTGGTATTGCAAAATAAATAAATAAATAAATTGAGATATAAAAATGACATTAGAAGCTGGGTATGGTGGTTCACTCCTGTAATCCCAGCACTCGGGAGTCTGAAGAACTCGGAGGCTGAGGCAGGAAGATCATTGCGAGTTTGAGACCAGCCTGGGCTACAAAGTGAACTCAAGGCCAGCCTGAACTGCACAGCAAGACCCTGTCTCAAAAAAACAAACAAACAAGCAAACAAACAACAAAAACACCCTGGACATTATATCCATAACCACTGACACAATTAGTGCAGGAGTGTCAGAAACCCAAATTTATCGTTCTCATGCATCATAATTAAACCACAGGTATGCATCACTTAATAGTGGGGAGAGATCTGTTCTGAGAAGTACATCTGTGTCAGAGTATACCACAGAGTATACTTACATAAAACTAGATGATGTGGGCTGCTACACATGCAGGCCGTATATTTATATTTATTTTTATTTTTATTTATATTTCTCCTATTTCTCTTTAGGCCATCTTGAATAAAATAAGATGAAATCAAGCACAAGACAACGATACAATCAAAAAAGCTGCTGGCAAACATGAGCTGTGTGAGACTGCTGCCTGAATAACACAGCAGCACAGTTTCACAGTCAATTTTTCCTGTAAGTGAAAGGAATACACTTTAATATAATGATAAAACAAACATTATAGTCAATACATGAACCATATATGTCATTATTATCATTATGAAGAACTATTTACATAATTGTATGTGCTATACTTTTATACAGTTGACAATAGGCTTATTTACACTACTACCATCAAGCACCTGGTAATACTTTGCAAGATGATGTTATGATGTCAGTAGGCAATAGGAGTTTTTCAGCTCTCTTCTGATCTTATGGGAACACTATTGTATGTAAGGTCCATCACTGACTGAGATGTTGTCATGTAGTGTATGACTGTACATGACTGTACAGGACCACATGAAGTACAGGGTTAAAATATATGTATATCATGTGAACACTGCCTAGAAAAGCTGATATTATCTATACTGATATTAGATAAGGAATATTTTAAGTCAAGAAGCATTACTAAAATTAAAGAGGTTCATTTCATGATAATAATAAAGGGACTATATGGTGGAAGATATTATACAACTAAATCTGTATGCCCTAAATAACATAGCTTCCAAATATGTGAAACAAAAAGTTTAGGAACCAAAATGTAGACAATTCTACATGCTGAGAAGCAATAAGATACCTCTATCAATAGCTGATGAACAATAAGATTTAAAAGCTCAATAAACACATAGAAAATCTGAAAAACACAGTTAACAGAAAAGTGTTAATTGACATCTGATCACACTCACAAAAGATATAAAACACTTATCAAACCTGATCACATACTGGATCATTATGGAAATATTGACAATTGGCAATTGACATTCCTGGTATGTTATCTGACAATCATGGAGTTAAAGTAAATAGGAAAGGTAACTAGAAACATATCTCTTCTGTCAATATGCTCTCTAGCTTTTATTTTTGTCTCATCTTTGAATTATATGTAGAACTGTGTTGTTAAATTTCTAAACTGAATAAAACTGTTAACACATCAAAACTGGTAAGATGGAAGTGCACATGCTTGACTACGTTTTCATCTCAAAAAGTGAAGAAAAAAGAGCAAGTATATATGAGAATAGAAAAGATTGATAATCAATCAGTTAAATCTTTTAAAAAGTAAAACAGTCAAAACCTTTTTATTTGTAAAATCATTTGCTTCATGTAAGATCCATCATGATCAAAAGGGAAAAACAATACCAACTGTCCCATTTAGTTTCTCATTGCTGGAACAAAATACCCAACACCCACAAGTTAAAGAGAAAAGGTTTATGTTAGCTTAGTTTGTGGTGATTTCAGTCCATAGTTGGCAGGGAAGCATGGCAGAGAGGCATGGCAGAGGAGAAGCAGTTCATGGCATAGCAGGCTGGAGAAAGTCAAGCAACGAGACTTCCTTTCCCTTTATATTCCATCCAGGCTATAAGCCTGCTGGTTGGTGCCACCCACACCCACAGTGGAGCTTCTGTCTTCAGTAATTCCATCACCCACATCCAGAATTATGCTAAACTAAGCAGTAGCCTAATCCAGTTATCACACCTATAATCTAGTATCACACACCCGTGATCCAGCCACCTCCAAAAAGCCACACCTATGAGCCTATGAGGTGATATCAAGATAAAAACCATAACACTAACAATAGGAATACAAAGAACTGAGCTGCCAATCTTACAGATGTCAAAATCCTTACAATCCAGGATGAGCTGGGTGTAAAACCAACATACAGGTTAACAAGTAATGATTAAGATCATTTCAGGTCCAAGTAAATGGCGAAAAGAAAAAAACAAGACTTGCTAGCAGGTGATTAAGGACTATGTAGTAAGTGCTGGGTTGTGATAACCAATGTAGAGAGACTAGCTAGAAGGTAAGAGGTGAGGGGGAATTGGGTGGTAGGCCTGGGATGGTGAAATATAGTTTGGTTCTGGTATAGTTTGACATCAGTGCTGGTAACTCTTGCGAATAGGTCAGGTACAGGTAGAGAGTGATCAAAACCAGCTTCGGGGATTTTTGACTAGGCAACTGGGTGGATTCCCCGGCTTGCAGGGGACACAGCCAGAGCTGGAGCAGAACCATAACACTCACCTCTTCCCTGCTCCAGATTAGCTGAGCGCACGGTGGAGCAGAGCTTGCAGTGCTGGGCTGTCACGCCACTCTCACCACCTCTTCCTTGTTCTCATTTCTCAAAGTGTCTCTAGCATTCAGCAGCCAAGTGGAGAGAATCTTCAGGGAGTGCGACCTCCTGAGGGAGGAGGCGGGGCAGCCAACTGGGTTTTAGGAAGAACATGAGGTGTCCCGGCTCTGCCACCTGCTTGGACCACATCCTTTGTGGGGGCTCCACGGTCATTTAGGAGGATTCTTTGCTCGACAGTGATCTAATGCTGGAGATGCCTGAAAGCCCCAGAAGGGAAGATTTTGCATGTCCCACAGCAGTTTGGGGGGGGGGTCCTGTGATTCCTTTTTATCTCATGATGGTGTTGGATCCATGAACTCGCTGCTTAAAAACTCCTGAATATTTGGCTGCCCAGCAAAACCCCTGAGAGTACCAATCACAGCTCTCAAACTTTGGAGGACAGCACAATTCTTTTTGTGTCCTGGGGACTGAACCAAGGGTCTTTGCCCTGAACTATAACTGTAGACCTTATTTTTTTAAATTTTAAGACAGAGTTTGATAAGTCACTAGGTTGCCCAGCCTAGGCTTGAATTTATAACCCTCCTCTGCCACCTGCCAGGGGTAGCACACATTTAATGCAATTTCCAACAAAAATTAATGATTTAATTAAATGAGTATAACAGTGTTCAAATTGTTCTGTGTGAGAATTTTAACTTTTTAATTTATTAAGGTTAATGCACATATTGCAAATACACCCTTTGTTAAATGTGTGCCTCAGTGATTTTTATTAAGTTTATAGTTGTGCTTCCATCAAGCTAACCCCGCAGTCCACTGAAGCAACATCTCCACTGTTATGGTTTATGTCTGTGTGTCCCCTCCAAAGCCTCATGCGACCATGGGCAGGCTATTAGAGTTGAATGATTGGGGGTGTGAGAGCTGCACCCACCCTGGGGTGGATAGTTTGCATATGTAAGGGAGAGGAAAAGAGTGCTGGAGGACATTCCTCCCCTATTCCGCCCTGGTGTGTGGTTGTTGCTGAGCTGTGTTCTGCTGTCCTGAGCTGCAGCTCTTTGCCATGTGCCACTCTGCCTTATAATCTGCCAAGTACGGACTGAAACTTCCACGAACTATAAGCGAAATAAACCTTTCCTTCCTTAATTTTGGGCATCAGGTATTTTGTCCCAGCAACGAGAGAAAAGTAACCAAGACATCCACCTTCCCAGAAAGTTTCTTCTTGCTCCTTTGCAGTTATTATTGTTCTCAGCCCAGCCCTGATCTGCTTCTATCTGTGCCCATTTATCTTTCCTGAACTATTCTCATCAATTTATTTACACAACAGATGATCGTCCATATCTACCTTCTTTCACTTGATCTAATAATTTTGACATACAACATATCAAAAGTACATTCCATCACATTACTAATAGAATTCCATTATTTGGATATGCCATGTGTTATCTATCTATTTACTGGTTGAGAATTTGGATTATTTCCACTTTAGAACTATAACAAATGATGATGTTAAGAATATTTGCATCCATGTCTTTGTGTAGACATAGACTTTTATTTATCTTGGCTAGATTCCTAGGAGTAAAATTATTGGATGGTACAACAAATTTTTGGTTAACCTTTGCAGAAACTGCCAAATTGTTCTTATGAAATAGCTATCCTATTTTATGTTCCTACTGGCAGTGTTCTAAGGTTCCCATTTCTGCATATCTTTACCAATACTTTTTACTGTCTTTCGTTGATTAAGCCCTCTTGATAGGTATGTAGTGGTATCTCTTTCTGCTTTGAATTGTATTTCCCTAATAACTAATGTTAAAAAAGAAATTCTTTTAGACAATTAAATTTAGTGAAGTTTGAGCAAAACAGAACAAAACAAAACAAAACTGATTGTCAAATTATCTGGATCCTAGAACAAGAACAAGTTGTAAGAACTCCACCAATAACAAAATCTGACAGCATTTATTAAAAACCAAAGTGAAGTATAGAAACAACTTAATTGGTTACAGCTTGATTAGTTGGTTACAGTCTCCTGAAATTTTATTTAACATTAATGATACAGAACTTTTTTCATATGCTTAATAGCCATTCATTCTCTTCTAGTGAAATGTTTAACTGTTTTTTCAATAGGATGGTTTGATTTTCTATGACTGAGTTGAAGAGATCTTTGAATATTCCAAATGTTGATCCTTTATCAGGTATGTGATTTTGTCTTAGTCTGTGTCTTGATTTTTACTTTCTTCATGAAGTTTAAGGCAAAAAAAGTTTTTAATATTGATGAAATCCAATTTGTCAATTTTCTTCTTGTATAAATGGTACTATTGCCATTTTACCTAGGAACTTTTTACTTAGTCCAAGATTATGAAGTTTTTTCCTAGTTCCTTTTAGAACTTCTGCAGGTTTAGCATTCACATTTAGGTCTACAATCATCTGAGTTCGTTTTGGGGTATAGTGTGAGTTAAGAGCCTGCGATTTTGATTCTGTGTTTTGCATGGCTGGGAGGGAGAAGCACCTCCCAGGCTTTCCTCATGCTCCACTGACGCTGGTATGTGGCGGACACACTGCCTGTGGTGGTTAGCATCCCAGGGCCTCACTAGGCCTCTTCTGACTACACTTTATCAAATGGGTGGGGTGCAGGTGGAAGTCCAAGCTCCCCATTTGGCCTTTGCAGATGAGAATGGAGGTGGAGTCACCGTGTGTGTGTGTGTGTGTGTGTGTGTGTGTGCGCGCACACGCGCGCTCTTTAGCTTCAGAAGGGTGGTTATTGTCAATTCTTTTCAATTTTGTCAGACTGCCCTCTGTCTTGAAGTTTGGCTATAAAGAGCAGACTCTTCTTTGAGCTTCTTCTTGATGTTCCCAGATTGCTAATTCTCCATCACTCAGTTCTGGATATACAAATAAAAAAGATGACTCATGGACCTCACTAATTTACTATTTCTCAGGTCCTTGGGGCCCCACATGATCTGCCTTTTCTTCAGCTTTCAGAATCTGTACCATTTGTCTTAATTAGAATATTCACAGTTTTGAACTATACTTACCTGAAATGAGGAGAAGTACATCTGCTTCATCTTGCCTTGGGCCAAAAGTCAATATTACCTCATCTTTAAAGGACAGCTTGGCTGGGTATAGAATTCCTGGCTGACAGTTTTTTTTCAGCACTTTTTTTGTAGGGGGGCTTCTGGGAATTGAACTCAAGACCTCATGCTTTCCAGGAAGCACTGTGCTACTGAGCTATATACCCAGCCCTAGAACTTTGGAGTACATCTAACCATTGCCTACTTCTCATTATTTTGAGTGAGAACTGAGCCATTAAGTACATTGATGATTCCCAGAAGAGAATCGTTTTTCATTTGTTGCTTTCAATATTTTCTGTGTGTGACTTTCAATAATTTAACAGTAATGGACTTTGGTGTATCTTTGTATCTATCCTGTAGGGAGTTTATTGAAACTATTTGCGTAGTTTGAAAAGGGATTTTTTTGAGTCAAAATTGGAAACTATGAGGCCGTTGTTTACTCAAATAATTTTCTGTTCTTTTCTCTCTCACCTTTCCTGAGATTCCCACTATAATATGTTGTTTTGTTCGCACAGGTATCTGAGTTGTTAATTTTACTCAAAAGTATTTTGTCTGTTTTTGAGATGGATATTTTCTATTTTTCTATCTTTGAGCACATCAACTATTTCTTCTGCTTTCTAGAATCTGCTTTTGAATTTTTCTAGTGAATTTCTATTTTAGTTGTCACTCATTCCAACTACAGAATTTGTAGTTGGAATTTTTAGAGTTTCTTTCTCCTTATTGGGAGAACTATGGTTAGTTCATTTTTGTCCTACTTTTCTTTTTTACTTCCTTTACCATGAGTTCCTTGAGGTCTTTCAATATACTATAGGTTTTTATCTGCTATATCCAACATCTGAGGATATCAAGAGATAGTTTCTATTAACCAATTTATTTCATGAGTGTTGGGTACTTTCTTGTTTCTTTGCATATCTTCTAAGTTTTTCTGATACAAACTAGATATTTTACATAGTACATATAGCAGCTCTGAATTCTGATTTTCCTCCTAAAAACTGCTACCCAGAATTTCTAAAAAAAAAGTAAAAAATATTCCATCACTTGTAATTTTGAGTTAAAGGCTGTTCAGGTTAGTTTTAACCAGTTCAAAACTGACCAGAATTCAGAAACAAAAAACAAAAGCATGGATACAACAATGTATTTCTGTATAGAGATATAAATACATAGGTAAAATAGAGATATACATTGATATGAATAGATAAAACAAAAATTTTCTTGGAGGTACTCCAGGAAGTGAAACATTTTAACTGCTTTATCTTCTTTACTCAAAGAAATTATGAAAAGTTGCCTATAATACATAAAAGAAATAGAAACTAAAGGACATTGGTAGAGGTTTAAAAATTAAGAATATACAACAGAAGGGGTAGAGTTAAGCCAAAATGAGAAGAGGCAAAATGCAATACCAGTGCTTTACAGTTGAAAATGAAGGCCAGTGTGAGACAGGCACTCAAAATGCAGGGAGAATACTGAGGAAAGAAGAAGGAAGCTGTGGTAGGCAGGTGACATATTCTGCCTAGAAATAATCACAGACCTGAAGCAGTGAAAAAGAGGGGGAAAAGGGAATAAAAAAGACTTTCAAATCTATAATAGAAGAAATAAAAACAATTTTCATAAATCAACTATATCAACCTACAGAATAATAATAATTCAATATGTAAACTTTTAACTGGAATATGGGAAAAGAGAAGGGAAAGAAGGAGAAAGTTTGTATATATGTATATGCAGGATAGTTAACACAGGTGTTCTACTGTCCTGTATTTCCTTGCTGAAAGAAACTGTCAGTGAGGCATTGGTTGATTAGCTTTGTATGTCTATATGTGTTTTCATGAGAAACTACATTGAAGATATCAATATGTAATACAATAAGCATTGTTAGTTCCCTACCACTCTGTTTGTAACTCTGTAATGTCTGTACTGATCCTTTGCTATTTTGTAAAACGTTGTCGATCTGTTAAAAAAAAAAATTGTAAACTTCCTCTTCAGGGCAAGATGGGAGGGATTATAGGAAGTCAGACCACTTGCCAAAAACAACTGGAAAAGTCAGATAGTATAAAATACAAAAGGCCAAAATTGATATTTAGATTTCATGCAGTCCCAACCCAAATACCAATGGCATTTCTCACAGATCTAGAGAAAACAATCCTAAAATTCATATGGGACAAGAAGAGACACAGAATAGCAAAAGCAATTCTGGGTAACAAAGGCAAAGCAGATGGTATTACAATCCCTTGAAGTTATACCATAAAGCTACAGTAACTAAAACAGCATGGTATTGGCACAAAAACAAACATGAGAATCAATGGAACAGAGAGGAGGAAGCAGAAACAACCCCACGCACGTACAGCTATTTGATCTTTGACAAAGGGGCAAAAAACATACACTGAAGGAAAGATAACCTCTTTAATAAATGGTGTGGGGAAAATTGGCTATCCAAGTAAAGAAGATTGAGTCTAGGCACATATATCTCACCATATACTAAGCTAAAATCAAAATGGATAAAAATCTCTAAATGTTGAAACTGAACCTGTGGAAGATAAAATAGGTAAAATACTTGAAGACAGAAGTTTGGGCAGAGATTTCTGAAATGGCACAAGAAGTACTACTGAGAAACAACAAATGGGATCATATCAAATTAAAAAGCTTCTGTGCAAGTGGGAAACAACCACAGAGTGAAGAGACAATGTATAGAATGGGAAAAAATGTTGCCAGCTATCCCTCAAAGAACTAACATATAGAATATATAAGGAACTCAAAAATTAAGCTCCCAAAATAAAAGACCCAGTCAAAAATGGGCAACTAAAATAAACAGACACTTCTCAGAAGTACAAACAGCCAATAAATACGTGAAAAAAAATTAAGAAAATGCACATTAAAACTACTTTGTAATACTCTCTTACTCCAGAAATAATATCTGTCATCAAAAAATCTAATAATAACAAATGCTAGCAAGGATGTAGGGGAAGGGAACTCTTCTATCTTGTTTGTAGGAGTATAAAGTAGTACAACCACTGTGGAAATCAGTGTGGAGATTCCTCAAAAACCTAAAAATATAAATTCCACTTGACCCAGTTATCTCTTTTCTAGGTATCTTCCCAAAAGAGTTAAAATCACCATATTACAGGGACACATGTATACCAATATTTATAGCAGCACAATTTATAACAGCTAGACTGTTATTCAAAAGATGAGTAGATACACAATGGAGTAATACTCTGCCATAAAGATAAACTTGAGGAATCATAGGTAAATGACTGCAACTTGAGAACATAATGTGAAGTGAAATGTCAGACTTGCAATCTTAAATATCACATGGTTTCTCTTACATGAAAATTTCAAAATATGTATGTGCAAATGAGGAGCAAAATGGAAGACAAGCAGGAAGTGGGGAGAGGTCCAAATTACCTATCCCATTGTTTCAAAATATTTTAATATGTACACTAATTTATACTAGTTTTGTTAGTTCATTGAAAAAAGAAAGTTGTGTGCTAATATCTGTATGTTTCTTTATAAGAGAGAATCTTAAAAAAAAAAAAAAAGAGAAAATCTTTTCCATTGGTGTCTTATACTCTGAGTAATTACTCTGAGATAATGAGACACTGTATTAACTATTATTCTCTCATTATTTTGTTATGACATTTTGTTTTATTTTTTTCCACAAGGCAAAATACAAAAACTACAAGGGCAGTTTTCTCCTTTAACCATATGCTGAATTCTGAAGTTGGGTGGGGTGGAGCTGACAGAGAGCCCCGGAGCTCTGAGACACAAAGCCAAGTTTCCATAGTCATGTGGTAGTGAGGAAGCAAAGACCAGGGTTCACACTCCCAAGGAGGGGACTCAATGACCCCTGCACACTCCCACTTGGAACATCACAGGGCCAAACACAGGAATGGGGTGAGAAACCATAATGGTGGGTGGCTCTGGTGGGAAAGCAAGGTGGGTGCAGGTTGGATGTGGTGGAGGAGGGACTGCAGGGTCCCCTAAGGTGATGGAAATGTTCTATTCCTTATTAGGGGTGTGGATTACATGGCTATTAGCATTTTTAAAAAACTCATCAAACTTTATACGTAAGATCAGGATTTTACTCTCCTGATCTGATCACACCTGGGGTGGACTAAAGGAACACTTTGCTTCCTCTGTCTTTGCGTCCTCAAATGATGTGTGTGCAAATATCAAAGACTTCCCTTTGTCTTTTTTCTTTTTCTTTTTTTGTTCAGGAATTTCACTTAAAGTCATATAAAAGTTGCTCAAGAAAACAGTATGTAATATAGCAACCATTGTACATTTCTATCATTTTGTCTTGAGGTCATGTATCATTTTTGTTGTTTTGATTTCATCTTCATTGTTTTGTCAGTTTTTTTTATTTAAAAAAGCCATATAAAAGCCTTCCTTTTATTTTTTAAGTATTGGGGATTGAATCCAGGGTTTTCACACTAAGATCTATCCCTGCCCCCTTCTTTTAAAATTTTTTTTTATTTTGAGACAAGATCTCACTGTGTAGCAGAAAATGCCCCTCAGCCAGTATACTTCAGTTTCTGTTAGTTGCCTAGGTGACAGTTCCTGTTACAGTTCCTGTTACTTTTGTTTCTTAGAAGTGGCTGGTCACTATGATGTATATTGTAAGAACCAATCAATAAGTGCCAAATACTGTGCTTCTGTACTTCCTGCTTGCTTATCCTATATAACCCCCAACCCGCCAACAATCAGGGCCTAACATTTTTTTCTAGAGGTCATTGCCTCTCAATGTAAATAAATCTGCCTCTAAATCCTGGGCTGCATTTTGGTGTTTCTGTTTACTGTTGCAACTAATTTGCCCAAACTGGGCTCACACTTGTAGTCCTCTTCCCTAGAGTGCTGAGATTATAGACATGCATCATCAACCCCAGCTAACCCTCCCATCTTTAAAAATATTTGACGCTCCCCCCAAAGTAAGTTGTCTGAGAAAGAACACCACTTATTTTCTCTTGGATGGTTGGGAAAATTATCAGCATGGATGATTGCATGAAGGGTGAGCAGTTCACCCCCATCCAGATGGCCCAAAATATGCCCCTGGCCTCCAGCAGGCTCTGGGCTAGTTGAGGACTCCCACAGCTTCCTGGGTTCTTCACTTCCTCCTTGATTCCCACTCGCCATGGAGACAAGCTCCTGAGGCTTGTAAATTCAGGAGCCCTGACTGCTACCCCTTACTGGGTGTGTCTTTCTCACTGTCTGCTACATGTTTCTGCCTTGGTGATATCCTGGTCCAAGCCTTAGCATGTTGCTCATAATCTCTGAGAGCTAAAGCAGCCTTTACCAGTCTTCAGGACTAGGCAGTAGTTCTGAAAGCAAAGGTGTGATCCTTAATTGTGATGTCATCTTGGTTTTAGTAAGCACCACCTAACAAATTAGTAAAGCTCTGGGTGTGTTTCAATGATTGATAGGTAGGTTGCAGACTGAGGAGAAAAGACCCACCCCAGATGTGGGTGGCACCAACCAATAGGCTTGCAGCCTTTGTGGAACAAAAAGGGGAAAGAAAGAGGTGTTCCAGTCTTCTGTGTCACCTTTGGATCTTAGTCTCTCATTTCTTCAGGCTTCCAGCAAGGACTTTTAAACGCAGACCCTTTGGACCCTTCAGTTTTCCAAACTGGACTCCCAAGGACTCATACCAGCCTCTGCAGTGAGCTCTGGGCCTCCAGCCCTGACTGAATCCTTTGCCTCCTGACTGCAGATCACCATTTGGCACTTTTCCAATGCTGATTCTGCAGGCATCCATTGGAAGCCCACCTAGTGAATCCTTTATATAACCTTATATATATTTGTATATTGTATATTAAATCTGTTCCTCTATTGAACCCTAACTGATACAAAAGGCAAGTGAAGAAGCCCCAGGGAACCTTCTAGAAACAAAGTTGGTGGGTCTCAGGACAAAGCTAAAAATGAAGGGAGAGAGTGGGAAGTCTTCCTTACTTGGTGAGTTGTCTGCCCTTTGGATTCTAAAGGTTACTGTGAAAGGATGCTTCTTTGTCACAAGAGTCAATGGGCTTTCTGCTGCAGAGGTCCTGGCCCTTCTTCCCAGAGGAAAAGGAGATGGTCCATGATGACCCTTGGGGACTGCTGGACCTGCTTGCCAGACCCCAGAGAGCCATGGCTGTACAGTTACCCCAGGTCACTCTTGATCCCCACGGGTAAGAGTAGCTTAGGAACCTCATGTCTCTGTCCTCATCACTTACACTCATTCTCCGCTTCTTTCAGAAACTGAGAACACTTAGGTTTTGAGAAAATGCTATTTTTAATCACCAGAATAGTACAAGCATCACAAAATACAGGAAGAAGATGACCAGGTGTGGGAGAAGCCATTGTTGCCCAGAATCCGGCTCGTGTCTGTAAGGCTTCCCTGCCTGTGTTGTCTCGCTGTTAATCCACAGCAGATAATTTGACACCTTTGTGTACAACCCAGGATATTCCTTTCTGCCACAGCTTACGCCCCAGCTGACAATGCCTAGCTGGTACCATGAGCTTTTTTTCTTCCCCTTTTTGAGGCAAACCAGAGGTCCTCCACTGTCACCCTAGGAGAGAAAAGTTGTTTGGTTAAAGAAGAGACAGTAGTACTACTCCAATAGCCCATGACCAAAAGTGCAGGGTGTCTTTGGATGGCAAATGTTTTGACTGTGATTCAGTCCTTTAACTGCATGACTCAGCTCTGTGACTGTTGGAAGCTGGTACACAATTTGGCCAAAAATGAATCTCCCTCTCCAATCATCATCATCATCATCTCTCTCTCATCAGTAGTATTAGTTTTGATGTATCAAGAAGTGCTTTTCTTGTCCCTTTTGCCTCTAAGGACTTTTGCTGTTTTTCAGAAGTTTTCAAGCTTTCTCCCTGCCTTTTCCCTTCAAATTCATTTTCTACCAGCTCATTTGTCTCTTTCTGTATTACTCACAGGAGCAAAAAGTAAAAAACAAAAACAAAAATCCATTATGTCTCCTAATAGGTCATTGGTGGAATCTATTAGGCACATAAGTTTATATAGACCAAATGCAAAAAGACTAATACTATGTCAAAACGTCACGTTGTGGTTCAAAGCACTAAATTTTAAACAACTTACAAATTTAAAACATCAGGAAAAAGGTCACCAAATTAGCATAAGTAAGCAGACTTAATGGTAGACACAACTGATATAAAAATTGAGGAATGTGGTAGCTTTCATGCCCCCAAATCTTTTGGACTATTTTTGAAATTCTAGTAAAGGTGTATCATCATTAAGAAAAAAATTGGAAAACAAAGACATGAAAAAAGAATAAAAAATACCCATAATGTATAAATAACACACATACACAATCGTGTCTGAAAAGAACATATCAAGAATACGCACTCATGTAACTGTGGTTTACATTTGGGCAACAAATGCAAGAGGTAATTCTTCTCTTCATTGTACATCTATCTGTAGAGGTTGAACTTTCTTTACCATGTGTTTGAATAAATAACTGAAATCAACAGTGCTCCTATTTCTACCCTGCAGAGACAGGGTATCTTCAAATCTTAATATCTTCAGATGTAACTTTCTAAATCCTTGTATGCAAATGTGTATACATCATTATCATTTTACAGAAATAGGATCATGCTGTACATACTGTTACAAAACTTACAAAACTTTATTTTCAAAATATTTTGTGATACCCAAAAAGTCGGATAAAACCACCTCTCAGGGATTTGCTAAAAACCCAAATCCAAGCCAAAAAATTTGAAAACTCAAAAGATGGGATATGTTTTTACTTGCTTTCCTCAATACTAGACTGTTGTCACAAAGAAATTATTGTCCCCATCAACTCACTTTGAATCAAACTATTCTTGGCCGAATGCCATGAAGTCACTGGAAAACCACATAACCTTTCTTATAAATGAAATTTGTTGGGGACCACAAATTAACAATGGCTAATTTTGCACACTTCTCCAAGGAATAAATGGAGGCTTGGGATTATCAGTATTACCCTTTTGAGATTTCCCATTAACTCTGTAGGGATAAGCCATCCTCTCCCAGCCGCTGAGACCAAACTAAAACCACTAAGATTAAAAAAAAAAAAAAAACTCCAGGGCAAACACCCCCTTCTGAGGATAGGATCATCTTCACCTGCTTGCTGTCAGCCCAGGATTATCTGTTGCCCACCGACCTTTGAGTCTTCTGCTACCTGGAATCTTCGCTAGCCCCTCTTATCATCATGCACACCCAGTAAATAGTGGATGGCTTGCAGTGTCTTTGTCTCTGCCCATCCTGAGGCACTGGCCTCTGAGCCCCCCTTCATGTGTTACTAAACTTATTTCTGTTTCTTATTTCACCCTTTGACCATACCCCTCACACAGGCAGTTGGGGATCTTGGCCAGGTCCCTGATAGAAATTATAATTCATTGTGGAGATGAGAGGTCCATGGGAAAGAAGTTCCACAGACCAGTGTACACTTGGGTTTTTACACATCTGGAGCCAAGAAGACCTTGGCTTAAACTCCAGTGGGAATGCTGAGCTGGGCTAGAATTCTCACACTGTCTTCAGTGTGGGGTTCAGTGCCTGCCTGTGGGTTAGCTGTGTGAATGGGAGGAAGTGCCTGGTCCAGGTCCTGATAACGGCACACTGTTATGGTTTATGTCTGAATGTTCCCTTAAAGCCTTATGCAGACATGGGGTGGTTTTCTAGAGTTTATGATTGATTCATGGTCCAGTGTTGGAATTATGGATGTGAGTGCTACACCCACCCTGGGGCAGATAGTTTGTATACAGTGTAAGGGAGGGAAAGAGGCTGTTTGCCCCCTCACCTCCCTTTTGCTCTTGCTGATTTTGCTATCCTCCCCTGCCATGAATGATTGCCCTCTGCCATGTGCCACCTTGCCTTGGAGCCAGCCGAGTATGGACTGAAACCTCCACAGACTGTGAGCTAAATAAACCTTTCCTTCCTGAATTCTGGGTGTCAGGTATTTTGTCTCAGCAATGAGAGAAAAGTAACCAAGACAGAATTTGGTACCAGAGGAGTGGGGTCAATGCTGTGACTATACTTGACCATGTGGTTCAAGAGCCTTTGGAAATGGCTTGTGGGAAGTGTTTGGAAAGGTTTGGAGACTTTGTCTGAAAGAGTAGAGATGGAGCACCTAAAGCTGTTCTGTATGGGAGAGTCTGGTCAGAGCTCAGAAGACCAGAAGGATGATAGAAATCCTGCCAGTAAAGACCCGGCTTGGGAGGTTTCTGCTGGGAAGGACTGCACTGGTTTGTTGGCCTCCAGATGATGTGTGTTATGGCTTGGTAGGAAGCTTGTCTGCATTTTGCTTATGTCCAGAGACTTTGCCTAAGACTGAGAGTAAGGGCAGTGGACTAATTAATCTAGCAGAAGAAATTTCATGGCAGTTGGATGTTGAGGCAGTGGCTTGGCTATTGTTGGGGGCTTTTAGCCAGATTTATATTGAGAATCAAGAGCAAAGAGCCCAGCAGAATGATTTAAAACATTGTGAGTTTGGCCAGAAAGGCAGCTCCTGTAAAGCTGCGGATTGCAAAGATAGAGCTGAGGAGATCTCCATTGCTGAGAAGAAACAAGAGAATGGAAGAGATAGCCTGAGGGCATCAAAAGAAGCAGGAAGTCTCTACCCTTTGCAAACTCAAAACTGCAAAGGTGAAAGACTTTGCTTTGAGAAGAAAGCCACAGAGACCCATGTTCCAGAATGGCAGCAGCTGCTGCACAAGTTCCAGAACGGCGGCACTAAGAATTTGTTCCTCAGAATTGGATTCAGAATGCCCAGTAGTCCAGGCACTCGACCCCTATGGCCAACAGAGGAGAAGGCTTGGCTACTGCTCCAGGTGGCAGCAGACCTCAGCATCATCCACATGGCCCTGGTTTTAGGTGCATACAGAATGCAAGAGTTCTGAGGTTAAAAAGGCTTCCACCTCAATTTCAGAAGGCCTAAGAGGCCAGGCAATGTGCCCCTGAGAGGGCAGTGTGTGACACTGCGAGTGTGAAGAGAAAGGTGCAATGGAGACCTCAGAAGTTTGGAAAATCCAGGAACCTGGATTGTCTGGGGATTGTCTGAGGAAAGCTACAAAGAGGGAGCAAAGGAGGCACAAGGGAGAAGCTGTTGGAGCTATAACCACCAGAAGTGCCATAGGGGTGGAGTCATGCAAACTCTTTGGAGCTCACAATGTGCCACAGATTGCTTCAGATGCTGGACATGGAACTACAGGACATAATGTTAGCCCTGCTCGATTTTTGACCTGCTTTGGTCCCAATGTTCTGTATCCCCCTGTTTGTAACTTTTGGAGTGAAAATGTTTATCTTGTGCCATTGAATGTTGGAAGTGTTTAACTTTTCATTTGTACAGGGGCTCAGAGCTAAGAGTTTGCCTTACATCTCGGAGGAGACTTGGGACTTGGACTCTTCAGCAATGCTGAATCTGTTAGGATTATGGCAACTCTTAGAAATGGACTAACTGCCTTTGCATAAAGGGATGTGCATGAGTCTTTGGGGGGCCAGGGGCAGAATGTTATGGTTTGTGTCTGAATGTCCCCCTAAAGCCTTATGCAGTCACTGGACGGGCTTCTAGAGTTTATGATTGATTCATGGTCCAGTGTTGGAATTACGGATGTGAGGGCTACCTGTGCCCTGGGGTGGAGAGTTTGCATGCAGTGTAAGGGAGGGAAAGAAGCTGCTTGCCTCTGCCTCTCCTCCCTTTTGCTCTTGCTGCTTTTGCTACTTTCCCCCCCCCGCCGTGAATGGTTGCCCTCTGCCATGTGCCACTGAAATCTCCACAGACTGTGAGCTAAATAAAGCTTTCCTTCCTTAATTCTGGGTGTTGGGTATTTTGTCTCAGTAACGAGAGAAAAGTAACCAAGACACACACATTTGCTCAAGGACAGCTCTCTTACATATGGGGATATTGGACCAGGCAAATCTTGGCTGGTTTGACTTGCTGGATTTAAAATTTCATTTTTACTAGAACCCAAAAGATAGGAGAAAGCCACGAGAAGTCTGAGGTTGGAGTGAGGTTTCTACAACCCAAGAACACCAATGATTACCAGCTGCCATCAGGAGCCAGAAGGGGCAGGACAATGTCCTCCTTTAGGCCTGGGGAAGGAGCAGGACCCTCCGGATGTCTTAGGCACGTGGCATCCAGCACGAAGTAAACATCAGTCATGCTGTTTTCAGCCACCCAGTGTGGTCATTTGTTATGGCAGCTGCGGGAAGCTACGGTGGCATCTTCTCCAGAGGAGGGGCAGGGAGCCCATCACCTTTCCATACCAAGCCTAAGCCCGTTACCTGGCAGGTATCCTTCCCATCTTTAGAACTTCCAGCACACAGCATATTCATGGTGACTATAGAAAAAATATCGTAACACTTTTCCCATTCAACCAGGTCAAGGTCGACTTTCTGCAGCTTTGAAACTCTCCTTAAATTTAAACCTGAGGAGAAGCAGATGGAGAGAGGGTCCTGAGCCCAAAGTGGTCCCTTACGGTTGAGGTCAAACACCCACCCACGTGATGTCTTTTCACACCCATGACAAGGGGACTGCCTACGGCCCAGAGAACCATTCCAATATGGACTGAGGAGAGAGGTGAGGGAGCTGCACCGTGTAATCCAGAGCTCTCCAGGACAAGGTCCCTGCTAAGTTTCAGCCAGAGGCCCTTATCTTGCCATCCACAGAAGGTGCCAGGCGCCAGGTGGGATTCTCAAAAGGTGTTGTGTTTGTCCCATCTGGAGAACCCATGATGGCAGATTTGTTCTGGGGCCAGACAGAAGGACTCAGGTCACCTCAGGCCCCTGTGCACCTGAAACCCACTCCCTGAAATGTTCTCTCCCCAGTACAGGGGCGTTTCCCCTTCTCTGGCTGAATCCCCATGGTCAGGATCACTTCCTGGAACAAGACAGAAGGTCAGTGGGTTGGGTGAAGCTTGAAGAATTCTAAATTAAGAAGATGGTCTTTTTTTCTTTTTTGCAGTACCGGGGATTGAACTCAGGACCTTGCACTTGCCAGGCAGGCACTTAAGCCACTGAGCTATATCCCCAGCCCCGCAAGAAGATGGTCTTTTACGGAAGCTCTTGAAAAGCTTCTCAGGGTGATTCCCAGCGAGCTTGGAGCTCTGGGCTCACCCTGGTGTAGTGATCAGCCTCTCGAGTGCCTGCTTGGAAGAACAGTGCCGCCTGTGACATGTTTCTTCCCCTCTGTTGTTGATGAGGCAGCAGGGACACGCTGGCCAAGAACAAAGATGAAAGGGACTGTTTGGCAATTGTCTAGGCAGTGGCCTGGGAGCTGGCTGCAGGTCAATTCTGTCAGGTAAAATTTATGCTCATTTATCCCCTCCTCTCATCTTGACCTGTGATTATCAAATATTTTGGCCAGAGGCCTTTGTAGAAGACAGCAGATCAGACGTCATCAACTGGGACTGAGCTGCTGTAGCTGACGGTGGTATGGGCTTCCCAGAGGCTGATTCCCCCTTCTGCTTCTTTGCCCTTCTGGTTGCCCCTCAGAATTCCTCTCAATCACCCTTCACACTTGGAAGACCTCTGCCTGGGTTACCCCTGCGTTCCTCTGTAGGGTTCATGGGCCACAGAATGTGCACTTGTTAACAGGATCCCAGAAAGACCTGTGAAAGATGGCTTCCCAGTGGGCTGAGAATGAGGCTCATGATGGGATTTCAGTGATAATTAAAGTCCCCAAACATGCCAGAAAGAATTCCCTGGGAGCATCCAGAGTTTGCTTCCCATTCTAAATTCCAGGCGGGTGCCACCCCACCCTGGCTGGCCCGGAGGAACTCAACTGGTAATGCCCCATCCGGTCACCCAACAGGTAGTCCATGCCTTTTCACTGGTGACCTCTGTAAGGCAGATGGGCACTGTTGTGCTATCCCAGGTTAGCGGAGATTTGAGCAAGAGCAAAGCTATGTCATTATCATAGATTCCACTGTCATACTCGGGGTGGATAATTAGCTTGTCCACTTCCACGCTGTCCATGTAGTTGGCTTCTAAGTCCTCTGTGCCATGTATAATCACCAAATTTGACCTGATTTCAAAATAAAAGGAGAAGAAAATAGTGGAAATGCAATAATACTCTACGTGTGTGGCTGAGATCCTAAGAAGTAGGAGTTGGGGGAGGTATCTGGGCCATGCATGGGCCACAGAGCCAAGCAGAGACTCCCATCCAGGTGGCAGGAGACAGATCTGAGTTTCAGGCCTGCGCTTTGCTAAGTGGCACTTAGCATGATGGCCTCCTGCTCGGGGAAACTGACCTTTGTGTTTCATCAGCCAATACTTCCCAGTGTGTTGGAAGCTGTGGTGTGCTCAAGCCACTGGGGGACTTGACCTTGACTTGTAAGAAGGGCTGCAGAAGAAGTACCCGAAAAGCTGCTTAAAAATCCTGATTTGTGAATGGACTTGGGAGCTTCTGATGTGCAGTTAGGGGTGCAGTCCTGCCTTCAGGTGCTAACGCCTTCAAGAACTGCAGTTCTACAGTCATGATCAGCGCATGGCCCCTCCAAGGGACAGCAAATATTTGGAAAAGTGCTTTCTAGAGGTCAGGCCAGACCCACATGAACTCAGCAAGATGCAGTCTGAGGCACATCTGTGCTTCAGTTTAGGCATTCAGAAAGATGGGAGCCACCCTAGGAGGACAGCAGCTTACCCCTGAGCTGATGAGTGGAGTGCACAGCTGCACAGGCCTTTATTGAACCCCTGAAATTTTGTTCTATGGCTGACAAACTAGTTGAGGTTCTGGGGCACACGGGAAAATATTCTACCATACAGGTTTAAAAAAAAAAAAAAGAAAGATTCTGTTTGCGGTACTTACTGATTGGTTCTTTCAAAGCAATGGGAAGCAGAGAGAATCCACCACTCATTGAGAATACTTCCTCCACAGATATACTTCCCTTTGTCCAGAATACCCACCTGCCATGGGAATTCTGTAATACTTGCAGGCTTCCCGCCTAAGATTGGAGAAATCTCAAATGGCCCAGATTCAACTTTGATTCTTTGGCCACACTTTACTAAAAGAAAGAGAGAAGAGGGAGGAACGTGTTAGGGCCCAATAGTGAAGCCGACGGGCTTGGAAGTAACCACTGTGGACCCTCTGCTCCCCTGAGCACAGGTGGACCCTGTACTCCCCCTCAAACACCCTTGCCCCACGTGCCAACCAATGGCACCCCAGTGTGGGCAGTGTGCTCCTGAGGTACCAGCTGCCACCATCGCCATAGTGTGGCCTTCTGAAAGGTTCTCTCGATGCAGACCTGGGCGGAGGAAGCTTGCAGCTGCAAGCCCTGGAGCCAGATTTTGCTGCTCTTACTCCTCCACCTCCCGCAGCCAGGGAATATTGGTTTATTTAAATTGTGCAGCAGTATCCTCTGAACAACAGGAAACCATGATGTGGCATTTGTCCTCTGTCCCCACACCTCACACCCATCACTGGTGGTCAGAAGGGGTGGTGATGGCGGAGGCGACCTTAAAGTGCATGTGGTTGTGTGTCTGGTTGTGTAGTGCAGGATGTGTGGTCTGTGGTCTGGGGTTTGGGGTACGTGCTTTAGCACTGTGTGGTGTGGGGCTGTGTGGTGTGGGGTTGTACGGTGTAGGATTTGTGGTATTGTAACAGAAAATGGCCCCCTCAGCCAATAAACTCCAGTTTCTTAGTTGCCCAGGTCATAGTTCCTGTTCCAGTTCCAGTTGCTTGTGTCTCTTGGAAACGGCTAGTCACTGGGATACACACTGCATCAACCAATGCCCAATGACAAGCCCTTCTGCCTTTGTACTTTCTGCTCGCTTATCCCATATAAGCCCTGGACCACCAGGGATTGGGGCCGGATATTCTGGGAGTGATCCTGATCAGTGCCCATTGACGTAAATAAATCTGCCTCCGAACCCTGGGTGTCGTTTCGGTGCTTCTGCTTGCTGTTGCTGTATGTGGTTGTGTGGTGCGGGGGTTGTGTTGCTATAGGGCTGCGTGGGGGTTTTGTAGCAGGAAGCTGTGTGGTGTGGGCTGGGCTGTTGGGTGATGGTGTTGCGTGGCAGGGCCGTGTGGCTGTGGTGGCTGTGGTATGGACTTGTGGTTCTGGTGTGTGGAGTGAGATGTGGAAATGCTTGGAAGAGAGATCACACACTGCTTCCAGGCAGAGCTCTGAGAGTTGGTGCCAGCACCGTCTGTGTCCCGACCTTAGCCCCAGGCCGTCCAAGCTCCTGGGCCTCACAGGTGTCTGCCTCCTGCTTCAGGAGAGCTGAGTTAGCCGGATGGGTGCCACTGGGCTCCAGGGAGAGGAAAGAGCCCTGTGATTCACTGCATCATCTCAGAACAGGCTCCTTAAGGGATGAGGCAATTAACTGCCGCTCAGGGTCCTGCTGAATGTCATTCTGCTGGAGCGTGCGGCCCAGGCCTCAGCCCACTCCTCCCTGCACCACTTTGCCGGAGGGTCTGGTCGCAGACCCTGCCTCACACACCACCTTGGTGCATCCATGTGCACAATGATCCCGCTCCGAACGGCGCACTCACAAGATGGTCCCGGAGGCAGCACCCAACCTAACAGGGCCCAAACTGAACTATCACCCAGGGGCCCGCACCCCAGGTCAGCTCCGGGACCAGCCCTCATCCTTGTGGTCACTCAGGCAGGAGCACCCCACCCCCCATTGTCCTTGTCTCCCCTCTTCCTGCTCATGTCCACTACCTCAGCAGGTTCCTGATTCTGCTTACAAACCGCCTCCATCTGGAAGGAAAGCCACCCAGTCTGTCCCTCTGCTCAACTGCAAGCCCAGCCGCGCCTTCATCCTCTCACACCACGCACTCCTCTGCCTCCAGCTCCTGCCGGCACAGTCCCTCTTTAAAGCAGCCTGCCCCTCTCCTCACAGCGCTCCCCCTCGCTCTCCTAGTGAGATTCACCAGTGGTGTCCAGTGACCAGAAAAGCCTGGAGTTCTTCCTGTGCGCAGGCCCTGCGGCCTGTCTGAACCCACCCTTACACAGCCGCTTCCGGTTCGCCCTGCCCCAGCGACACTGGCCTGTCTGCCTCTGCCTCACAGCAAGCCTGCTCCCTGCGCAGCGCCTTTGCTGGGTCTAAGCCGCCTCGTCAGACCGGCTCAAGCCAAGGCTCAGTGTCTCAGAGAGGGCTAGGCTAGGACGCTCCATCAGGTGCCCCAGGCCTCCCATCACGCTTCCATCTGCTCCTCACCATTGAGCGGTGTTTATCCATTTCTGCTTACTACTGTCCCCTCACCTGCTTACGGGAAGGGGCTGAATGTCATTCTCTGCTGCAAACGCAGCTTCAAAAACAGCGCCATCCTGAGGCAGGGCTGGGATATCTGCTGGCCAGCATGCTGCCCGGGAAGGGACACTACATGCTCAGCGTCCAGGAGAGGCGCCGTGGTGGGCATGGACACACGCCTTTGATCTGGTTCTGGGCCCTGGCGGCTTGTGCTAGACCTGGTGGGCCCTGCAGAACCCTCTAGAAGTTTTCATGGTGACATGGTGGCAAGAATAGACCCTCTGAGGATTGTACACTGGCCTTAAAGTGACTGTTCGTGGCTGGAGGGCAGGATCTCTGCTTGAGAGCCCATCAACTTTCTGGAAGCAGCTACTGAGATTGGCCTTTGGCTTTGGAAAACTTTAGTACCTAACACAGATGGTCTCACACACACACACACACACACACACACACACACACAGACACTCTCCCTCTCTCTCTCTCTCTCTCTCTCTCTCACCAGATTTTTTCGCAGGTGACTTTAAAGCATGGGGTGCTCCCAGTGTGGAAGTCTGGCCAGAGACTCAGCAGAGGGGCCTCCTGGGAGTGCAGCCCCCCAACCCTCCCATAACTACCGGGTAAGGTGAGCACCCCTGGGGATCGGCCTTGGGAACTAGCTTCTCCGGGGAGCAGGGGGACAGTTGCGAGGGCCCCGCAGAGACCTACTTGCCAGGGAACTGTGTGCCCAGCACAGCAGTAGGACCACCACCAGCAGGTGCCACGCTCCTCCCTCTCTCCATCCTGCCATTGTCCCCAGGGATGGAGAGGAGTCAGCTGGGGAAGGGGCAGTGCTTCCTCCCCTGTGGCTGCCAGCTCACAGACTGGCCTGACTGCCAGGTCACAATAGGGCCTTGGGTGGAGCTAGTGTGGTCCCCAGCAGCTGTGGGGCACCCTGAGTCCTCTGGGGCGTGGAAGACAGAGTGGGGGAGTTACAGGCAGGGAGTGGGGGACCCCATGTGCCCTGTGCTCCCACCCGTGTGTGTGTGTTGGGGGGTGAGGCGTCTCTAGGGATGGCCTCGGGAACTGAGAAAGGGCCGAGGTTTCTGGTCCAGACAGGCCAGGTGACACAGCAGAGCAAAGCAGTGGTGCAGACTCTGCAGCAGAGCGCTCCTGTCAGCAGCAGGGCCTCAGGGGCTCGCTGAACTTGGACCCTCCAGCTGCTCATCTGCAAAATGGGGCTAAGAACAGAACATCGCTGTGTTGCCGAGCGCATCCAGGAGCTAATGCACGGGACCCGGCAAATGCTGAGCACATGACTCTCACTCTCCGAGTGCACGAGGATTCACATCTTCCTTCAAGACCGCAGTGTCTCTGGACAAGTCGCACAGATCCACCGCAGGGGGCGGCCGCAGAGGATTGCTGTTCGTCTTCCTTCGTGGCACTATCAGTGTGGAACATTTCCTAACCGGCCACGTTGGAAGATGACACAAAGGTGGCTGGACACCCTCTGACCTCTTGAAGCTCACGCTATCTGGGGCAAATACAGGAGCAGGGACCCTGGGCGCCGGGAGAGGGTGTTCTCGCCAGCTGGTGTGGAGGACACAGGTGGGGGGTATCAGCAGCGTTTCCTGGACATTAGTCAGTCTGCAAACAGAAATGGCTTTGGATAAAGGCAGCAAAGCATTTGTCAGGGTTAAATCGCACCCCTCGAAACTCCCATGTTGAAGTCCTAGCCCGTAGGAGTCAGCAAGTTACCTCATTTAGACGTAGGGTTGGTGCGCATTAATTCTTAAAGATGAGATCTTGTTAGTGTAGGGAGCGTCCCTTCTCCAATAGGACCGCTATCTCCGTAGAAAAGGGACACAGGAGATGCAGCCACAGCCCCAGGGACTGGCAGAAGCCGGAGGGCCTCAGGGGCAGCCTTCTCCGGCACTGCGCTGTCAGGAGCAGCTGGACCTGCGACTCTGTGGCTCTGACAACTCCGTGTAATAAACCGCTGTTCTGAGCTGCTCGGCGGTGGGGGTTTGGGACAGCAGCCCCAGGAAGCTGTATGAAGTCATCCAGCTAGGCAGAGGGCTCGTCAGAAGGAACAGGGGCGTGTGGGAACTGCAGAAGCCTTTAAGTTCAATTCTGTACAAGTTGCTGTTTGGGTAGCTCAAAAATGGTAGGCTCCTTGGCAAGTCTGCGTAGTTCAGGGTCAGCTACTGAGTTCGGCTGAGGCAGGAGACTAGGGTACAGTAAGGTGGCTGGGACGATTGGGTATGACCTGTCAGCCAGGGACTCAGAGCAGCTGCTCCCAAATCCCGCACTTGATTCCAGTCTTCCGGCAGGAGATCTAGCAGGTTTCTGATGGGCTGGCCTGGACCTGACGTCAGAAAGAAGATACGAAAGGCGGCAGCCACGGGCTTTGTGTGGCCCCCCTCGTGTCCTCACCGTGGCCTATCCCGTGTGCAGGACGTCTCTTCTCCCTTGCCCTGCAGTGTATTTTTCTCCTCAGCCGTGTCTTTTGTGCTTCTTTTTCTTCTGCTTTTGTGCCCTAAGATGAGCGTTAAACCTTCGCCTTCCCCAATTGTTCTGACCAGTTCTTTGTAAGGGGTGGTGAAGTGTAGAAAGGACCACTGGTCCCACCGCTAGGCAAGGAAACTAATGTGTGTGTGTGAGCGGCCGGTGAGGGATTGACTTATTATATAAAGCTCAGCTCGGAATAAACAGTCTTCCTGACTCTGCAGCCCCTGAACACGGCCCACAAGAACTAGCAAGGATGTCACAGGCGTGTGGAGAGCAGCTGTTACCGCAAATGACTGGCAGGGAGCTGTAGGGATAAACGCTTCCCACGATTCAATACGTAATGGCTTTTACTTTGGGGAAAATGACTGTATAACTTGTTCCCCTACATGTTTTATGGCTTTAAAATGTATCTTAAGCACTCTTGGACATATCCCAAGAGTCATTCATCGTAATGAGAACTTGCTACACTTCTCTGAGCTGTAAGCAAAGCACTAGGATTCATCAACTGAGTTCTAGTTTTCCTCTGCCAGGTAGGGCCTGATGTGCAGATGAAGGACAAAGGCCCCTCGCCCGGATGTTCCCGGGAAACAACTCATCAGGCAAAGGTACGGTGCTGCCGGGAAGCATTTGCAGCCCCTCGGGTGCACGTACACAGGAGGGGGAACCAGGCCTCAGTGAAAATTTGTCCTGTGCTGCCCCTGTGCCCCCGAGGCCACAGTAGCCATCCGGGTTCTTGCTCAGGTACTGCAGGTGGTAGTGTTCTGCATAGTAGAAAGTCTGGCCCTCCCGGATATCGGTGGAGGTTGGACCAAAGCCGTGCTAGAGAGGAGAGAGAGAGATGTCAGGACCCGGTCTGGACACAGAGCTCCCAGAGGAGGAGGAGGAGAAGGAAAAGGAGGAGGAGGAGGGCGGGCAGGTGTGGTAGGCGGCAGATGGAGGCCTAGGTTGTGCACTGTCTCCGCGCTTCCCAGTGGGTGATTCTGGGCGGGCACTTTCCCCACTCTGCCTTGGTGAGCAGGGTCTTGAAGTCAGTTGTGAAACAGATTTCTGACCCTGAAGTTTGTGCTCCACTTGCTGCCCACTGCTGCCCAGAGCTTGCTGGGGCCCTGGCTGGTCCAACAGGGCAGGCACTGGCAGGGGCTGCAGCCTGGCAGGGCTCCTGTTTGGATGTCTCGGGGGCGGGGGTCCTGTGGGGTCTGCACTCTGAGCTCCGGCCAGGGAGGCTGGGGAGCAGTCGGGGAGGACGTGGCCTGAGAGCCTGTCAGCCCGCCCACCTTCTGTGACCCAGTTTAGGTCTGGCGGCATCTGTGTTGATGTCAACACAAGCTGGGGGCGGCGAGTGGAGCTGTTTGGGGCAGGAGATGTGTGAGGCACTGCAAGCTGCTCCCCACCAATGTTAGCGGCTCACTCTGCTTTGGGACAGCAGCTGCAGCCCGGCTCTTGTTTAAGGTGGGTCAGGTCATTCGAGTAATGCCACAGATGTCCCACTCCAGGTCCACTGGGACAAGTGTGCTGTTTCCCCCCCTCTGGGGGCTGTCTGTGTGCTGACAGCCCATCGGTCTCCTGGGGGTGATGTCCTCAGGTTGGCTGAGAAGGGCAGTCTGGTCTTAGGGTTCCACTGCTCTGAGCTGACCTTCCCTGGTGCCCCAGTGACTTCCTGAATTTCCAGCCTCAGGGGAGCAATTAAGGAGGCTGGGGCTCTGCAGCTGGCCAGCCTTGAGTGTATGATTAGGGAGGGTTCCAGACGGGGCAGAACGGCACTCTGAAAGTGCAGGTGAAGGTGTTTCAGTGCAGGCCTTAAAAGTGCTAGTGTCGAGAGACAGCAAAGGAGAGTCGGCTGCCCCGGACTCACGACAGCAGGCGGCCGTGGGTGAGGAGATGACCTCGTGTTCCTGGGACTCAGGGGGACGGCAGGCACGTGTGTGGAGGCACAAAAGGAGCCCAACCTGAAGGGACCCAGCTACGGGCAGCATGAGGGCCTAAGCAGTAAGGGGACAGAAGCAGGCAGACTTGCTTTCTGCGCTCGTACCTTTGTCGGTACCTGTTGAAGGCAACCCCCGAAGCACTGAAGGTCCCAGGGAACTCGAGCCCTAAGCCCCAGCCTGCCAGGACCCCGGGAAAGACAGCAAAGGATCTGGCGGGGGAGTTGGCGCAGGTGGAACACAAAGGCTCAGCATCATCTAGCACATTCTCATGGAGGACCGAGTTGACGCCCTGGGCCATCCTGACTCTCCTGAGTCCCGCAGTCACCGTGTCATCACACCTGAGATTGCGTGCTGTGTTAGCACCACCTCCGCCTTTCTGATGCTCACAGGCATGATCGGGGCTGAGCACTTAGAAGCTGGGATTGCAGAAGTGAGGTTTTCAGCCAAGCTTTGTGAGGCAGAGGATGGAGAGTGTCTTGTTTTCCTGCAGTACCTGTGGGCAGGCGTCAGATCTCAGCAGATGGCAGTCATAAGGTTTGGTGTTGAACTGTGGGTTCTCTGTTGCAAACCCTCTCCCTGCTGCTGGAGATACTCCTGAGACCATTAGCAATGGGCTCCCGAGCTTCCACAAGCAGCCGTTCTCACCAGCCCTTTCGGTGGGTCCAGAAACATCTATTTTCCAAGATACATCCCTTTCTGCTGGAGACAGAGGGAGTGTTTTCTATTTTCTGATAGAATCCTGGTACAGTACTTGGTATTGAAAATGGTTACAGGAAATACAACAGCAAAGATAGGAATCCAAGGTGCACTGTTAGGCCTGGTTTGATTTGAAGGCCGTCAAAATATGACCTTTTTGCTGGGGGACAGTGGGCTATGGTAGGCCATGGTAAGCGGCACCGAAACAGTGACTCAAATGACTCCCTGTCATTACTAAAGTCAGTTACCTGTTAAAAGGAACCAGTCTTTTGCAGTAGAATGCACTGGTGGTAGAGGCAAGTAGGTACTAAATGCCTTGGAATGTTTACAGAAATAAAAACAAAACAAAACAAAAGCCCAACAATCTTGGGACTTTAAATTTTCAACTCCAAGGTATAATCCAGGAGCCAGAGAAGCCTCTACAACTGGGTTTAAAAGAATCAAAACCCAACCCAGGGTTGCCCCTGCGGGTGGCAGAATCATAGCAGACCTGGACCTCACCGTGACCTCCTTAGTGCTGCCATGAAGGTCTGCCAACTGGGAAGGAGGATGACTGTTAAAACCCCCGGGGTGGAGATGATCAAAGTATGTTATGGGCGTGGATCCACTATTCTGTATAACTAATACACATTAATAAAATTCCCAAGGCTCTAGACTCCTACTTCTGGTTGGTTTATTCTGGAGTACAACAGGCCTCTTCCCCTGACCTCTTTGCCCCTGGCTTTCCAGTCCTGCTCCTTCCCAGCCCTACCCAACTAGCCAAGCTATTCACCACTGCCCAAGAGGCTAACTTCAGCCCACCGTCTCTGCATGTGTGGAGGACCACCTGGGCGACTCTCTTTGAAAGAGGAGCAGTTGCTTCCATTTTGGCTGAGCCTGACCCTATTTCCGTGTTTTGATATGTACAGAGCTGGCTAGGGCTTTTCCTTATCCTTTCAATTGGCTTTAAGCAATGCATATTGATCTAGCTGAGATGCTGATGGTAATCTTTGGAGATGGCAGGTGTGTTTCCCTGGACACACCACCCCCCTCGTTGCTCCCTGAAGTGAGCCGGGATGAGGAGGAATGGATGGGGCGGGATGTGTGAGCCAATGCTCCACCATGTCGCCTGGGAACAGAGGCTATGACTTTCTGGGGCTTCGAAGATTACACATCAGAGCTGAAGCACGACCCCAAAACAGTAGATGCTATCTCAATTGTGTTATGCAGACTACTCCTTCTGTGTATCCTTCTCTCTGCATTTGCAGGGGTGATTTCAGGCCTCCTGCCTAGCCCAGCTCGTGGTGCTCACCTACTTCCCATGGTTCTCACAGTCACTCATCCTCAAGCCACTCCCTTCTTCAGAATGAATAAAAACTGGGTTTGGCCTTGAGTTGAGGCCTGTGTTCCAGATAGCGTTCATCATGGCTGGACTAGGACCCCTTGGCTCCCCATAACTGCAAATATACCTTGGTGTCTTCATTTTCGCCATGGGTTGCACTGGATGTGGTAGATTGGGGTTAACTTGCTAGAATTCCAATAACTTTTCATGGGATTACAAACGTAAACTTCCTGGGCTGTGACAAGGACCAGAAAGGGTCTCTATACATATGGAGGAGATAACAAAGGGCACCATCCAAAGCTCTGCCTACAGAGAGGACTTCCTCTCACATCATTCAAGGCCCACCCCAAATGGGTCCGTGCAGCCCAAGCCCTTTTGCATGGGCTCTGCAGATGCAGGACAGAGAGAGCGTCCCCTGTGCCAGCTAGTATAAGGTGTGAGAGAGGCTTCTCTGCAGCCAAGGTCAATGCCATGGCCCCACCACATTCATACCCCTTAAACTCATTGAAGTCCAACCCTAAATTTCCCTTCCAAGAGGAATATTGCTTGCTCCAAGTGACAATCCTGCAGCATAGCAGGAATTAAATCACATCATCATCGTTCTCTGCTAAAAAGGAAAAAGGCACCTTGCTTCAGAGTCTTGGCCACCTATAGCCATTGTATGTGGCTTGCCAGGCCTGCTAATGTCCATTTCTTTTTTTTAAAATTTTTTTTAATTTTTTGGTTTTTCTCCAGTACCGGGAACCAAACTCATGACCTTGCGCTTGCCAGGCAGGCGCTTTGCCGCTGAGCTAAATCCCCAGCCCGCTAATGTCCATTTCCACCACGGTCACATGGACACACACACACTAGGATTCCTTGGGAGGAAAATATATGGCAGACAAGTAGTGGAGCACCAACCCCTACACCCTCCCTAATTTAAGCTAGCTATCAGTGGTCTGCAACTGCCACGCTGGAGTTGTGGGGGGAGAGTAGCTCCACCCCTACAATGCTGGACGTATGTATTGGATGGATGATGGCAGGGAACGTCTTTGAAATATTGAGTGGTGGTCTTGTGGTCTGGGAAGGGGGCACATAAAGCTCAGGGACCCAGCACCAGTGTTTGCTCTCCTTTCTGTCACTGATTTAACTTGGCCCCCAAAGGGGAGGAAGACATGAACCTATAGAGGGGAGGAGGACATGAGCCTATAGAGCAATCCAACATTTTTGTCCTCACACAGATGTTAGTGCTACTTGATCTGTGGATCACATGGGTGAATTTGCAATGTGGCTTGTACTGCAGTCTGAGCTCTGGGCAAAGCTCGCTCTTGCCTTGAGCTTCAGTCTCCACTGGAAACACTAGCAGTCACCTTAAATGAGTCAGAGAACTATTTCCCAGTACACTATATCCTGTCTACACAATCCAAAAAGGACCCACCACCGCCGTATCTCTTTCATAGTGATACCAGGTGTACCGGCCAACAATTAGTCTTTTACCTGAAGGGACATTCTGTGGATGCCCAGACACGTTGGTCCCTAAAACCTTTACCCATGTGTTAGCACCCCGATTCTTACAGACTTATCTTCCTTCCTCTACAGTCTGTGTGTTAGCAGGTCATATCAGGAATCACCACTTCTTATTCCAAAAGTATGACGAGCATTATACAGCACAGTGGACCCATATGACATGGTACTGTCACAGACAGCAAGAGAGTTAACACTTCTGGGAGGAGATAGTTAGTGGATGTGAGCTACAGGAGTTTTCAGTGAGTACTGATGGCCGTCTTCTTTCTTAGAGGGAGCCATGCATTTCCTGCACCATGTCCACATACTGTATGCTGAACTATGTACTGCGGTGAGGACGGCACCGGGGCCTCAGCTGGAGCTACCACGTGACGCAATGCATGGCAGGAGGTCATCACCTGCTGTGCCTCTCTGGGGTTTTGCAGGACTCACGCCGTGCCTTGAGTCGGGATAGGACAGAGTCAGCACCTCCTGTACCTTTAGGTCTTTGAGGGTGGAGCAGTCCTGGCAATTTCACCAACATTTCCATTGCCCGGCATGATGGCCGCTCACTTTGCTCCTTCAGAAACCTTCCTATTTGCTAGGCCATCAACTCTCTCTGAGAATTGCCTTGGCTGAATCAAACTTATTCCACTTCCCAAGGTGGTCGTAGCTCCCTCCTGGAAAATGCCTAATTTGAATGACTGACCCAGCCAGGACATGTCAAATTAGAGTCCCTCACCCCAGTTCGGGACAATTCTGGAAGGCCAGCCCAGCCTCAGAGACACCCACTTTCTCTGTCTGGTCCCGCTTTCTCCCCTCCCCACATGTCTCTCCCACCAGCACCCCCATGTCATCTCCCACACAATCTGATTCCCGGGAAACCCAAGCCAGCAGCTATCTTGGCCACCCTCCCACGGTCCTCATTCAATTATCCCTGTATATGGAGAGGGGAGAGACTGCTGCTTCCCCAGCCACCTCGTTCTCCTATTTTTGATCTACTAAGAAGGAGGAAGGAAAGGGATGATCTTCTCTAAATTCCAAGTTCTAATCTCCCACTTTAAGCTACAAACTGGATCAAAGTCCTCCGAGTCTAGCCCTGGTCCTGGGCACTAAAGCACTTGCACTGCAGGGTTGGGGGACTCCCTGGGTGCAGGTCTGTGCTGGACACTGAACCCCACCAGAAGCAGAGGTGAGCAAAAGAGAAAGAGAGACAAGGCAAGGTGATGTACAACCTTAACACTTATCCAGGAGAATTTCCTTGCTCATGGACAGGGAACCCGCGGTGACCTTCCTTTCAGCACTTTCCTAAGCCTCCCTTGGGCCTCCTTGTCAGAGTTCAAGGTTCTCGGTTAGGTGCCCCATGTGCTGGTGAACCCCTTGCTAGCCCTGTGCTGGATATTCCCCCACTGGGCTGGGTGTTCGGGAGGATTGAACTCATGCCTGACTTCCTGGATCTGGTGCGGACAGATGCTCCTAGGTGCTTGTGGCGGACGGGAGACAACAGAGCGGGGAAAGGAGAAGGAAAAGGAGGCTTTGACACCTTGTGACTCCATTTATCAAGTGAGCATGGCGGCTAGCAGCACCTGAGACCCCAGGCCCAGTGCTAGGAGGCCCTGGGGGCCACAAGTCAGGGAGCTCTCGGGGCCTCCAGACAGGGTGTAGGCTCTGCCTTCCTTTTGTGTCTCTTCTTGGATCCACGGAATAAATTGAGCCACAGACACAAACATGCCAGGCCTCCCCCGGGAGCCAGAGCTTAGGCCCCAGCTGAAGACGCCCACCTGGAAGAGCCTTTGGGTGCCCCAGTTAGCACACACCATGGGCGCCCCGCTGTCCCCCTGGGAATGAGAAAAGAAGCAACAGTTTGTGAGCTGCCCAGCGGGCCTTCAGCCAGGGGGCATGGGGTCAGGGGTCTCCCTGGGAATCCGGAGAGACAGCGCAGGTGTAAAGGGTCCCAGAGGGGCTGAGTACCCAGCAGTTGCCATTGGTGTCCATTTCCTGCCAGGCACAGAGCATCTTCCTGGAAAGCTGTTCCACCCTCGCCGAGCACGCTTTCCAGCTGAGCTGGCTCACTCTCAGCTTCTGCAGCTGCATGTTCTGGGATACGCCTGACCAAAGGAGGAACCAGTATAAGAGGACCATGACATTGGCCACCAATAGCAACCAGCCCCCCACTGACCAGGTGACAGCCCTGGAGAGCTGAAACAGCCTTGCAAGGTCCCACGCAGAAGCCCCAGCGGGTGGCTCCTTGCTCAGTGTCTCAAGTAGGATGCCCCCTCCCTTCAGGAGCAGCCCACAAAGCCACCACCCAGCCCCTGTGAGGGCACTGGGAGGAGCTTCCCCCATGGCCACTGTGGCCTGGCAGCAGGCTTTGCCTGTGCAGAGTGAAGAGCCCAACCTCAGAATCAAGGTGTCCAGGGCCTCTACCAAGCCAACTGGAAAACCCAGGAGGAGGACATGACTGGATGCATCATCTGGGGGAAAAGAATAGCCCCCATGGCCTTCCACACAGGAGCTCTTGGCCACTGTCCCATCCCAGTCCCTCCTGCCAGCCCGGTGTCCCACAGGGACAGGGGAGGAGTCATTAGTTATCCCATGACGATGGTCTACACTGTGTGCGCAGCAGGTAGGGGGCTGGGCATTGTCAGATCCTCCCCTGAAGGGAGGATCGAAACAATTTTATGGGGGAGCCGTAAAAATTGTCATTGCCGTCCTTTTTTCAGAGTCTCCTATGTGCTAGGTTTTTTGTATTCTACTTTTTTCCCCCAGTAATGAGTACTGAACCCAGGGCCTTTGCACTAAGCTACACCTTCAGCCCTTTTGTTAATTTTTTATTTTGAGGCAGTGTCTTACTACATTACCAAGTTGCCCGGGCTGGACATGAACTTCTGATCCTTCTGCCGCAGCCTTATCTGTCCTAAACTTTGAATGGGGGCCTTACTTGTATAATTCTATCAATTTAAACTACATGACTGCCTTGAGGAAGTCACTACTATCATTATATAGATGAGAAAAGGTGAGGGAGAACGAGGTGAAGAGCCGTGTGCGGTAGTGCACTCCTCTTATTCCAGCACTCTGGGAGGCTGAGGCAGGATGCAAATTCAAACCCAGCCTGGGCAGCTTGGCAACATAGTGAGACCTTGTGTCAAAAAAACCAAAAAACACACACACAAAAAAAACAAAACCCAAGAGACAAAAGAATGAAAACAGCCGGGGATGTAGCTTACTGCAAAGGCCCTGGGTTCCATCCCCAGTACTAACAACAAGAAAGAAAGGAAAAGAGAGAGAGGTGAAGATCTTGTGTCAAATTCAGATCCAAGTCTTCCCTCATCCACTGCATGATGCTGCCTACCCCAGGGCAGCCTGTGGGCCTTCTTCGGGTTCTGAAAGGGAGACACATACCATACCCATAAGCTGATACCCACTCTGCCATCCAACAGCGGTCCCAGGACATCTCCTTCCCCTGCAGGCAGATGGGCATTTTGAAGGGAGTGAATTGTACCGGAGTGGCCAGCAGGAGCAGGGCGAGGTCGCTGTCCAGGTAGGGCGGCCTGTAATCTTTGTGAATAATGATCTTCTGCACTTGTTTTCTCTCCAAGTGTATGTCACTGAATGCTTTGGCTCCCATGACCACAGTGACATTTACCGCTGCCATGTCAAATCTGAAGGATGAATAAAAACATCAGGGCTAACAGTAGTCACGGGGCGTGGTGCGTTTTAGAATCATTCATAACCCACAGAACTTACAGCTCTACATACTGAGAAATCCAGAGTAGCGGGTGTGCCCTGGTGGCCTGGGGAATGGCTAGACATTAGGTAGATGGGGGTGGGGCCCAGACTCCAGCCAATCTCTGAGCTGGTGGAACCATCAGCCCAGGGAACCACTTGCCAATGGAAATGGAATACATCCATCCTAGAGAAGAGGACAGGAGTTCCTTGGTGACTGGGTGCTCGGCTGTCGTATCAAATGCTGTGCCCCCTGCACTTGGAACAGCACACAGTAGGTGCTCAGTGAGTGTATGCACAGTGCAGTCCAATGTGTTGCCTTCATATCAGAAGGCAGAGGGGAGAAGGGCCCTGATGCTCCAGTGCTAGCAGCCTACCTTTGTACATGGTAAAGGGGGTGAGGAGGAGAAAGTGGGTGGAGAGCAGAGACTTTCGGTCCAAAGCAACTGGAACACACCAGGTACAGAACCCATGGCCTCAGAAGCCTTGCGCACTAATCCACAGAGCAACGGCCCAGACAACATGCAGGTGAGACGCGGTATAAAAGATGACAACTGTCCAGGCACTTACAGGGTCTTTGGGAAGCAATGTGCAGCCGTCAGGACCCACCACCGATGTATGATGGAGCCTCCGCAGAGGTGCCTCTGGGACATCTGGATACTCACTTGCCAGGGGAACTCGCCATCCTGGACTTCCAGCATCTCACGGAATGGCAACCATGATGTGTTGGGAAAGGCTGGTCTGTAGCCACAGCGAACTGATTCTGAAAGAGGAAGGAGCCCCGGGCACATGAGCTGCGCAGAGAAAGAGCCTCGTCCCACACTGACACCTTTCCAGCTAAGGCCAGTGCAAAGCCCAGCAAGGGCAGGTGAGTGGCCCAGGGGACAGAGCCAGCAAATCGCACTCCCTTTAGCATCGATTCCTCACTTCCTGGGAGCCGAGACCCAGGAGGGCAGGCAGAGCTCCTCCAGAGGGCGTGCAGTGTCAGGTGGCAACGGAGACTACCAAAGATGCCACGGGCCATCAGGAGCCAGGACCCAGGTGGTAATTTGGCCTGGGAAAAAGTACTATGAACTTCCGGTCTATAACCGGAAGTAACGATGGCGTCCAGCCCCCTAATCTCATGGCGGCGAGGGGAGGGAGCTAGAAAGGCGGGGCCCTTTCCTACCCCTGGGGCTCAAACTCAGTGGGGAGCTCTGCTCCCAACATAATGGGAGGTGGACGAAAGGAAAAGGTAGCTCACACCAGCTTCGACGGGGCGATGCTTGGCAGTTTGCAGGCAGGCGCACCCTTGCCAGCGTGAGACCACCCGAGGCTAAGGCAGGGCAGGGTGTTGCTCAGGAGCACTGTGGAGAGTCTGGGCAGACTACAGCCAAGGGCGCAGTGATTTAAGGTCTCCAGTGCCACAGGCTTTCTCTTGGCTACCACCAGCAGAGGCTGTGTGCGGCCTCACACAGGTGTGCAAAGCAGGCAGGCCCTGGAGGGCTGAAGCTCTGCTTGATTGGACTATGTTTAAATGACTGGATGTGTAAATAGTAAGTTTGGCATTAGAGGCTTTTGAACTAAGAGGAACCAACTTGCTGGGAAAAAAAAAAAACCATAGGGACCAATAGACAGAGGCCACCTTAGTTTATATAGCAGGAGTGAATGAATAGGGGAGAGGGCTTGAACTCACGAAGGGATGTGAGTTCCCTTAGTGAGCTCTACCACATGTCCCCAGACACACACACCAAGCCACAGGAGCAGAAAGCAGAAAACAGACGTAGGTCAGACGGCATCAGGAGGAAATGCCCTGCCCCTGGCAGCAGCCCTCCCATACCTCACACTGAGAAAGCTCAGCGTGCACAGTGCAAAGAGGAATGTTAGAGTCCGGGGTGGGTGGTAAAAGAGTTTTGGACCTAAGAGGTGATACACTGGGGGATCCAAAGAAGATGTGTGGAGGGGTGGGGAGGCGGGGGAGGGAGCGGACGATATGCAAAATAGACAAGGGCCCGATCTCCAGCAAAGAGATTCCTGAACGAATCCTGCAACTGGCAGGTACAGGAAAATGAGAAGCAATAGAAAGGAATTTGGTATAGAAATAATATAATAAATATTACATGTATGTGAAAAAGCACCTGAATTTCCCAGGTAAAACTCTGACTTGCTTTGTTGGAATTGTAAAATAACTATAAAATGACTTTGAAGAAAGATGGCTTATAAACACACACACACACACACACACACACACACACACACACTTTCACACAATACACAATACAGCCGTCCTCAATCCATACTGAAACTGACCACAGTACCTTGTTTTTAAATCTATCCTGAAATTAGAAGAACCAATTTTATCCGATAAACTTGGAGTACTTTCAGAATATGGCACTTTTTTTTACCAGGATGAAAGAGACACTGACAATCAACATCTCTATCCTACAGTTCCTCACGGATCAAAGTTCTGGGAACAAAATGAGGAAAAACACCGTAGATTGCCATAACTCTCCACAACTCAGAGGCAAATGCCCACGGCCTAGGCAGGCAATGTGAAGGAGAGGGCTTCTCTGGGCCACTTGTCCTCTCTTGGACAGGCTGGAGCGACGCCTTGACCTCGTGATGCTTTTCCTAAACTCTGACGTGGCTTCTTCATGGTTAAGGTGAGGCAGCTGCTAAGCCTTGTGGCAGGAACTGGAGTTATCTTTGCAGAGAAAAATGTGGGGTTGCTCGACTCAGGAAATAAAAGAGGCTTTGGGTCCCAAGGAAATCACCACAAAGAGAGAAGAGATCCAGAATCCAAGGATTCCCCTATGCATGGGACGGTCCTGCCCATGCTGAAGGAACGTCACCCCTGTGCCCACACCTCAGAGGGAGAATATCCCATGAAACAGTCCCCATTCCTCCCAGCTCACCCTCCGCCACGCCCCCAGGCAAACTTGACCAGGATGATAAATGATTGCCCTCCACCCTCCAGCCTCCGGGGGAAGAGAGAGCGCCAGGCTGATGCAAAAGGGACAGGTGACAAGATTCTACTAGATCATGCAGCAAAAGACAGGTCTGTGAGACTGGCCCTGAGTTAAAAACAAGCTTAAAAAATGAAAATCATGCAAAACTACCTCAAAAAAAAAAGTACAAAATATACCTGGATAATACTTTTGTTTGGATAATCGCCAAGAGAAACACAGAGGAGGGGCTGGGGATTTAGCTCAGCAGCAAAGCGCCTGCCTGGCAAGCGCAAGGTCGTGAGTTCGGTTCCCGGTACCGGAGAAAAACCAAAAAACCAAAAAAAAAAAAAAAAGTCAAGTTAACA
>NW_004955403.1:52120400-52138071 GCF_000276665.1 Chinchilla lanigera
TAGCTCAGCAGCAAAGCGCCTGCCTGGCAAGCGCAAGGTCGTGAGTTCGGTTCCCGGTACCGGAGAAAAACCAAAAAACCAAAAAAAAAAAAAAAGAAAAAAAAAAAAAGAAACACAGAGGAGAGCTCTTTCATACAAGGACATTTCAGAAAACGTGGAATGTTATAAAGTAAGAGCTCCTAAGAGGAAAGACAAAAATAAAAAAATAATGGACAGAACAAAGAAAAGGAAACTAATTGAAAACTTAACATGCAAACTGATGGAATATGCCAGCTGCACCGCTTTCTGGCGGAGGCGGGGACAGGTGTGGGCTCTGCCCGAAGCACCAGAGTGAGTGCTGAGGAAGAGAAAGAAATGCAGAGTGTAGCCAGCGACAGGAGCGTCCTGGGCTCTTGACACTTTGCGAAGAGGTAGACTCCAGGTCCTCGCAGTGTTGAGGGCCTGATCAACTCTTGTGGCTTTGGCGAGGAGCCTCGGGATCTGCACCCTAGCGGTGAGGCTGCGTGAGAATTAACCTAGGCTGCGAGTGGAATCATAGACATGAACTTCACCTTCTCAAGAGCTGCAGCAGCAGCCAGGTGATGACAATAGCGGGTGCAGAAGCTTCCCCGACGCGGGTGCCCACACTCACACAGTACTGACGCGGCCCCTCCTCCCCGGCCTCTGCACGCCGCTCAGGGAGAAGAGGTGAGCGTGCTGGTGGTGTTTGTTAACGTTAACGTTACTCCAGGAGTCACTGGTGACAGAGGTGTAACTCCTGTGTCGCTTATAGAATTGACTTTGGTTTAAAAATTCTATCTAAAAGAGAAAAAAAAACAACAAAGAAAAGAGAAAAATTTGGGGGCAGAGCCACAAATGCAAAGCCAGAAGAGGCTGGATTCAAGCCCAGATATATCAGTAATAAAGTAATGAAATGGATTTAAAAATTAAATGGTATGCTCGACTTTTTATAAAGACATAGAAAAATTAGAAACATGTTGGTGGGTAAAATAAACACCACTCCAACAGATCTACTGTATTTCTCATCCTACTTAACCTGTGCAGGTGGAAAATAAAATATATATAAGGGTAAGAACTGAAGAAAGAAAACTCTCTGAGGTAGGAGGATCACAAGTTCAAGCCTAGCCTGGGAAACTTAGTGAGATGAGACCCTGTCTTAAATTTAAAAAATAAATAAATAAAAAGGGCTGGGGATGCAGCTCGGTGCAAAGGCCCTGTGTTCAATCCCCCAGACTGCAAAAATAAACAAACAAACAAATAAAGATTATTCACTGTGACTTGATTGTGAATACAGGAAATCCAAAAGGAAAATGTATATATCAATAATGAACAGATGAATTTAGCAAGGTCATTAAAGATTCATGTTAAAAAATCTATATACTAACATCAAATGGATATAAAAAAGTGTCAAAATAATATTTACATTAGTTTTAATATCACAATATATCTGGAAATAAAGGTAAACAAATATATGCCAAACCCGTACTCAAAAATTTGACTCTGTGTCTTGCTGAGATAAATACATAGTGGTGTAACATATCCACGAAAGGGAACACTCGATTTTCGATGAAGATATCAAACTTCCCCAGTTGTCCTGTACACCACTAAATGGAATCCCCATCAAAACCACAGTTTTGTTTGTAGAGCTTGAAAACCTTGGTTTGAAATTAGAAATGTAACTGGCCAAGAACTGCACCGCTGAAGGACTGATCACATTTCATTATTCACTATAAATCTAAGCAAATTAAGAGACAATGTACAAAGCACAAAAATCAGTACAGTTCACCAGTGAAACCTGCAGAATCTAGAACCAGCCTGGTACAATGAGGGGACACCTCCCCCCGAGTGACCACGGGGAGAGGACACTGGTTCAGAAGATGGAGCTGGGCCAGTTGCATATCCATGTGGGAGGAAATTAACATTTTAATTTTATTTTTCTTTTTACTTGACACAATAACTATACATATTCAGGGGGTACAGTGCTATAATTCACTAAATGTATGTAATGTGTAGTGGTCAGATCAGAGAAATAGCATTGCCACCTCATCGCTTCTGTCTTTAGAAACTTCAACTCTTCTAGTGCTTCATAAAATAGATAGTAGGTTGTTGATGATAATAAAATAGGTAATAGGTCCGTCACTGTGCTGTGGGACCCTGGGACTCAATCCTCCTGTCTCGCTGTGTTTTGTCACCCCTCATCCAACCTCTCTTTGTTCTCTTCCCCTTGACCTTTCCAGCCTCCAGCAGACATGGGTCTACTCTCTCCCTTGAGATTAACTCTCTTGGCTTCTAGCTGTGAGTGAGCGCACCGGGTGTGTGTCTTTCTGTATCTGCTCATTTCGCTCAGTGTCCTCCAGTTCCATCTGTTTTGCCACAAGCAACTTGGTCCTTAGCTTCTGCTGTATAAGAACTGATGCCGAATGGATTGTAAGTATAAAGGTAATAGAAGAAATAAAATCTCCTTTCCAACCCAGAGTGGGAAATGTAAACTTAGGAAGTGAAATCATAAAAGTTCTAGAATAATAAATAGCTAACAAATTTTGAGTATTTACAGTGCCAGGCACAGTTCTCAGAGCTATATACGTATTTAATCCTCACAAACCCCTAAGATGGCCATTTTACAGAAGGGGAACAAATACAGGTGTAGTAAATAGAGCATCCTAAGATCACACAGGAAGCACACGGAAGAAATGTAATTAGAACACACACTAACTTCAGAGTTCGTACTATCCTCCCTTTTCACAAATCTGATATGGTCCTAATCTTGGAATGAAAAAGCCCTTCAATGTATCAAATAAAAGCCTAGAAATACAGTACACATATTGGTAAATGTGTTACATAAACTTTTGGTCCCAGTTTGGTCCAAAACGAAGTTGGAAGAGTACTAAAGAATTAGGAGAAAAGATTTTACAGCACAGAGAAGAGACAAAGGGCTAACGTTACTGCAGTTTAAAATAGTCTGACAAATCAACTTCTAAGGCTCACCTGAATAACAAAAACTTTTGCAACATGTCATCCTTCAAAACATAAACAGGAAAAGTTACAAGTAGGCTGGGAATGGGCGGGCAGCAAGGTGGCTCTAAGGGCAAGTGTGGCGTGCTCTTATGGTCAGGTCTGTCTGGGAAACGCAGATTAAGTGACGCGAAACCCCTTTGGGTAGATAGAAAGCTACTTCGGCCCTACAGGAAGAGTACTGGGGAGCCCTATTCCAGGCCCCCAACCCCTGCCTGTTCCAGGGCGTTTTTCAGAAGAGGGTGGAGCCAGGAGAAGCACCTCTGCTTGTTGAGCTACGTTCCAGTCCGTGCTCCAAGTCCCCCGTGCGTCCAGAACTCTGGGCCCGGGCCCCAGCGGGTGGTTCGGGAGGCATCGCCGCTGACTCTGCCTGATGCCCGGTTACACCCGCATTTCCTGAGTCCTTGGCTGTAACTCGGCACCCTCGGGAGCCTCAGTCTGCTGTACGGGAGGCAGAGGCGAGCTGGCATGCTTTCCCCACCCTCTGCTGTGGGCTGACCCGGCACCCACCTGGCTCATCCTGGCATTGTCCCTTGAGTCCCATGAGCAGTGCAATTAGAAGCGAGAACATCTTGCCCGAGAAGTCCAGAATCACCAGACTTCACCTCCAGCCTACGTGGATGGGCACCATGACAGCGGCAACCGTGAGCATCACAAGTGCATGGCGCAGCTGGACCCTGGTGACATCACAGTAAGCCCTGGGGCCAGGAAGGGGGGCTGCAGATCGGCCCACGCCCCTGGACCTTTCCCTGTCTGGCGTTCCCTCTGCAGCAGTGGTGGAAGGGCCAGGTCGGGCCAGCATTTGTCTGTGTGGTCCCCTCCCGCCCTTGACCCTGAACAACTTGAGGAGCCATCAGGGCTCGCGTCTGCCCAGCATTCAAAGCTTTGAGTCTCTGGGCGTGTTTATATAGTCTCTGCAAGCACAGCTCAATGGCCTCATGTACCTTGTTAGGAGATTTCTGTCTATAGCCCTCCTCAGTCTTGTGAGGGGCTCTGAACAGGGGAAGGGATGGAATTAAGGAGGACCATTTGCTAACACCTGTGTTCAAGGGTCACTCAGGGGTGCAGCACGGAAATTATTTTAGGCAGGACAAAACCAGGAAAGAGAGTATTGTGTGGGAAGTGGCTGTGGTGCTGCAGGAGAGCAGCGCTGGTGGCTGGAGACAGAGGGGCTGCTGAGAAATCGCAGGAACGAGAAGCGGGAGAGGTAGGGCACAGAGGCTCTGTGGCCCAGGGCGCACAGGATGCCCAAGCAGCGCCTCCTGCAGACCCGGAAGTCCGGAGCAGAGGCACCACTCTCCAGGGTCACAGAATGGAGAAGAGGCCTGGAGAATGCGCGGAGACCAGGGGGCTTAATGAAGCCCAAGGAGCCAGGGAAACGGACCCCTCGGCGCCGAGGCAGAGCCAGAAGCAGCAGTGGTGATGGCCAGACCCGGAGGAGCCGGTGTGGGTTGGGAAATGAGCAGCGCGCTCCCAGGAGGACTGGTGCCTCCTGCCTCCCCCTCTGTTAGACTCTCTCCGTGTCCACCGCCTCCCTCTCTTCTCGTTCACATCCTTCTCATTTACGGTATCTCAGTCCTCTCTTAAAACCTGCAAAAGGCCAGGGATAGAGCTCAGTGGCACAGCACCCGCCTGGCAAGTGTGAGGTCCTGAGTTTGATTCCCGATACCAAAAAAGAAGCTCTTAGATGGCCTCCCTCTCCTCTGACTTCCTTGAAGGCCACCACCTTATCTCTTCTCAGTCACAAATTCAGGCCTCCCCACTCAGTGAGCAAATACATGGTGATTGAATAAATGAAATACCCACTGCCAGAAACAGGAGTTATCTACAAAGGTCCCCGAAATCCAAGAGCACCCAGTTACCGTCAAGGATCATTCTCCTCCTTTTTCAGGGGTCAGGTGTGGGCCCTGTCACCCCCTTCCCAAAACATTCTCCTGATTCCCATTCCCACCCTCTCTGCTTTAGCACTAGTGACCATCTGCCGTGAGCTACGTCTGTCTCTCCTACTGGACTCTAACTTTGATGAGCGCGAGGGCTTTTTCTTTTTCTTTACTATTCTTTTCCAGTTCCTAATGGTGCCTGGTGCATGTGAGACATTTAGCAAATAGTGGGAATGAATGAATGAATGAATGAATGAATGAATGAATGAAGTGCTTGAGAGGAGGGTTGGAGGTTGACCTGTGAATGCCGTGAGAAGTTCCAGTCCCGGCCCCACTCCCAGTGGCTTGTATTCTCTTAGGCGAGTCATACCGGGCGTTTCCTCTCCTTTCATGGGTTTTTGATGGCATTAATCAAAATCATACAAGAATTAGAAGTGATCAGATGTCAGAAGAATTAAGAGACAGGCACATTAGGCAGAAGATAGTGGGGGGGGGTGGACCCAAGGCGCAGTAGGATGACCAGGCCTTGGTCAGATAAGCAAAGGCCTGAGGTGGAGAGTTCACAAGAACCAGGTGGACAATTAAGTTCAGGGACATGACAAGCCCTTAGGTAGCAAGCAAAGTGATGGATGCCGCTGTGACAGTCTCTACACCTACCTATCTGGAAAGCGTTTCTCCTTCTCACCTTGTTCTTTAAATAAGTCGCTTGGATAGGACAGAGGCCAGCAGGCACATGCAGACTATGCTTGCTACATGCCTCAACTCCTCCTAGACCCCTTTCTAATTTAAGTAATCTGTTTCCGTCCGAGGTTAACCTTAGTCTGACTTGGAGTGATCTGGGTTCTAGCCATTCTTTGGCATAAAAACTCCTAGATGAAAAGTCCCACTGGCAACCCCCTTGCTTGTCCCCTTCTGACTACAGAGAGCTATTTCTCTCTTCTTAGTAAACATTCCTCCTGCCGCCTTTGTCCTCACATTCATGAGACACAGACCCAGATCAGGCTGTTACAGAAGCACACAGAGGGGCAGCCTCCTTCGGAGCTGGGCGGGTCTGGGTTTCAGTGCTGGCACGCTGCTTGGTAACCGGTGAGGTTGGCCTGCCTCTTCACCCTGTCTGCGGTCTCTCCTGCTACATGAAACACTGGAGGGGCTCCCCTGACCCAGTTGAGAGAATTACTCTGCAGCTTCAAGGGGACAGCAGTGTACTTAAACTTTATATAAATAGAATCAATCCATATCCCGTGACTATTAGAAGTCAATAGTATATCTTGGGACTTGCCTATGTTCTTACACATATCCATACTTTCTGTTTTATTGCTGTATAAAATTACATTGAATGAAGGTGCCAAAAATTTAAGTCTTATTTTACAATGAAAGAACATTTAGGTTGGTTCAGGTTCTTCCTGACACTGGGTAGTGCTGCTGTGAATATTCTCACATGGGTTTTCTGGACCATGAGTATGAGGTTTTCTGTAGGTTATTCTAAAGGGGGAAGATGTGGAGTCATAGGGCTCGTGACTTCAAAATTGTTACAAAAGACTAACTTATGTTCTATATTGTCTGCACCAATTTTAACTTTCACGAGGGCTGTACAAGTGTCAAATTTAGCCCCGGTTCTTCTTATTTTCAAATTTCTACTTTTCTGGTAGACATGAAACACTATTGCATTATAGTTTTACATTGACTTTTTCCTTGATACTAAATAAAATTGATTTGTTCATGTTTATAATATATAAAGAAAGTAATGGCAAATGCAAACTCCTGGGCTAGAAGGAAGTCACAGAGCAAATCGCCTCGCTGCCCCTCCTGCTGGGACATCACTTGGAAGCAGAGGGGGCCGTAGTGAGATGACCTCTGACCCTGGCATCGGGTAACCGAGCTAAGTGGGAGCCACGAGCTGCCACCGACTCCAAATGCAAAGGAGGCGTTTAAAGTTGTGACCCAGCTGCAGAACATCATCATCATCGCAACAAAGGTGCCCTGGACCCCTCCTCTGCAGTAGTCACTGTGATTGCAGCTGCCCTTCCCAGGCCTTGGGGTCGGTGCTATTATAGGCTTTGCAGAGAGATACAAGGAGAAGCTCCAAGGGCGGAGCAGCCTGCCCAAGGCCCTCACAGAGGTGGCGGAAGCAGGGATTGACTCCTACAGTTTGCCTCCAGAGCCCACACGCACGAATGCAGCCTGCAGACCACTTCTCGGTGGCGTGGGGCACTGTGGACAGGGGGACTCCTTCGAGGACAGCGAGTCCGGGTGAATGTCAGAGATTAGGCACGTGTATTGTCCCAAGTCTCTGCGTCCCGCTGGATCCTGGTGAGATCCTTGTGCCTGTAAGGTCCTAGTCCAGTGATGACCATGGGTATCACCCGCTTGCTGGTAACGGCCGCCCAAACTGGTCCATTGGAAGAGGTTTGGGTGGATCCCTGGCTCAGCAGGAAGCAATGTGACCAACTGTCACATCTACCACCACCTTACAGGGGTGGGTGGCTTGAGGCAAGGGTTCACAGGGTCTGTCCAGCAAGCCACTGTGCTAGAGAAGCCACGACCTTCCCCAGTGGCCCTGGGGACAGCCCTGCAGCAAAGGCACCTATTCATGGCGTGGGCATTGTGACTATTGCTGTGTTTAAACAGGAGTGACGCACAGACGAGGAAGGAGGCCCAGCTTTGTGCTCTCCACTGTCCTTTCGGATGTCATGCGGTGGGACAGTCTATCCTGTTCAGATAAGAAAGCTCAAGGAGGCCTCGTGGCTCTGCTGATAATTCTTGGAATCACCCTACAGCCACTATGACAAAGGACCAGCTGAGCCTACCCTTATAAGCTGAGTCCAGCTTCAGTCGGCGTTCAGTTCCCTCCCTGGCCGGGGTCTGGTCAGCAGCCGGGCTGGCTCTGCTCACCTCCCCCGGGGCTTAGGGCCAGGGTGGCGGCAGCACAGATTGGGGCGAGCCGGCGTCAGCTAGCCATCGTCCCGGCCTGGTGGGCTTGGAAGACCGAGGCTCAGGTGGGGTTTTCACTGGCTCTTTCATGCTCCCCGCTGGTGCACAAGGATGATCTGAGTACGAAGGTGCCTTCAGCTTTCTCAGCCCTTGAGTGTCTGCCGGCACATCCCAGCCTGCTCCTTCTGTGGTCCTCTTGTCCCTGCCGGAAGACCATGGCACAGAGACCAGGGCCACCCCCAGCATCTGTCCCTGAGCACCGCCAAGAGGTCTCAGACAAATGCTGGTGTCCAGGTCAGTCCCTATCTGGAAGCATCCCTCCCAGACCACAGCGGCTGCAGCCATGCTGCCCATCCCCGCCCCAAATTTCTCAGGGGTGGGTCAGACTCGGGTCCCAGGGAGGATCTGGCTGACATCCGGGAGAGGCTGGGAGAAGGCACACACCCGGCTCCCTACCCTGCCAACCCCTTCCAGAGCACTGGGATGTGCAGGGCGAGCCTGGAAATCAGCACCAGGGCTGCCAGATAAGACATGGGCACCAGTTCAACATGAACTGCAGGTGATCAGCGATGTCCTTGTTAGTGTGAGCATGTGCCGAACACTGTGCGGGGCGTATTAAAAAGTCTCTTGTTAACAGAAAACGCAAATTTGCACAGGTGCCCTCTTTTTATTTGCTGACTCCGTCCCAACCCCGCTGCACAGCACAGTCAGAGGACCCCGGGCCAGCACTCCCATGCTGTCACCAGGAGAATGCCCGCTGGCAACGGTCACTGGACACTTGTCTCCTCTTGTGCCTTCTTCCGTCTCCGAGTTCCTCATATTCCCCTTGAGAATACTGAAGTTGCTCTCCAATCTGTGTCCTAGACTTGCCCAAAGATGGGCAGAAGTAAAACCAGGGCACAGCGAGTGAGGCCACCCCAGGACCAGGAGCCAGAGTGAGTGGTGAGACGAGGGCTGGGGTGGCAGGTGACCCCTGGACAGCCTGAGGAGCAGGGGAGGTATTAACCAGGGAGGCGGGGCTGACACCATCCCAGCGCCACTCAGCAGGCAGTGCCCCCCCTGCAGAGGGGACACTGGGCAGCCAGGACAGGCTGTGCCCACAGAGCCATCACTGGGAGCTAGAGAAGAGCAGGGGCCGGAAGTAGCCAGAGCTGTGTCCTCAGTGGTGGAGGGGCCTCCCAGTCACCGCGCCTCACCCTGGGTTTCTCCAGGCAGCACTGGAGGCCTCTGCTGCACGGAAGGAGTCCAGGAACACGCAGAGGCTGGGGACTTGTGGCCGCTGTGGTGAGGGCAGTGATCGCTGCCTCCTCCAGCCCTGGGGCCCAGCCGGTGGCCACATGGGCAGGCCAGGGGGCTCCGGTGAGTCCACTCAAGTCAGCACACAGAGAAGTGCAAATCCTGCCCAGCAGTGCGGTGACCACGTATTGGGCATTTCCTCCTAAGTCTCACATCTCCTCCTTTAGGAAAAGAAGGACGGGTGTGGCCCGGGGTTGGGAGACCATGTGATTCGATCCAGAAGTGCAGGGACCAGGAAACATGGCCCACTGGGCAGGGCTTGAGGGGTGGCCAGGACCCCTGAACATGGCCCGTGAGAGTCATACCTGAGACCACTGGTCAGGGTCCTTGGAACACACAGGGTATGAGTGCTGGGAGAGGCCTCAGGTCTCCTGGGCTCCTCCTGTCCTGGTCCCCACATCCCCACGTCCCACCCACCTCCCACAGAAGCCCAGGGCAGAGGATGTGGCCCTTGCAGAAGGGCTGGGTGTGGCTGAAGCCAGAAGTAGGCTGCCTGGGGACACCAGGTAAAAGTGGGAAACACCAGCTCAGCCGGAAGGTGGCCCAGATCAGAAAGCCTTTGCAGACTTCCCTGGGGGACCCATCTTGAAAACAAAATAGTGGGAAGAATCTGCCTGACCTAGGCCCATGCCCTTTGTGACATCGCAGCCCCCTGGGCCTTAAGAAGGCTGCTGTCAGGCTGGGGTCCCTCCCTGACCTTGGCCTCCGTCACCCCCGGCATACCCAGCCCATCATGCTCCTGCTCCCGATTCTGCTGCTCATGCCCCATGCCAGGGCAGCAGATTTCGGTACGTGGACTCCTCTCCGAGGGCCCCAGCAGCTTTCTGGGCAGGGCTGGGCAGGGCTGGGCAGGAAGTCATCCTTCCCACATCCCTTTGTGCAGTCAGTGGGGACATTAGGAGCCCAGCTCAGAAACCAGCTCACTGGCCACCAGGAGGCCTGTTCACGAGAGCGCAGATGACAGTGGGACGTCCCAGGCCACTCTTCCTTGAAGTCAGTGCTCTTTTTTTGGTGGCGGAGAGTACAAAAATTTGAACCCAGCGGCCTTTGCACTGTGCTACATTCCCAGCCCTTTTAAAATTTTATTTCTTATTCTGAGCCAGGGTCTCACTGAGCCATTAAATTGTCCGGGCTGGGTTCAAACTACTGATCCTCCTGCCTCAGCCTCCCGAGTGCTGGGGTTACAGGTGTGAGCCACCATGGCTGCCACTCCTTCTTCCTCTCCCCCAGCAGACAGCTTGGCAGCCTCAGCAGGCCAAGCTCCAGGGTGTTCTGTCCTCGCAGGCAGCCCCTCCCAGCTCCCTAAGGAGTCGCTGCCTCTTCCAGGCGTAGTCACCAGCCAGCACTCCCCTGTCTAACGTGCGCACCCCACTGCCAGGCAGTTTCTGCCCTTGGTCGGGGTAGAGCTCCTGCGGGCTGAGGATTTGCCCAGAGCCACTCACGGGGAAATGGCAGAGCTCTTTGCCTGATTTGCTTCCCACAGCCCTGGCACAGTGCACAGCCTGGTCACCCAGCTTCCTTCAGTCCAGCCTGGGGTCACCAAAGGAGCATGGTGTGGGGGAGGGCATAGGGAGATCATCAGCAGAACTGGCCCCTTAGGTCCAATTGTAAGGAAACCCAAAAGCACCATCAGTCACGTCACTCCCCACCCTCTCCGCAGCCCCCGCGGCTTCTAGGCTTGGGCTCCGGGCTGGTCCCAAACCTCACATGGTTCTATGCTGGTGGTGCCCTGACAGGCAGGGAGGACGGACCTGGCTGCAGTCTGGGTGGTTTTGGTGCAAAACGGATAGGAGACATTCTGCCAGCTGTGCCAGCATTGCCCGAATCTCTGCTGTGCCAGGCATCTGGCAGGCACCTCAGCCTCTGCCTCATTCTGTCCTCACATCAGTCTCGCAAGCTAAGACCACGCAGGGCCCTCAGGAATGAGGAGCAGGAGAATTAGCTTCCCCAAATCAGGCGACAAGCAAATGGTAGCCAGGGGTCAGGCTCTGCTGTCTGCTCCAGAGTTTTAGGCAAGTGGCACGGCTGTGCTTCAGAGAGAGGGGACATCTGTGACAGTCACCTGCCGGCCAGTCAAGCTCCTCACATGCTGGGTGTCTGCATGCATTTCCTTCTGCGCGTCTCCATGCACATTTTTGACATGACAGAAGTCACAGGTTTGAAACAGAACTTGTGTCCTGACTTTTTATATCACAGGCATCTTCCTACATCCTTAAAAATTCCCCAGGAGCAGCATTCTGATGGCTGGGTTGTAGTTAACGATCCAGGTGATGGGGGCGCTGCTGAGCCCTAACGTTTAGGCTGCTTTCAGTTTGTTGCTATCCCAACCATCATGGCAGTGGGCGTCTTCCAGCCCAGCTTTGCCCCTTTGGAGGCGTTTCCCAGGGCGGAATCCTTGTATCTGAGGACCCCTGTGGCTGCTGAGTGCTTCTCAGGGCCTCAGCATCACCCAGTGTGCCTGTCTCCTGTTGGCACTTAATATCTGTGGCAGAGTTAGGAAAGAGGGCGTCACCGCCAGGCTGGCACCGCAGGGACTGTACCGCAGTGGAAGAGACGCAGAGGAGCCAGGACAGGAGCGCAGGGCTAGGCGCAGGCCTGCAGTGGCCTCTAGGGAGAAGCAGTCTCTGGCCTGAACCCCGTGAGGGAGAAACCAGGCAACGGTGGAGAGAAGAAGCCTCCAGCAAAGCAGCAATGGGGGTGGGAAGAACACTACCCTCAACTCCCGAAACCTTGCTCAGGCCAGTGACAAGCTGCGTGAGTTTGGGCAAATCACTTGACCTCTCTGCACCTTGATTGTCCCAACTGTAAAATGGGGATGAAAATAACAGTAGCTACTGGTGGAGTGGTTGTGAACGTTAAAGAGAATCGGCCCTCATAAGGTGCCCGGCGCACTGTGTGCCTAGTGACTAAAATAGAGGAAGTGCAAGTCCAAGTGTCCTGAGAGCTCCTCTGTACTCCTGATGGCCAAAGTTTCTTGATACACACTGCTAATTTCTCCGTGTATTTTAACCAAACGTTACCCCACTGGGTCACTGCAACCCACCTTCTGAAATCTTCAAAGCTGCTGTGAGTTGATGTTGGAAAAGTAGCGTCGGGAGAGGGGCGTGGGGGGTCGGGCTGGTAGAGTCAGCCGGGCCCTTGCTCGGGAAGTAAGCTGGAGATTCCGGCCAGGGCAGGGGCCAGGCCCAGCTCTGCAGAGGGACAGCCCCACCCCATCCCCGCAGCAGCCGCCCTCTGCTCCCAGCCCCACGCCTCGGCCACTCCCCTAGGCCAGCACCTCTCTGGGCCTTTCTTGCTTCTCTAGTCATGTCTGCTGTTGAATGATTTTTCTTCTGCCATTTTAAATTTTTCAGTACCGGGGATGCAACCCAGGGCCTGACCTGTGCTACATTCAGCCTGTGCTCCTCTCTAGCTCCCTAGTGCCCTTGTTGATTAGAGGGGGTCCCTTTGGAGTATCCAGGACAGCTCCCTATTTTGAGGTCAACTGATTAGTGACCTTAATGCCATCTCCCCAAGGGTCTGTTGCCTCGTGAGGGAAAATATTCACAGGTCCCAGGGCGCGGCCCAGAGAACTGGAACTTCTCGGAGCGGCACTGTTCCACCAACCACACCAGGGTTGGGTGGGGACAGCATTTCAAATGCTTCCCACCCCTTTCCTGGGGTCACAAGAGGAGCCTGCAGGCCAGGACAGGGCAGGAACAGGGACATCCGGGTCCAAGCCCCGCTTCCGGCCTTGCTGGCCACGTGGGTGCTGACGCAGCCCCTCCCCCCCGCTCGCTTCCGTCCCTGCAGGATGCGGTGAAAGACCCGTTTTCGAGGGCAGGACTCGGTATTCCCGGATCGTCGGGGGGATGGAGGCTGAGGAGGGTGAGTTCCCGTGGCAGGTGAGTATTCAGGTGGCCAATGAGCACGTGTGTGGCGGCGCCATCCTCAGCACGTGGTGGATTCTCACGGCTGCTCACTGCTTAAATTTCGAGGAAATAGCGTGAGTACCCAGGCGCTGCGGCTGGCACTTTTGCCAGCATGGTCCCAGGGCACCCGCACACTCACCCAGACCTTACCGCCTGGAGAGAGCCTAGCGCTGTCCCCTCTGGAGCTGGACAGGACAGGAAGGACAGTCCCCCGCCAGCCTGGGACACTGGGGCAGCTGACTGAGACCGGGACAGGAGCAGGGACTTCGGCTGCCCCGAGGTCACGGAGCACCTGCAGCCACAGGAGCCAGAGGACACCGTGCTCTCTGAGTGCTCCTAGGAGAGAACCCTTCTGGGAGTCCGGTTTCCCAGGCATCCGACCAGGCCGTCTGCAGACAGAGGCATTTACTAACTAACCATGTGCCAGCCACCCTGCTAAGACGTCACCTGCGTGAACTCATTTAACCATGCAGTGACCCTCCGGGGCAGGCAGAAGCAGCTCCTGCCGGGTGAGGAGTTGTGGTCCGGTTACAGTCAGGCAGTCTACCTGAGGCCCGGGGCCAATAGAGAAAGGCAGGATTGAAATCCCGGCTTCGGCACATGGACATTCAGCTTTACCTCCTCGAGACAGCTGGAAAATACCCAGAAAGCTGGCTTTGAGGGCTGGACCAAAACCCTGTGGACAGAACTAGGGATGCAGCTCAGTGGTGGAGTACTTACCTCGCATGCATGAGGCCCTGGGTTCAATCCCCAGCACTGGAAAACAAAATAAAACCCTATAGAGTTTTGCCCCGGCAAAACAAGAGCCTTCCTTTAGCACCTTTTTCATGGGATAAAGAGATTTGCACCCGGAAAGTGCCTTCCCAGCCGGCCTGGAGCAGGTCCCTAGAGCGCCTTATCTCTGAAGGGCCTTCCTGCTCAGCCAGTGGCAGGACCAGATTCAGCTCTGCTCCTGGACCTCTGAACTGTTGGTGGACCAAGTGACGTGAGCAATGTGTGCAATGTATTAGTCACTGGTATGTGATGCCGTATCCCACTTTGATGTGTGCTAAGCCTTCCTCTGCGGGTTCCGCTTTTCCACACTGAGCTTTGCCTCTGCTCTGCTCCATGTTGGTGTCTCATTTGCTGAGGGGCCGGGCTGCTCCGTCCTGCTTTGCCCTCTCTCTCTGCTTTTTAAATCCCCCCACCTTCTGAGCAACAGGCCCCATAGCTCCATCTTAAAAGTCCCTAGAAATATACGGAATGTAGGTTTGGGGGTTGAGTGAATTCTGTGCGCTTCTGTGACTTCCTTCCTGTCCTCCCTTTCTCTGGTTATCTGCCGCCACCAGCCCCCAAGAACTGAATATCGTGGTGGGGACCAATGACTTAACCAGCCCGCACATGGAAATTAAGCAGGTCACCAGCATCATCCTTCACAAGGACTACAAGAGAGTCTCCATGGACAATGACATCGGTTTGCTGCTGCTGGCTTCGCCCATCGAGTTCAACGGCCTGAAAGTGCCCATCTGCTTGCCCCCCCAGCCCAGCCCTGTCAGCTGGCGCCAGTGCTGGGTGGCAGGATGGGGACAGACCAACTCAAGTACATGACGCCTGCTTCTGGGGAGAGCCGCGGGGGGAAGAGCCATGCAGTGGGAGGGGAGAGGAGGGCAAAGAGGAGGCAGGAGCAAGACCTGCCCTGGACGGACCTTTGTCCACTGATGAAGGCTCTTCTCGGTCTCTTGCACCCACCGGGGGTGGGCATCTCCGAGGCCCAGCTGAAATGCCAGGTCCAGCAGTCCTGGGCGTGGCTTATTCAGCACGCACAGTACAGGCTCCTTTGGTTAACAGCCAGAGGCCGCTGTGCTCTTATTCTCAGGCCAGGGATGGGTCTCTGTTATCATCCCTGATGCCCATGGCAGTCTAGGCTAGGGACATCCCGCCCAACGCTCTTGGGAGTTTCTCTGTTACTTGTGGGGTTGTTCCTTGGCCAGAATAGGAGAAGGCATACAGGGCAGAAAGGTGTGATGAAAGCCCTGCTGGCTTGCCCCACGGAAAACGTGGCAAAGCCCAAAGCAGACAGGCAGGGTGTCATGGAGACAGCACAGACTTGGGCCCATGGGGCAATATGGAGCGAGCTGGGGTCTAGGTTGGGGTGTGTGTGTGTGTGCATGCATTTCTGGAGCTCAGTAGAGGATGATGGGTAGAGCTTGGGCTCTGACTCCAGGGAGTTCTCAATGCTAGAAGCAGGTGGGGACCACACAAGATTAAAAACCCCCAGTAAGGGGAAGAGTTATGAAACTTCTGTGTGCTCAGAGTTCATGAAGAAGATAAGTCTGGGCAAATTCCTGACACCTGCAGGGCCAGACCACAACCCCCCTGAAGTCTCCTCCAAAGAGTCGCAGACAACCCACCCTTGTGCATTTTTACTGGGGTGCAAACCAGCTTCACATGGCCCTATGCGGGGAGCTGCGTGCCTCTGATAAGCAGTAGTAAGGGAAAAACAAATTGATGAGGCAGGACGGTGCCGGGAAATGGTCACTAGCCGGGTTCCCTGAGAAATGGAGTCAGCAGTGCTGGTGGGAGTCAGGCCTGGCTGGGGAGGGGCGAGGTTCTAAAGGAGAGGGAGGGCCTAGCGGGCCCCCGGCGTGTTTGGGGGAGTGTGGGCTGCCCGGTGCTACTGGAGGCCACAGAGGGTGAGGCCATGAGGGCTGTGGGTGGTGGCGGGGCTGTGGGGCTGAGGTGTGCAGGGCGCTGATAGGGCACAGCCAGTTGTGTCGTCTCCGTGGAGACCTGCCTCCTGGTGGCTTTTCTAATGACCCTTTTCTGTGGTCCAGCTGAAAAAGACTCCATGAAAAGCGATCTCATGAAAGTGCCAATGGTCATCACAGACTGGAAGGAATGTTCCAAGCTGTTTACAAAACTCACCAAAAACATGCTGTGTGCCGGGTACCAGAATGCCAGCTACGATGCCTGCCAGGTAATTCAGTCCACCTCTCCCCACTGGGAAGAAATGATTGGTTCAGGAAATGCATGGGAACCGGGCTCTGCAGCTGGAGACAGATGGGGGGGGCAGAGTCTCTGGGTACTGTGCCCAGCAGCCTTCTGGGCACACCTGGGTGTCAGTGTGCTGCAACTGTGTGTATTTCTGCTGTTCTCTGAAACACTAGGTAAATCAGGCTCCGTCACTTGTCCCGCCTGTAGGAATTCTTACAGAACAAAATGCCAGCGAGGATTTAAGGGCCAGACAAGGAGATATTTTAACTCAGTCATTGAGCAGCCCTAATTGAGCACACTGGGGGTCCATGGGCCAAGCTGGGTCCTCACCTCAGGGACCCCACAGGCTCCTGGGCAGGGAGTGTGTGGACAGCCATAACATACAGGTGGTGCAGATGGTTTGCACTGAACCAAAGTTTCAAAAGAACACAAAAATCTGAAAATCCCTTTTCACTGCTCACTAGAAAATTTAGGACTTCAGGGCTTAGCTCTCTCTAGCTCCGAGGATGAATGGTAAGATTGGTGCTTAAGCTCAGAGATGCTCTCTGTCCCGGGTGAGACCGCCTTATGAAAGCTAGGAACCTATTCACTGGCGGCTCACCCCTCACAGATGTGAGACTATCTGCGGGGAAGGGCGGGCTACCCACAGAGCAGAATCTATTACCGTGCAGTCCAAAGAGATTGGTAGTTTTTCAGGCTGGGTTATACGCTGGGTCCTTGGGAGGGGCTGCTGGGACAGGGGTTGAAGCAATGAGGTAGAAGAGAAAGGAGCAGGGATCTGAGGTCAGCAGCAGGAGGTCCAGCAACACACACCAGGTCCAGAAGGAAATGCCCAGGTGGTGAGCCCTGGGGGCACCAAAAAGACAACCAGAATAAATGTCACATGAGTCTTGTGTTTTCTTCACTTTCTGATTCTGATTCCAGAAAAGATGGAGCGGGCACACTTCTTTCTGTCCCTTTCCCTCTGTGAGCTAAACCCTGTGTTGGAGGTTGTTGGGGTGACACAGGGGCTGCAGGTGGGAGGAGGGGTATGTGGCTGCCGAAAGGCAGAGAGGGCATACAGGTGGCCACAGGGGGGTTCTGTCCCCTGACAGTATCAGTGTTGGAGTCCTAATTGTGATATTGTACATACTACAGTTTTGCAAGATATTACTGGGAAAATTGAGGGGACACGGCATCTCTGTTATTTCTTGCAACTGCATATAGCCCACAATTACCTCAAAATAAAATGTTCAACTTTAAGAATCACTTGAAGTAGCACAACCAAGTAAAATGTAAGCTCAAGCTTACCCAGGCCCAGTAATGCAGTGCTGGTCCCCTGAAGCAGCAGCCATCACAAGGAGCTGTGCTCTCATCTGTCTCCCGCCCGCAGCTCCAGCACACATGCGTGCATTCAGACCTGAAGTCCCAGTGCCGCACCCAGGGCTCAGCCCATGACAGGTGCTCTACAGATGTTTCTCAAATAAGCAAGCCCAGGCAGCCAGCTGTCCATAGCTGTCAGTAAAGCAGCCACTGAGGCACATACATTTGATGGAGTGGCCTTCGATAATTGCTTCTGCTCTTTGTGCTTGCGTTTCTTTCTTTTGGAAAACTCCAAAGGCCCATCTTCTAATGCAAGTGCACGGTCAGTTCTGAAAGTTTCATGGCCTTGTTGGATAGCTGGTTGCC